>NC_051065.1:46260548-46607769 GCF_004664715.2 Peromyscus leucopus | reverse complement strand
CTGTCCCTCTCTGTCTCTGTCTCTCTCTGTCCTCTTCTTCTCTTCTGTCTCTGTCTCTGTCTCTGTCTCTGTCTTCTCTCTCTCTCTCTCTCTCTCTCTCTCTCTCTCTCTCTCTCTTTGTAGCATAGTGCCCTTCTGGAGGATAAAAACAATTTCCAAGTGACCACTCCATCTGTTGATTGCATGGCTCCCAGCGTTTTTTCTGAGTCCTCAGACTTAGGGGCAAACACCTGTATAAGGATCAATTTTCCAGGCCAGATAATGTACTTTAATATTTTTTAGTCTTCTTTATACCTAACTGTAGTGGGTAACCATTCCAGCTTTGATCTGGAAATTCCAACCCTCATTGAGGCTTTAGCAACTGTCACATCTACAAGGCAGGCCAAGGGAGGCATGGAGAGACCTGAGATCTGAATGGGCCAGCATGCTCTCTCTGTTCCTGGACCCTAGATGGTGGAGGTTGACTGAGCAGACCTCCAGAGAAACTGCTGGACTTAGATACACCTTCCTCAGACCCCATGACCTACCTTTCCCTTTTTTGTAAGTTACCCACTAAATAAATCTTCATTTTAACTACGTGGAGTGGCCATAATAATTTCACCAATACCTAACACAGATGAAGATTGAATGAGTTAATTTTTTGGATACAACTTTTATATATCATTTAATCACCATCCTATGATTTTCTTCCTAGAACTTCCTTTTATTCTAATTATCTACTGGACATATATCAATACATTTAGCATTTTTAATGAAGACTGGTTTCCTAGTTTTGGAAAATAATATTTTATTATTCATACTGAATTCCATAATTTTATGTGTTTTATATTGATGATACCTGCCCCCAAATTTTCTTATAAAGACTGTAATGAATCGCTCTGGGCCATACATTCCAATAGTTAAAATTAATTGTGAGGTTTCCAAATATAAGAAAATTTACTAAACCAAAAGCCATTTGAATCCTAAGAATTTAGCTTTAAATTTAGAGATTTTGATAAAAAAAGAAATTTTTGTTCTTCATTATTGAATGACAGTATAATAAAAGACTGATTTCATTAGTAACAATTTTGAGAGACAGGGTCTAAGGTTTTTAAATTGTGGTAATAGCATATCTCTTGTAGTTATAATAACTCTGTGTAAATCAGCAGACCTTGATCTTCCATGGACTCTGGATTTAATTTTCTCACCGTCTTCTTGGAGCAGACAGTTATTCCAGTTATTTACACTACCCTATAGAGAGGGAAGGCACACACTTGTGTCACGTGTCCTTTCTTTTCCTGACTAAGCCACAGAACACATAAGTGTAGGAAATAGTGTTGATGGGTCACTTGAAGGTCCTTGCACATGGAGTGTGTACTCAAAATGGTCTTTACTGTTTTCCCACCCACAAATCACAAACTTGCATGTATGATAGAATCCTTGTGAAACGTTCCTTTAAAGACTCACCAGCAGCTCCCAGGAAAGCAAAGAAGATGAAGATCTTCATGGCTTCTCTGTGTGTCTGGAGTAGATACTAGAATGAAGGCTTTTCCTTCGCAGCTATTTATACCTCTAGTTTTGGCTTCAACATCCAGGCCCACAGTGCCAAAAAGGGTGATATCATTGAACACACAAAAACACAAATTTAGAGTTCTATGATTGATGGAAGGTGATTCAGCATCAAGTTTCCACATCCCCTTTCCTCCCAGTTTTCCATAAAGGTAATGGGAATGGAGGTAACAACTCCAGCTGGTGGCTATGCATTCTTCTAGTAGGAAAGCACACTGTAGAAAGACCAAAGGTCAGGTTCAAGGTTTCCAGAAATCTAGACACAATTCACAGGAACCCTGTTCCCTTGGGAACTTAGAAATGTGTCTTTATAAATACAGCCTTGTGCATTTCACCTGCTTTTTTAAAGTAATATTGTGTCTTTTACAATTAAATACTTTTCCCAAAGACTTGTCTGAGATTTCAATTTGCAGTTTTCTTTCTATTGTGAGAAACAACATATTTCCTATGGATAGAGATGTTGTTATTTGTTTAAATTGTGTTGGTTATAAATTAGAAACATAAAGCATGGAAAAAGCATCATCTCCTGGTATTTTATTAGCGATTATGGATACATAAACTGAGGAGTAATGATTTTACTCAGGATCTTGGTTTGAGGGTATAGTCATCATAGGCCTTGGAAGCAGTTTATGGATGTTGGTTAGGATTGTGTGTGTTCTTGTTCACATTTGGGCAGGTCAGGAATTAGTGATACAAAAGAAGTGAAACTGTGTTCATCATCTCTCACTCATCCATGTCTTCTAGTAGTGAAGGATATGGAGCCTGGATCCAATAATTTTCTGTAACCAGGTTAGCTTCCCTGTGGTGGGAGATAGACAGCAATCCAGCTGTTGATCTAGGATCCACAACCTTGTTATGGTTCACTGCATAAAACTTAAACATTTTAAATGTCATATGCAGCAGATCTCAAAGAGGATAAAGGACTACAATTTCTTATGTACATCTAGAGTACACCTACTTGATTTCTAGTTACTTTATAGAGACTCAAGCCTGAAATCATGTACAGGAAGCTAGATGAATCCTTTTCTAGAATTAGTATTCTATATGACCATTATTATCACAACAGAAGATTTAAACATATATATATATGTATATATATATGTATGATATATATATACACATATATATTTGAGATAATATTTATACCTTAAAAAGTTTTAAAGATCAAAATAAATCCAAAGTTATGATATTATTGTCATTAGAATAGACCCTGACTGAGTTTTGTTTTTTTTTCTGTCCCATATCAGGTGGCTGTTCTGACAGGAGACAGAGATTTGGATTCTCTTTTAACAAGCATGGTTCTTGTTGAGAAGGAGAGAGCCATGTACCATTTCTAAAACCAGCTTTAATTTTTAATTGAGCTGGGACCACAAAAAGACCATTTGCCTTGTATGTCTGTAGAAAAGAGCAGAAGCAAACATTTGAAAGTTTTATGAAATTTTATTCTGTTAGAAATGATCCATATCATTACTCTTTTTCTTCAGAGATATTCTCAGGATGATTTGTCCTTTTTCCTCATATGTCTCATTTGTTCAGTAGTCTTTAGATTCCTTAGTTTATATTTTTTTCTCCTGGGAAAAGGAACAAAACCTTGCCCCCAACCCTAACTTTACGAGTTTCCCTTTTGTCAAGTTATAGTTGATCAAGTGAAAGGTATTTGTTAGTCTTATAAGTTAGTTTAGACTGAATGGTCATGCTGTTTGATGAACTGTCATCTCTTCTAATCAAGAGGTCTCTCTTGTTCAAATCTAATCTTTAGCAGTGTTGATGGTATCCATAGATTTTCTACTCCTGTGGAAACAAAAGCAAAATCTCTTTCCCAATGTAACACATATCCTGGTTTTTACTCTGATGTCAATACATTCTTAAAGTATACAGGCTGATTTAATTCAGTAGTTTTTTTTCTGCTCTCCACTGTTTCTCTGCAGGTGTTGTTCCTTAACTGTTGTTCTCATTTACATTTAAAAGATTTAAAGTTAATAAAGTGTTGTGCAATCTATATCTGGGGGTCTTTATTACTTCACTTTGTTTATTAAGCATATCTTCTAAGGTACAATGAGATATTTCTATAATTGCTTGACATATAGGGTTGTATGGTATATCTGTAATATTCTTATGTTGTAATATGCCAAAACTCTGTTTCATTTTACTAGAGACTTAGGCTGGAGCAATGTCAGTCTTAGTTTGTACAGGTATCCCCATGATGGTCATAACTACTAATAAATGTGTAATTACAAAAATCAGCCTTTTCAGAATTCAAAGAAGTTGCATATTGAAATACTGACTATGTATGTATGGTATGGTGTATATATTTTAATTTTCCAAAACTCTGAAAAATGAAACACGCCCATCAGCCAAATTTTGTTTCTTTGAGTACCCTTTGTGTTACTTCCTGCAGGTAGTGTAGTTTGGTTACAACCAAGAACAAGTAGTTCATTTCCTTATAGTTTCCTTGGCTTAATGTCATGTGATGGAAAAATCTTTTTTCAAATATTTGCTATTAACATAGTGTTTCTTATGAAATTCTGAGGTTTTAGCACATTTTTAGCTATTCCTACCAATAGCTATCAATTTTATCATTACCTTGTGCTACAGGGCCTGGTAGACCTGTATGGGATCTGATATTTGCATTTTAATCAGCTAGTGAGATCTGATCCTTATAATGCTAAATTATAGATTGGGGAAACTGATTACCAATTATTTCTAATGGCTGTTCTACAAAATATTGACACAAGATGGGGCTGTTTAACACCCCTGAGAAGAACTTTCCACTGATATCTTTTAACAGGCTGAGAATTGTTACAAGTAGGCCCTGTGAAGACAAATTGTTCTCTATCTTGTTCTTGAAAAGTCATAGTAAAAAAAAAAATCAGTCTTTTAAATCAATTACTGCACTAGATCATTCTTTTAGGTAATAGAAGGCAAGTGAATTTCAGACTGTAAAGAGTCCATTGGCTGAATCACCTTATTAATAGCTCTTAGGTCTATTATCATTCTCCATTTCCAGATTTCTATTTAATGACAATGTATGAGAGTTCCTAGGACTTGTTGATTCTTCAATATTTGAGCATTTAGCTGCTCCTGTACTAGCTATTCTAATGTCTGTAATTTTTCTGGTATCAAAGGCCATTATTCCACCTTGATAGGTTTGTCAGTTAATCATTTTAATGGTAGAGCTGTTGGTACCTTTGAAGTTCAGCAGCTGTTGTGTCCTGCTTAAGTACATCCTTAATGGTTGGTGACTATTCTTGATTAATACCTTTTAATAATTTTTAGGAGCATATGTTAGTTTATGGTTTGCTTCTGAGATTGGAGAATGTTAATCTGTGTTTTCAATTGCTGTAACAAATCATGTCCTATAAATTCATTTCTATGTAAGCCACATAGGGCTTTACTTTCCTTCTGTCTTCTGACTCTATACACTGACCCTATACCATATACAATCTTGCACTCTGTTTTACTTGAGATAAAATCCAATCCCTAGAAGCTGAATATTTACCTCCAGAAAAGACCAATTTGGATACCAAGATTTTGGTGCAATTATGATACATCTGAACCTGTGTCTACCAAACCTCAATTTTAAAGAAATTTATTTCTATTTTTAACATTGGTTTGTGATCAATTATAGAAGTTTGCCAAAATACTTGTTTCATGACCTCTCCTGAAAATTTGTTTTTATGAAATGAAGCTGTTCTGTCATCCAAAGCAGTATGGTTTTTATGTCAGGCATTATATCTTTTAATTGCTCCATGGGGGAGTTTCCCCAATTCTGAAAGGGCATGATTAAAGTAAATTTGACAAAAGGGCCTGCAAGAGGCTGCTAAAATGTTTCCTGATAGCAAAGGGTTACCTTGCCTAGCCCATATTGATCTGCAGTCATTCATCCAACTTTTGGCTTTTGCTATACCTTTGCATATTCCAGAAGGCTGGGACCTCTGTCAGATTATCTCTAGAAAAAACCATTTTTTTTCTAGGAACAACTCACCTACAATTTCTTTTCAGATGACCTGGTTTACCACAATTAAAACATCTAACCTTTTGATTTTTCTTAAAATAAAAAAATCACTTCACCTATTCAAATATCATCATAGGCATGAGATCCAATATCAGCTGTATTTCTAATCCATTCATCTATTGGTGCCCATCATCCCTTTAATGATCTAATCACCCTTTTACATTCTGAATTAGTGTTTTCAAAAGCCAAAGATTCAAGTAATATTTGTCTAACTTCTTGATCTGATATCAGCCTATTTATATCTGAAGTCCATCTTTGTAAAAAAAAAAATCAGTGAAGCCTTCTTTTTTGGCCTTGTATAATTTTAATAAATGACTCAATCATTTTTCCTGATCCTTCATCCCTGTCCAAAGAATTTAACACTGCAATATGGTATAGAGTCAAGTGGGTCCTGTGGGAGCCTGTTCTTGGGTTCTTTGTGGCTTTACCCAGCAGGTCCACATAGAGGATGATTAGGACCATGGGCCTGAGTGCAGGTGTCTGAGATGGTCTGCACTTGGGTGTGCTGGGGGATGGTCTGTATGTCAAGTTGCTCTGATTGGTCAATAAATAAAACCTGATTGGCTGTGGCTAGGCAGGAAGTATAGGCGGGACTAACAGAGAGGAGAAATAAAAGAACAGGAAGTCAGAAGGAGACTGCCTGGAGCCGCCGCCAGGACAAGGAAGATGTAAAGTACCGGTAAGCCATGAGCCATGTGGCAAGGTATAGATTTATGGAAATGGGTTAATTTAAGATAAAAGAATTAGATAGCAAGAAGCCTGCCACGGCCATAGAGTTTGAAGCAAAATAAGTCTCTGTGTTTCACTTGGTTGGTTCTGAGCGGCCTGTAGGACTGGCGGGTGAGAGAGATTTGTCCTGAATGTAAGCCAGGCAGGAAAACTCAAGCTACAGTCAAGATGTGATCATCAAATGTAATCTGTCTTTGAAAATCAGCAAACTGGGCCCAACTGAGGATCTCTTATTGGGAAATTTCCCTATCTTTAGCCCTACTTCATTGTTCTATGACCCTATCTTCTTCTCTACCATGTTTTCCATTGTAACCAAAAGACCAGCTTCCAATACAGCTGTACCTAAAATCTTTCCAGTCTTGTGGAATAATTCTCTTCCAAATGGCCCATGAATTTAAATTTAACATCTGCTTTACAAAGGTTGAATGAATATCACAGGAAACTACTGCTTCCTTAAATCTCTTCATATCTAACATTTCTATATGATCCCAATTAATTTACAAATTGCTTTAGGGATGGCTATCATCTAGTGGTTGTTCTTGAAAGGTAGATAAATTAAGGTGCTTTTCTAATAATCTTGGGCCATCCTTCTTCAGTTTCATAATGTAATGGTGCAGTGGTTCTGCACTAAAATGCCTCTGTGTGTGAATATTTTTCTTAGTTTAATTAGTAGGTCTTTCTAAGGATTGTATCTTATCAGTGAATTTTTTGTATTTGGCACTGATATCAAACAACTTTTGTACCTCTGTAAACATCATGTTATGTGACAACTTAAGAGAAGACAGCCTTATCAGGCTTGGTGTTTGATAAGTTTGAGTCTAATGTTACTTGGCTTCATGTAGGTGGGTAGTAAACTATGGTGGTAGAAATTGCTGGCAGGGGAGATCCATGACTTTGTAACAGGGAGAAAACAAAGAATGAGAACATATTAGGACTAGATATAACATAGAAAGTTATGGTCCTGTATGCTACTTCCTCCAATTGTACACCACCTCCCAAAGTAGTCCTATAAACTGTGGAAGAGTTATTTAACACACAAGACTGTGAGGTACATTTCATAGTTGACCAACAAATTTTTGAAAACTGACACCCAAAAGCTCATGGATGCTTCATAGTGAGAAATGTATTTAAATCATTTCCAAAAATCCCCCAAAGTTTAAAACTGGAAAGGTAGTATATATGCAAAATCTCTATGTAGAAAAGATATTGGCACATATTTGTAATGTTTGTACTTGGGAGGAGTGATGAGATAAGGGTAATCAGCCTTTCAAGTCTAGCTTCAGATACAGAAGACTTGAGGCCAACTTGGTCCACTTTGGTCACTTTGGGCTCACTCTCAATTAAACAAAGAACAGTGTATGCTAAGGCTCAAGGAAGCTTTTTCATTGTGAATTCCTTCAAACTTAAAATCACATTGCATTCTTCCAACAACCAATGTACAAACTGTATTAAAACAAATGGAATAAGACCAAAGCAAGGAAAGAACAGATCACAAGGTAAGACCAACACTTAAAATCAAAAAGCAGTAAATTCCTGCAGCACCAAGTCAGCACCCATGACATATGTGCCTTGACATGAGCTAGTAGACCTACAGACTTGCCATCTTTAGCACATTTGACCAGGCTGTCTCTCTTCATTTTGGTCCACTCAGAACCTTCAGCTTTTCAAGCTATATATTCCATTGTCCTTGCATTTTTAAGGTTTTATATCAGTGCTAAGAAATAGTTTTTACCATCACAGAAGGAAGAGCCCTACTCTTAATGGATTCCCACAGTTATTATGAACCTGTATGCTTGTTCTGACTCCAAGGTTTCCTTTGAAATCTGTTTTGGAAGCACTAATGAATTGTACCACTCTCATTCTGCACATTTGCACAATACTTATCAAATGAATGACCTCAATTTTGCCACAACTTCAGCTATGCCTAAGATCACATAGATCCTGTTAGAAACTTTTTACAACCTATGTAGCTAACTATAATAAAAACATACTTAAGGAAACAATTTCATAGATCGCTGTAACTGAGTCCTATGTCTGAAGGCATTCTATTTATTCTTTTATGTTTATTTTTCTCTCACATATTACATCTCAACCACAGCCTCTCCTCCATCTCCTTCGCCCAGTGTCCCCTCTTTCCTTGATCCACTGACATTCTGTTTCCCTGCAGAAAGAGCAGTCCCCCTAGGGATATCAACTGAACTACACATAACAAGATACAATACGACTAGGCATAAATCATCATAAAAGCCTGGACAAGGCAGTCTAGTAAGAGGAAAAAGATTCCATGAATACGCAAAAGAGTCAGAGACACCCTTTTCCCATTGTTAGGAGTTCACAAAAACTGCAAGCTAAAGAACCACAACGTGTATGCAACATAAAGGTCTGAGTTTGTTGCTTCACTCTTTGTGAACCCCTATATGTTCTGCTTAGTTGATTCTCAATTGATTCATGTTCTTCTGGTGTCCTCAACCCCTCTGTTCCTACTCTCCTTCCTCCTCCTCTTTTTCAGAGTTCCAGAAGCTCCATCTAATATTTGACTGTGAGTCTTTGTAACTGCTCTCAACACAACAGCTTGAGGAAGCCTCCTTGATGACCACCAGGCTAGGTACCCATCCTAAGAATACAGCAGAACATCATTAGAAACCATTTATAGACTTTCTTTTGTAGTCATGTTTGGTTCTACCCTAGGTATCTGAGCCATCCAACTTCAGGATCCTGGTCATCTAAGTCAGGTATGGGCTTCATCCTTGATATGGGACCCAGGTAGAACCTGTCATTGGTTGCTCACTCCCATGAGTTCTAAGCCACAATGGACCCAGGGTATCTTGCAGAAAGGGCAGGTTGTGGGTCCTAGATTTGGTGACTGGGTTGGTGTTCAACTTCCCTGACTGGGAACCCAGCCTGATTTCAGAAAATGGCTGGTCCAGGCTCCATATCCTCCAGTACTAGGAGTCCCAGACATAAGGGAGAAAGGCTATGATTGCAGTTCACCTTCTTCTGTGATCACTCCTTCTTAATCTGCCCAGATGTGAAAAAGAACACACACAATCCTAAACCAACAGCCATCAACTGCTTCCAGTGCCTATGTTGACTATACCCTCAAACCAGGAACCAAGGAGTAATGTTTTCACGACCATGGTACCATGGTATTCACAGTGATGACAAAATAGCTAACAGAATACTTACAGGTGAAGCTTTTCTCAGGCTTTAAGTTTCTATTTCCTAACTAGCATAATTTACTAATAACAACACCCCTATCCATAAGAAATGGGTGGTTTCTCAAATTTTTTTCTATTTAGTAAGAAAATAAGGAATAGCTTACAATTGTTTTCAAATTTGTTCTTTTTTTCTATTTAGTACAGGTTGTTTTTTAACAATAGGAATATAATATCAAATTGAAATCTAAAACAAACCTTACAAAAAGTATATAATCATAAAAGACATAATATTAGTTAAACAGCAGGTGAAATGCACAAGGCTGTACTTATAAAGAAGACACATTTCTAAGTTCCCAGGGGAACAGGGTTCCTGTGAATTGTGTCTAGATTTCTGGAAACCTTGAACCTGACCTTTGGTCTTTCTACAGTGTGCTTTCCTACTAGAAGAATGCATAGCCACCAGCTGGAGTTGTTACCTCCATTCCCATTACCTTTATGGAAAACTGGGAGGAAAGGGGATGTGGAAACTTGATGCTGAATCACCTTCCATCAATCATAGAACAGAACTCTAAATTTGTGTTTTTGTGTGTTCAATGATATCACCCTTTTTGGCACTGTGGGCCTGGATGTTGAAGCCAAAACTAGAGGTATAAATAGCTGTGAAGGAAAAGCCTTCATCCTAGTACCTACTCCAGACACACTGAGAAGCCATGAAGATCTTCATCTTCTTTGCTTTCCTGGGAGCTGCTGGTGAGTCTTTAAAGGAACGTTTCACAAGGATTCTATCATACATGCAAGTTTGTGATTTGTGGGTGGGAAAACAGTAAAGGCCATTTTGAGTACATACTCCATGTGCAAGGACCTTCAAGTGACCCATCAACACTATTCCTGCACTTATGTGTTCTATGGCTTAGTCAGGAAAAGAAAGGACACGTGACACAAGTGTGTGCCTTCCCTCTCTATAGGGTAGTGTAAATAACTGGAATAACTGTCTGCTCCAAGAAGATGGTGAGAAAATTAAAACCAGAGTCCATGGAAGATCAAGGTCTGCTGATTTACACAGAGTTATTATAACTACAAGAGATATGCTATTACCCACAGATTAAAAACCTTAGACCCTGTCTCTCAAAATTGTTACTAATGAAATCAGTCTTTTATTATACTGTCATTAAATAATGAAGAACAAAAATTTCTTTTTTTTAATCAAAATCTCTAAATTTAAAACTAAATTCTTACAATTTAAATGACTTTTGGTTTAGTAAATTTTCTTATATTTGGAAACATCACCATTAATTTTAACTATTGGAATGTATCCCAGAGAGATTGATTACAGTCTTCATAAGAAAACTTAGGGGAAGATATCATCTATATGAAGCATATAAAATTATGGAATTCAGTATGAATAATAAAATAGTATTTTCCAAAACTAGGAAACCAGTCTTCATTAAAAATGCTAAATGTATTGATATATGTCCAGTAGATAATTAGAATAAAAGTGAAGTTCTGGGAAGCAAATCAAAGGATGGTGATTAAATGGTGTATACAAATTGTATCCAAAAAATTAACTCATTCAATCTCTGTATGTATTAAGTATAAAGAAGACTAAAAAATAGATTAAAGTACATTATCTGGCCTGGAAAATTGATCCTTATATAAAGGTGCTTGCCCCTAAGTCTTAGGACCCAGGAAAGATGCTGGGAGACATGCAATGAACAGATGGAGTGGTCACTTGGAAGTTGTTTTTGTCCTCTGCAAAGGCACTATGCTGCACACACACACACACACACACACACACACACACACACACACACACACACACACGGGGGGGGGGGGGGGGGGGAGAAAGGGAGGGAGAGAGAGAGATACACATATAGATACACATATTGCAAATGTGTGAAGATATCCTTTTCATGTTTAGATTCTATAAGCAGTGATATCAAAAGAGTATTGCTAAAGTTAGGAAATGATACCTTTAAAATACTACAAGTATATGTTACTCAACAGGAAGATACATGTCATTTCTGTACAAACATCATGTAGAAGACTAAGTTTGAGGCAAGTCTTGTGCTAATGATCCAAACTCCTTCCTCAGTTGCTTTCCCTGCTGGTGGTGATGATGATGACAAGATCATTGGAGGCTATGCCTGTCCAAAACATTCCATTCCTTACCAAGTGTCCTTGAATGACGGCTATGGCCATCAGTGTGGTGGCTCC
This sequence comes from Peromyscus leucopus, assembly GCF_004664715.2. Lineage (NCBI taxonomy): Eukaryota > Metazoa > Chordata > Mammalia > Rodentia > Cricetidae > Peromyscus > Peromyscus leucopus. The sequence continues at coordinate 46,596,105 of NC_051065.1, read as the reverse complement.
CTCATCAGTGACCAATGGGTACTGTCTGCAGCTCACTGCTATAAGGAAGGTAAGGAACAATACTCAAATTCCTGTAATCTAAGGCCCATCAGTCCTCTCTTACCAGCTCCAAGGGGATGGCCCTTTATAAATCTGTACTTACAGGACACACCCTAGGGAATCCTCTATGCTGTACATTGGTGGTAGGGCATAATACTACCTTAACTGCATAGTACTTGTTGGACTAAATGGTTTAAGAAGATGGTGTTTGTGTTCTTCTACTCTGAACTTTGAGCTTGGAAGAGAAACAGCTCAACAGGGATACTCAGAAATCCTTAACCTTTTCATGCAGGAGCCTTCAGGTTCGCCTTGGAGAACACAATATTCATGTGCTTGAGGGTGGTGAGCAATTCATTGATCCAGAAAAGATAATCCGCCATCCAAAGTACAACAAGACCACTGTCGACAATGACATCCTGCTGATTAAACTGAAGTCACCTGCCACCCTCAACTCTCAAGTGTCCACAATCTCTCTGCCTACATCCTGCCCATCTACAGGTGCTCAGTGCCTTGTGTCTGGCTGGGGAAACACTGTGAACCTTGGAGGTAAGTGTCAATGACTCTAAGTTCCATGTGCACAATGTGAAAGATGAAAGGTATACTGGTGGCCACTTGCCCAAATACTCACTGGGAGCCATAGTCCCAAAAGTTTTCAACATGGGTGACGTTGAAATATACTCTCTAAAGTCCAGAAGATTGCTTTTCTGAGACAATGTGGAAATCACAATAAGAATGAGCTATTAGCAAGATGCTGAGGTATGTAGTGGGTGTAATCAGTGATGCGAAGGAAGTGAAAGTTCAAGTGAGAAGTAGAAGAGATGCCCAAGTATTTGTTTTTCCCTGAGGTATCTACCTCTTAGAGGAAACCGTGTCTCAGTATTTGAAATCTAAGCCATTGATGATATTGTCATGAAAAGAACAGCATGTTAGTTAAAATTTATAAAATCAAACACCTTCTAAACAAAACAAAAGTACTTTTAAATGACAAATGTTTGGCAAGAGAACACCCTTTTCATGTGGGCTAAACTATGAAATACAGTCCATGGTTTCAAGAGTTGAATTGGATCCTCAGTTCATGGTCCAATTAGCTTCCATTTTTGCTCACAACAGGCAAATACCCAGAAATCCTTCAGTGTCTGGAAGCCCCTGTTCTTTCTGCCAGTTCGTGCAGAAATTCCTACCCAGGCAAGATCACCAACAACATGTTCTGCCTCGGCTTCCTGGAGGGTGGAAAGGACTCTTGTGATGTGAGTGTTCTTTGAGTTCTTCCCCAAAACTTGCAGTCTATTCTCTTCTGTATATTTTTCCTGGCTGAGAGGCCTGTACATTTGTCTGGAAGATTTCATGTTGGAATACAAAGCCTATGATGAAAAACAAGAGATCAAACAGGTTTTCTTATTGTGATATTGATGATTAAGCTCAATGGTAAAATATGTACAGAAGATGGTGTGGTGTAAATATCACATAAAAACAAATTTCTGAGAAGCTGTTTTATGGGATGTGACCACTCTGGCAGGACAGCAAGGATTACAGAAAGTAGTACCCGAAGTTCTCAGGTTCTCCTGACCTTGTGTGTCAATTAGGAAGCACACAGTTATGGAGAAATGGTGAACAAGGAAAGGAAATGGACAAGTCGATAGACATGGAGTCTGCATTGCTTCTCGGGGTATTAATATGTGCCACACTAGAGCCATGATAAGGGGAAAGCCTCTTGAAGTCCATTTGTTCACATCAGCATAAACATGTGATAATGGTCTTTTCTCTCTGACCAGGGTGACTCTGGTGGCCCTGTCATCTGCGATGGAGAGATCCAGGGCATTGTCTCCTGGGGTACAGGCTGTGCCCTGAGAGGCAAACCTGGTGTCTATACCAAGGTCTGCAACTACCTGAGCTGGATTCGGGAGACCATGGCTGCCAACTGAGCTTCTTCCCTTATGTGAATCACCAGTTCCTTATCCATTTCTCTTTCCTCCCCCTCCTGAAATGAGGTCAAAATAAATACATTTTCTCCTGCTCTGTACCTGTGAGTGTTTTATTCTTGCATCCTATATTGGTGAAATTATTAAGGCTACTCCATGTAGTTAAAAGGAAGTTTATTTTGTGGGGTAACTTAAAAATGAATGGATAGTTTACAGAGTCTGGGAAAGTCGTTGCACAGTCTGCCGGTGTTCTCTAGAGAACTCTGCTTGGTCTACCTCCAGCGAGCAAGGTCCAGGAACCAAGAGTGCCAACGCATCCGGATCTCAGGTCTTCAGGGTCCTCCCTCGGCCCTGCCTTATAGATGTGACAGTTACCAATGCTTCAATGGGGGTTGGAACTTCCAGATCAAAGCTGGAATGGGTACCCACTACAATCATATTATTTGGTGCTCTCTGAGAACTTGTTGCTAAATGAGAATAAGGTCAGAGAGTTGAGAACAGTGTAAACAAATAAACATTCAACTAACAATAAGGATTTACGTATTTCCTTCTATAGTGTGTGAAGTATAGGGGATACAGTGTTGAATGTGCTTACAATTATCACTATTTTTTCCAAAAAAAATGTTAATGCTTTATTAGTAGGTAGGATACAATTTATTTTAAGACATAGCTTCCACACATACCTGTTCAGACTTGCTTCATGGCAGATTGTATATTTATAACTTAAGATAGATAACCTAAAACTGCAGTTATTGCACATTATCAAGTTATCCAAGTATTTTCTTTGACAAACGGAAATTCAGCATGAACAGTCCTGATGCCTTGTGTCTTGTATGCTCTAAGACACAGTGCTGTGTCTTCCTTACTTTTTTCTTAATTTTCTAAAAGCTGAGAATCTCTATGGTGCCTAGTGACTGCAAACTCAAGATGAAGAAACTTTAAGACTTTTTTTTCCAATTACAAATATATATGTGCCGGCGTGGAGGTGCATACATGTAAGCCAGGTGCCTGTAGAGGAAAGAGGTGTTATATTCCATTGTTCTGCATATACAGGGATTTGAGCGCTGGCTGATATGTTTACTGGGAGCCAAACTCTGGAGTTACATAAGAATAGTATATGCTCTTTACCTCTGAGCATCTGTAAAGCCCTTGAAGAATTATTTTTAAATATATTTTTTCCTCTAAATTTTGGCTTGAGTCACCTCAATTCACCCAAACATTCACTCAAATACAGACTGCATATGAATTACATCCATGTCCAACAATAATTATACATTAAAAAGTTTTTCAGTATGTGTATTAACTCCACTACTGTCATGTGGCCTTTAGTATAGAGCGGTCAACTGCATTTTTAGATCAGTCATGTTTTCTCACTTGCTTTCCTCTAATCATCATTTGCTCATGGATTACCAAACTACATAATTGCTATAAAAGAGCCTAAAAAAGCTTCCTGGGATAATTTTAAATGATGCATGGAAATGAAGAACAAAATGGACTTGAGTAAATCACAGTGGAATAAATGGAAGGGTTTAGAAAAGAATAACTATATTCTCAGAGGTAAGGAAAGGAAGCATATTGACTTAGGAAGCTCAGGCTGCTACAAAAAATTTCTCAGGCCCAGCTTCAAAACAGAAGTAAATTTCTCATTAGTCTTCACTCTCAAAACAGTTCCAAGTGATCAAAAGCCCAAGCCCAGAATCCCCTCTGAGATACAAAGCATGTACACACTAGGCTCCTACAAATACAAAAAGCTTTACATGTTTCCAAAATCAATGATCCAAGAAAGACATTTCCATGCCAAAAAGGAGGCACTGAAATAGAAAGGAAAGAATGAACCAATCCAAAAATGTGACTCTGAAGAATGAGCACTGACTCATGATACTTTTTGTGAAGTACCTGGAGCACATCCTGGCATCATATATATGCTTTCCAAGAGTCTTGGACCGCCCACCTCTCTTGTCTTACCACACACGGTACACATTATCTCCCAGGCAGGCGAAACCCAAAACTACTAGCATTTTTCAGCAGATGAGCCATACTCCTGGCCCATCTAAGACTGTAGTTATTCTCATCCACTTGAGCTTCAACCATAGCTTCATGCAGATCCCACTCACAAGCTACCTTAATGCAATCTGACCCTTCTACACAGTGGCTCAAAGGCCAGGTTTTCCTAGTGATTTAGATACAAGCTTGCATAACTCTGTAACACTTGGATCTTTTGTGCCCACAATGCCACTACCTCTTAGACAGCAAGCTCTTCTTCTACTTCAAGAAGGAAAGTTATCCTTTGGTCTATGACTGCAGTAGTTTCTAAACAATTGAACTCATAAATGCTCATTTCTTACACTAGTCTAGTCTCCCTTTTGCTCACAATTCTCTGTAAGCTGTCAGTAATAACCAGACTGCACAGCCTTTTATACCTGAATTTCTTCTCAAGTGTCTTTCCACAAAAACTCAAGTTATTTGAGAACTATTAGTACTCTTTCTTCCCTGAGACATTAGTGTAGTCATGTGTCCATTAGATACTAATTATAGAATGAATTGAAAGCTTGCATATAAAAATTATCCTCCATAGTTTTCTAATCTTGCATTATAAACTTCTACTCTTAAATATCTGCCAAGTAGCCATATGGTACAGAGGAAGAATAAATATTTGTGGGTGATTCCATGTTAGCTTGCAACATTGTCCCAAGAACTTGAGAAACCATAAATAAGTGGTGGTCGAATTTTGTAGCTCTATGACAATTACATGCAAAGACAAGTTAAGGAAGGAAAGAATGACCTGGGCTCTTGCTTTGAGAGGATTGAGTCTTACATCACTTGGCTTCATACACTTGTGCAGCCTATCATGGTGGCAGAAGCTGTTGGCAAAGAAGACTCAGCAGTTCACGACAGCCAGAACACAGAGTGAGAAGCTATTAGGACTTGAGATAACACACAAAGACATGACCCTGTTAACCACTTTTCCTGACTCAACCTCGCCTCCCAAAATTGGACCATGAACTGAGGATCCAATTCAACTCATGAAACCATGGACTGTATTTCATAGTTTAGCCCACATGAACAGGGTGTTCTCTTGATCTTGGTCTACTCAAGGCTTCAAATTTCCTCTATACACACCATGTTTCTGGCATTTCCATGTTTGTTTTTTAAATTTACTTTTCTCTCATATATTCCATTCAGATTGCAGTTTACAGAGCAGGTAAACTGGAAGGAGAGGAGGGCAGCCTCTCTTTCCACTCCCCTCCCTGCCCCTGCCCCAGCCAAATACCCTCTCCCATAGTTTCACTCCTCCTTTTCTCATTGAAATGGGAAAACCTCCCATGGATATCAACCAAACATGGCATGTCAAGTTATCATAAACCTAGGCCCCTCCCCTCATATTGTTTGGTCAAAGCAACCCAGTAGGAGGAAAGGGTCCCCAGTGCAGGCAAAATAGTCAAGGTAGATATTTTTGTAACTTATTATGTCTTTTATATCAACCTCCTTATATAAGAAAACATTCACCTTTAGATACTGCTTTAGGTTTGATAAACCTTGTATTCTTACATATATATTTTAACACACACATATAATGGCATTCACACACAGCAGAGACTCAGAAAATAAATGTCTTACAGCCACTTTTGGGGATATAAGTGTTGTTTTAAGGTATCAGACTCAGCATCCACCCAAATATGTTAAAAACCTATGCAGTAACTTGCTGGTTGTGTATGTTTATTAGTGATGGCAGAAGTGCTGGTGTGGACTAGCTGTTTCTAGGAGGGAATAGAAATGGAGTTTGCAGAAACCACTTGAGAATATTCTTGCTCTGCAGGAAGCAATTGTTTTGAATTTTTATTTTGTGAACATTTTCTTTGGATTTAGCCTAAAGTGTTTATTGAACATTTTACAGAGTATCACAGTGCCCTCCCTGATCTTTCCTGTTATCCTGGTTACTTCTCTACTGTTTATCACCACATTCAACATTGGGAATTATGGCCTGCATATTTGTTGAGATTTCTTGTAGCTATGAAACATTGGATTTGCTTTTTAATATCTAAATTTTTAATTTTGGGAAAGGAGTCTTTAAGTTTGTAGATAGTTGTAGTAAATTGTACCAGTTCAATGTGGAAGAAGTTAATATAAATGTTTAGTAACACAATTTAGTAGTACTAACACTGAAATAGACAATTCCCACTTTTTCCTCACAGTTGAATGATATGAGACTTTATACCAATGAGAATTCATTAATAGTTTTCTCAAAATTGCTTAAGGTTTTATCTATGACACATAAGATGTCTTTGCCATGTCAGATCTCTTGTTCCTAGTAAATGAACAGCCTTTTAGTCTACAGGAAACTCAGGCTCACATGGTCAAAAACTCTTCAGTGAACACAGGTTAATTTTAACAATTAACTCCTTAGAGATAAGGGCCAACAATTCTTTTATGTGGACTACTGTTTCCTTTTCTTCTCTAACTTAGAGAGCCTACCTGGAAGTTCAGAACACATTCTGCATCTCTTTGCCCCATATACTGGACACTTAGTTTCAATGAACTCTCTCTGATAAAAATTTAGTCTTTTATAAACACAAATGCTGCACACTAATTTCTCTACATTTCTACCATCTTGCTTTCAGACCTTATATTCAACAACCATTGTTGATTTCTAAACACAAAGCCCACATTTATGTGCAATGCATATCTCCGCTGATGAATTCTTTTGAAGGACTCACCAGTAGCTTCGATGAGAACTAGGAAAAGGAAGATCTTCATGGCTGTTCAGTAGTTCTCCACAGGCCAATAGGATAAAGGCTTTTTTTCCACAGCTATTTATGCCTCGAGATTTGTCATTGACACTCAGGGCCATAGGTACCAGAAAAGAGATTTCACTGTAAAGTGAAAAAAAAAGAAAAGAAAAGAAAAGAAAAAAAGAAAGATACCGAGTTCAGTCCGTGACAGATAAGAGAATGCAGGACCACATGTAAGCATTTCCCAATTTCCTAGAAATCTATAGAATGGAAGTTGTAAACCTGGTGGAAATTGTTTGTCTCCAAAGGAAGTAAGCTGTATTCAGCTCACAGTACAAAGCTGCATGTTTCTGGATTCCCAGATAAAAATAAAGATTCTTGTTGCGAACTTTTGCCCAAAGGACTGAGTTAAACCTGGTACCTCTGGTGTGTAACTAACAGCTCTTTCACAGTTATATACTCTGTTGATTTTCTAGGCACAGAGCACACAATTAAATGCAATGAGTGTAACCCGCAGGTTCATTCATTAGAAAGACATAGGATAATTCTGATTCTTTATATTCACGCTTACTTTTCGTTGTTAGAGGACTGCATTTGAGATCACCCTGGAACTTGATAGCAAGTTCAGGGCCAGTCTGTGCAATTGTTCTGTTTTTGGTTCCTGAGTGCTGGATTGCACCTGTATGCCACCATGGGTCATGTGTTATCACTTTATGACAGCATCCCCCCTTCCTCTGAACAGTTTTTTCTGAAGACATCATTGATAAAACATCCTGTGGTTTGGTTTTAATTGTCACTCGTCACTGGATGGCAAAACACTTAGAGCAGCCTTGGTTCAAATTTTGAAGGAAGTCTTTGCACTTGACAAAACAATACTGTTGTTTCTGCACGCAGTGCTCAGGAGAACAATTATGATAAAAATATGACGTCAAGACCAGCAAGTTGTTCTTACTAGACCTTTATAAATGCATTTAAATTGTTGCTTCAGCTTAAAAAGGGACATAATTTGTCAATAATAGGAATTTAATACACAAACCTCGATTTCATTTTGCATTTTAAGAGATTAAAAACTGTAAATAAAGTAGAATGAGTTCTATATGTTTACAGTTATACTCTCTCAGTAACCAACCCTTTTAATTATTAGAGTAGTACTGCTTATAGTACACAGTGCCTGGTCATTCATAGTTATTTTGAAGCAGTTCAGAGCACAAGAATGCAAGCCTAAACAAGGCTAGCATGACTCCCAAGTTTAGTTTGGAGTACAAAAATTTGGTAAAGTATTCTTCAAAGCTTTGCAGTTTTGAAGGCACATATACACAGAACACATAATTTCATCTAATAAGCAAGAAATCAGCAACTATCAGCGTTGCAGCTACATAGAGATACTCCATATATATTAACTTTCCTACATTTGTAGTGAAATTTAGAATCACGGGCTGTAAAAAGTTGGAGGCTGCCCACATTGACAAAAAGCAAGGCCTGAAGCCTGGTTGCTGTTTGAATGTGAAATATTCCCCATAGGCTTATGTGTTTGAATGCTTGGTACCCAGGAGGTGGCGTTATTTGTAAAGGTTGTGCAACCTTCAGGAGGTGGGAGCTTGCCAGAGGAAGCACACCACTCGGGTTGGGCTTGGATGTTTTCTCACCTGGCTCCACTTGCTCTTCTCTCTCTGCTTCCATACTCCTGCTGCCCTGGGGATCTACTACCCCTGGGCTTGCGTTCCTTCCCTGCCAGGTGGACTGTATCCACTCTAGAACTGTGAGCCAAAGTGAACTCATTCTGCCTTGAGCTGGCTTAGTCGGGTGTTTTTATCACAGTATCTGGAAAGTCGCTAGGACAGGCTGCTTACAAGTGTAGGCAGCGGTGTTAGTGACTGCAGAGAGGTGACTCCCTGATGTGCAGCTGTATTTCTGATTGCTATGGACAGTGACAAGAGTGGCTTAGTCAAGGCACATAGTTGTAGACCAGGCTTAAATATTTTAAAAATAGGGTTTACAAAAGTCAGAATGTCAAAAACAACTTAATGGCCATTTTGTTGTACTTTGAAGGTCCACATGCAGTATATATTATACAAAACAGAACACACATTGCTCACTTTGCATGTTTTAAACCCATATTCCCTAAACCCTCTCCATCTTTGTAAAATATTTTAATAAATAAAAATAAAAACATAATAAAATTGAGATATCAGATCTGCATACATATGCTCATACATATGTCGAAGAACTCTGCAATATTATAGTTGTTTATAAATTTATTATTTAAAGGAATTCACAGGAAAAGATGTTTTGATGAGCACTATGTTGAGTCATTTCCTGGGCCTGAAAAGATGGCTCAGCACTTCAGAGCACTTGTTGTTCTTGCAGACCACCCAGATTTGTTTCCCCGACACACAAAGGCCTTTTCAAAGCTCTGAGGGCATCAAACATGCAGATGGTGCACAGGCATACATGCAGGCAAGTATTTACATGTGTAAAATAAAAATAAAAGATCTTCTAAAGAAAGAATTTATTTCCTAAGTAGCTACAGGCCTGGAATTTTTCAGAAATCTTGATAAAACACAAAACCAATAATGTTATTCATACAGGGTGTAAATAGCCCTAAGTGACTTAAATAACAGCCTATAAATTGGAAATGTAAAAAGTGCTTTTCAAAGTTTGTATAGCTTGGGCAAACTTATATAGGGTGCATTCTCTAATAAGAATGTAGCTAGTTAGATCACCATATTTAACGTTATAGGGCTCTTATTTAAAGAGATGGCCTTGAAAATACCTGCATAGCATGATGGCTTCAGCAAAAGAGACAGGTAAGAAGGGAAGATCATCTCCCTAGCAGACTTTCTGGTTGAGGAGGGCAGACTGGTAGAGGAGAGCCTAAGTCCCCACACTAGTCAGCTGGGCTGATGAAAGAGACGACCTAGAAGGAGATGTGTCAACAATATAATGACGGCAGTGTATATTAGGCACCGCCCAAAGACCATTTCATCCTTCCAGGCGCTCCATGAAGCTGCTCCGGAACCCAGTGTCAGCTGGCGCCATCTTCCCAAAGCGCCACCCTACACATGGCTTGCCTGGGGAACCTGCCCTCTGATGTGACAGAAAACTCCATTAAGGAATTCTGTAGATTACTGGATATCAGTGCAGTGCGTTTACCACGTGAATCCAGCAATCCAGACCAGCTGAAAATGTTTGGTTGGGGTGAGTTTGAGGACCGGGATTCCCTGCCCAGTGCCCTGAGTCCCAGGGAAGCATCTCTAGGTAACAGGGGAATTCTAGCAGACGTTGCTAATCAAACGCCTGGAATTGACAGGGGTGATTGTTCTTTTGGCTGAGCCAGAAATCTAGAGTCCACCAGACACAGGCTGGAGTGCCTTCCTCGTCTCACCACACACACACACACACACACACACACACACACACACACACACACACACACACACAGAGAGCTTTGATGATGCCCTGCCCATGAGAGGTGATTACTTTGGAGACCAGCAAGTATTGAAATCCCTGAGATTCAGACCAATATCACCGTGGGTATGGGCGGGTATAGGGACTGCCCATGCCTGAACATAGATCTTTATGATGACAGAGGGCAGCAGAGATTACCACACAGGTAGCCATGATACAGAGAAATTACTTTCTTTCAAGGATTATTCCCCCCCCCCCTCCTCTGTCTTCTGTTTGAAATCTATTTGCAGGCTGACTCCAGGATAGGAAATGGCAGGCATTTGGTAGCAGGTCGGGGTGCTGTTGGGATGATGAATGGAGAGGAAAGGGGACTACTGTGTGTAGTCACCTCTGATGATGGTTGTGACGACAGGAGATTCGTCTGGAGTTCCAGAAATAGTCTCTCGTGGATTATAGGCATAATGACAGAAAACTGACAAAATTATATCTGTGTTTACCTCTGGGTTGAAACAATTTCTATATCATAAAGCAAACTGCAGGGCATAGAACATTAGGTAAATATGGCAAAATGGAAATAAAACAATCACTTATGACCTTGCAGGTAGTTTTTTTTTTTTTAAAAAGATTTATTTAATAAACAGTAGAACCAGAAAAACAAACAAAATACCTGGATAATGACCACCTAGATTTATTTAATGCCTCAGATTTTCCATGAACAGTTCAGAATTGCTGAGAAGAGATAAATGTAATGAATATACACAGAAATAATATTCACAAATTAAATCCTCCACGTTTCAAATTTTTTAGTAACTTGAAGATATGGAATTACGTTTAGTAATTATATGATTTGATTCTTCTCAGAAAGTTACATTAACTGTGATCCCATGACAGGAAAGCAAAAATGTAGTACAAAATAGGAGTTCAAACAAGCTATGAAAGATGAAAGCACATGAAAGAATATGTATGTTTATTATTATCATTAATATCATCATCATTTTAGGTGTATGTATATGTTTTTTTCTCTGTGTAAAGTCACACATGCATGGGTGCCCATGGAAGTCAGAAGAGTGTGTTACATGCCCTGGAGCTGGAGTTGTAAGAGCAGGGACTCCAATGTGGGTTCCCTGCAAGAGCAGCAAGTGCCCTTCACCACTGAGCAGTATGTCTAGCACTATGAGTATGTTTTTGATAATATTAAAACTTGAAGATTTTATGTGATTGGTTGGTGAAAATTATAAGCTTTTGTAGGAAATGAACAGATTTTAAAAAAAAATAAAGACTTTTAAACTTTTTATTTTCTTGTTCTTTTTGGAAACAGAATCTTGAATTTGGCCCAGAGTGGCTTTGAAGTGGTACTTTCCAGTCTTATCCTCCTCAGTGCCATGACTTCTTGTGTGTGTACAATGATGCAGGTTCTGAAGTTAAACTTTTATCTTCTGTATTGAAATGAGAAGAAGGTTTGCCTGGAGAGCTGATTTACTCTAATTATATTACGTTTTTGTGTTTAGTTAAATTGATTAACAGTCAGAATCCTGTCACTTCTTGTGTGACACTAAACAGGTCAAAAGAAAAACATTTGTCTTATGAAGAGAAATGAGTATGTTTTATGACCATTGTTCTATTTTACAGTGATCCAATTTAAATTTGTATTTCAAACCATTCATATACTTGATAAATGTGAAATTATATGTTTAGTCTAGAAGAAACTTTAGGATTTCTACAGTGCCCCAGACATTTATAAAACACAGATCTATGTTTATAGATGCATTATTAATATATTCTCATAGATTGTTTGATATCCATATGAATCTGACATATTTTGTGTATATTCAGCACATTTACGTACTGTCTATTGGTATCTACACGCATTTTCTTTGCAGTTTTCTGATAGAACTAAAGAATTTTACAAACAGGATTTTCTTTGAGTATCTGAATAGTTTTTGTGAAAAAGTTTTACAAAATGTTTACCGATTCAAATCTAAGATAACTGAATCCTTTTTTTGATCCCCTAAGTTTAGGTTTTATTTTTCATGTAGTGCAGAATTGCAACTCATATAAAAATATCTGTAGGATGTTAGCTTTGGCCTACAGAACAGATGAGATCAAACATAACAGTGAATTCCCCATAGTCTGAACCCAACTCCTTTTACATCTCTTGGTTGCCCAAACACAGCCGCAGAAAGGATTACAGTTTTGACTCCCAGTCTTTCATAATGCCCCATGATGAGGGATCAACAATAAGGACAGGTCTATCTAAGTAGCCAAGGGCAAGAAAAACCCAACTACAGGATTGTTGTGCAGTGATGTCTTCATATAAATCACGCAGAGACAAAGCTAGAAAATTGTCTCCATCAAAATGGATTCACTTTTCTCATCTATATCCACATAAGATTATGGATATAGTAGAAAACCAGGAAGCCAGCCTTCCTTAGAAATTATGCTTATGGATACCTTGATCTAGGACTTAACAGCATCCATAAATATGAAATAAAGCTTTGTGTTGTTGAATACCTCCAGCCCATGGGAATTTTGTCACAGTTGTCTGAGCTGATTAATTCGTTATGCTTGCTGCACCTTACTGTATGTACAGCCTTGTTTTTCTACTTTAAACCTGACACAGTCATTCATGGTATTTTTGCTCAGGTGCCATTGCATCTTTTCCTTTACCTTGTGCATGATATTCCTAGGAATATTGTGTTGAGCCTCTTCTACAAACCTTTTTCATGGTGACCTATGGAAAAAATGACACTTTGGAGGAGAGCTGCCAAAGAACCAAAGTAAAGACCACGTGTATCCCAGTAAGGCCTGAAAGGTCCAGACAACCCCTCTATAACCCAAGAACTTTTTGCCTCCCTGTATTACACCTGCATTGTGCAGACTTCTCTGCTGTGGTAGACTCACTTCCCAGGGCTTATATTTTTGTCTTAGGCTGGGTTTGTATAGATGGCTTTGTTAACAGGTTACAGAGTCTCTCCAGAGGGCACTGGAATACAGGAGACCCTAGAAACAGGAGATAAGGTGAGACTGGCAAATGCAAGAATCTTGTTAATCCAAACATTTCTAAATGCTGAGCTTTGGTTTCCAGTATCTCCACAAAACATTGGACTTACCGTGTTTTTCCTAGTAACATTATGAATGAGTTTTAGCAACTGATTTTAATTCTCTGTGCTTTCTGGAAAGTCATGAGCACATGATATATTATATATATTATGACCCAATGTGTATGGTCAGAATTTTATTGCATGGCTAATCTAATATATTAATTTTATTAAAGGCAACTTTATTTCAGCCTTGCTGCTTCCTCACAGAGTCTGGAATGCATCAGGTGATAACGAAATTGTTTGTCTAGGTTGCACAAATGACTGAATAACACCTAAACTTGAATTGCTCAATTTTGCTAAACTTCTCACTTTGGCATCAAGATTCAAAAGATTTAGAGCAGAGAAAAAAGTTTTTATTTCCATATGGATTGTAGAGACAGAAGGAAGGCCATCAGAGGGTGACCCTGAAGAGCTAAAGGCACTTAGTTCTCAGCAATGATCTGATGAATCCAGTTCAGGTAGTTGCAGACCTTGGTGTAGAAACCACGTTTCCCTTCCCAAGCACAGCCATCATCCCAGGAAACAATACCCTGGACTTGTCCATTGCAGACCAGGGCTACCAGAGAGAGTCAAATGGAACAACAACAATAAGATATTTAGACTTGGTTATCCTTTGAGGAATAAAGGGATTCAAGATGTTCTTCCATGTTCCCAGAATATGCTTGCAGGCCATTGACCCTCCACAAAGCACTGACTATCCTTAAAAGTCCAGTTTTCGATTCGTTCAGTATCCCTATCTGTATTACTTTGTTTGTTTTTTGTGTCCACCTCTTTCTTCTGCAGTTGTTGTATGGGAGGGTGCAGAAAAGAGTGAGGACCACAGAGATCTAATATGACTCACCAGCTCTGTCTCTTACATATGGACTCCACCCGACAGCACAAGGTCGCTGGGGTTTACAGTTTACCCAGCATCAGCTCTTTGGCCCTTTACCCATAATATTCATCATCACATCAAAAGAGAAAACCAGTGTACATTTTTCTCAAAGCCCTTCTTAACCTTCCAGATTGAGACCCAGGTACAGATTTACCTTTTTCTGTTTCAGACCTAATAAAACCATGGGATGACTAAGGAGTCTCATAGGATCAGAACACTTTATCTATCAAGCATAACTCTGCCTTTGGCCAAACTGAAATTTAAGCCTAGAGGATAAAGTGATTTTAGAGCTTAAAAATGTGAATATTGGCTACTTACAGATGGTGACAGTGAGCAGCAGACAATACCCATTGGTCAGTGATGAGCGATTCCCTTACATATGTGAGATCCAGCAATCAGTGACACTTGGTAGGGGACAGAATGCTTCTGACAAGTGTAGCCCCCAATGATCCTATCATCATTCTCCTCAGTGAGGAAGGAAGCTGTGAGAGAAAAGTGAGGAGCTCTCTGTTACATGGTTCTATCATATTATTTCATGCACCATGAAGTTATATTTCAAGCTAAGGACAAAAGAGATGATAATGCTCTCCTGTATCACACAGTCAAGACCTATCAATGTGATGGTTAACTTTTATTGATGACTTGTTTGTGAGGTTATTTCTATGGGGGTTTAACTGCAGAAGGAAGATTCACTCTAACCACAAGTGGTGTCATTTCATGGGGTAGGGATCCAGACTGAACAAAAGGGGGAGGTGTGAAAGCCTGATGAGCATCAGCTCTAACACTGTGCTTCCTGACTGTCGGCATCATAGAGCCCTCTGCCTTACCCTCCTACCACTATTATGAGCTATCCCAAGCACAGCTTCCCTGCCAAGACTGGCCATATTCTCTTCAACATGAGCCAAAAGAATATTTCTTTAAGTGGCTCCTGTCTGGTTTTGTCTCAATAGTGAGAAAAGTAGCTAATATAACTGGCTTTAGGTAATCATTTTGATTATTCATTATTCTGCACCTTGAACATAGACTCTTCTTCTTCTTCTTCTTCTTCTTCTTCTTCTTCTTCTTCTTCTTCTTCTTCTTCTTCTTCTTCTTCTTCTTCTTCTTCTTCTTCTTCTTCTTCTTCGAGGCCAGCCTGGTCTCCAAAGTGAGTTCCAGGAAAGGTGCAAAGCTACACAGAGAAACCCTGTCTCGGAAAAAAAAACAAACAAACAAACAAAAAAAGTAAGGTAGAAAATGACAGAAAAAGATATACAAAGTTGACCTCTGGTCATCACATCCACAGGTGAGTACTCCAGCACACACACACACACACACACACACACACACACACACACACAAAACCTTCCAGGAGTTTTTTGGTGTATGTTTGTAATAGTTGATAAAAATGTTAAAATGGAAAAGGTACCTCCATATGTTAATAAAAAGGAAACTTTTAAAAGTCATAAGAGATAATTCTGTTCTATAAAGAAATCATAGTTTTGATTTTTTTATTTAATCAACTTCTTTCTTGGAGTCTAGAATAAGTAGTCATATCATTTGGCAATTTATAATTCTAGAATATGAATTCTAGACTAACAGGTCTATAGTGAGTTTCAGGATAACCTGAACAATCTATAGGTGAAATTCTTGTCTCAAGGAAACAATACCCTTTTGTCCACAAACACAAATGAGAGATAAAATCTACTTGATTTTTTAAAATTATTATCTGACTGTCCTTCTAACATCAAACAAGTCACTCATCATTTTCATGTTTCCCACTATCTTTTAAGCTTTCTTACAGCCCACATACATTTAATTTAAAAATGTTAGTTCTATTATTCAACACTGATGGTTTTTAGCGGTGCTCTTACCCTGCAAGGAAAAGTCCCAAAACATGACAGAATCCACTAATGAGTTTAATTAAGACAAGGAGAAAGGGATAGATGTGATCATGTCTGCTGAAAGGACATGTGTGTGAAGGGGGAGGGGGAACATGGGGCCCATCTTTTAAGGGCCAGTTCCAGGCTATGCACACAGGCCCACATGGCTATTCCACACATGTGCATAGATCACATGGTCGTGCTGCATGATTATGCGACCACGCAGCTGCAGGGCCTGGGTTATGTAGGATGTATGACCCAGAAATGACTAGGCAGAAATGATTAAGTGTCCTGCAGGGCATGTGTGACCATGGGGTTGTGGTTGGAATTCCTATCAAATACTTCAAATAATTTTAGGAAAGAAATTTCTAGACAAGGATACAAATTCATTACATTTTTACTGGTTTTACATAGGAAAGGTAAGTATTAAATTTTAGTAATAAAATTTTAGTAGCATTAAAAATTAATTCAGTAGTATTAAAAATATACTCATCTCTGTTTATCACAACTGTATGACTTGTGAGTTTATATTATAGAGATTTCACTTAAAAAGTTATCTGAAAGCACAGACCAAGATTTTTATCAATGAGAAATAAAATATTTTCATCTGTTGGGATTTCTTGGGTAAATAAATAACTGCCCCTTCAGTGTTCAGGGCACTTAGGCTTTGATGATCACGGGCCCATCCTAGAAGTCAGTGGAAGCGTGTGTATGTGTGTGCGTGTGCGTGTGCGTGTGCGTGTGCGTGTGCGTGTGCGTGTGTGTGTGTGTGTACTATTCTTTCTCTTCTGTTCTAAATTCCTGGAATCAACATGGACGTTTAAAACACCTTTTGATTCTTTATGAGGCCTCCTCTCTGAATCAATTCTTGATGCTATGAATTTCCACCATTGTGAAGGTCTAGACTTTACAGGCTCCATCTTAGGGAAAGGGCCACCATCTCAGACTACTTGCTGTACTTAGTTCCAGGAAGGACCTCAGGAATGTGCCATGACAACTCGAACAGATACAGAGCAGTATTCTCCTGCAGACATCCTGTCTGCAGTTTATGGCCCTTGAAGATATCTAGGTAATCCTGCTGAGCAGTCCAGATAATCCTGTTCAGCGGGTTGTGGTTCCCCATCAAAAGTCTAACTCAATGGTTTCAAATGTGGTTCCTTGCCTAAAGTCTAGACCAATAGTTTCAAAAAGTCACCTTGTCTCATATCCCTTCTACTCAATCCCAAGTTGCCAACTCCCAGCTTGCAGTTTTTCACTATAAAAACTCTCTACACCTGGGCTCATGGCTGCTGCCACATTTCCTTACATCTGCTGTGTGGTGGCCCAGGTTGAACCTGAATAAAAGGACCCTTATGTGCTTGTATCAGAAACCAGCTCCTTGATGGTCTCTGGGGGTTTGAGAAATGGGTACAACACTATCAAGTGAGATTTAATCTCTAATAAGCATGGGTACTGCCGGGCGGTGGTGGCACACGCCTTTAATCCCAGCACTCGGGAGGCAGAGGCAGGCAGATCTCTGTGAGTTCGAGGCCAGCCTGGGCTACCAAGTGAGTTCCAGGAAAGGCGCAAAGCTACACAGAGAAACCCTGTCTCGAAAAACCGAAAAACAAAAAAACAAAAAACCAAACAAACAAAAAAAAAGCATGGGTACTATACACTGGAATCTCTGCCTTTTAAGCTTCTTGCTTTCAGCCCTTACATGCAGTGAGCATTGTTGATTTTTCCAGCACAAAATACAAACTTACATTTCTGACACTTGCAGATTCATTAATTTGAAAGGCTCACCAACAGTTCTCAGGAGAACAAAGAGGAACATCCTCATGGTTGCTCACTGGGTCAGGACCAGGCAATAAGACTGTTATTTTTTTTCCTCCACAGCTGTTGCTGTTTGTCATGGCACAGGTGTGTGGGTTCACACGTATCTGGTGGAAAGAAGACTCAGAGGCATCTTAACAATGAATCTAGCCTTTCATGGCTGCAGGGGTGTCCAGTCTGGAAGGACTGAAGCACCTTCCCTTCACCTCAGGCATTTTTATTTCTCTCCATTGTGATTTAGCTAGTTAATTTCCATATGCTCAAAACAACCTGAAAGGAGCTCCTTAAAATACAATGCCAATTACAAGTTCCTCAATTTCTCAGGTAGCAAGATTTCCTGGGTTTCCCCCAAACCAAATTTTTCATAGGCTTTGTATCCTTAGGAGACTCTCAGACAAGATTCACATAGGGTGGCTAGAGAAACAAAAGGGATCTATTAAACAAAGGATGGATTAGGGCTAGGTGTTAACTCTCTGGAGCCAGGCCAGGTGCAGCTCAGCAGAAATGCAGCCACACACAGCCATCAATGACATCCATGGTCTCAGGTGCCAAAAACCTGAATTCACTGGAAAGTCACAAACTAAATTTAGATTCCTATTCTATGCTGGCTTTTTGGAGCCCAATACCTATGGTGGGATGCCTCACAGAGCCTTGAGGCAGGGGGAGAGGCTTGGACCTGCCTCTACTGAATGTACCAGGCTCTGCTGACTCCCCATGGGAGACCTTACCTTCTTGTAGGAGAGAATGGGGTTTGGGCTAGGGGGGAAGGCTGGAGGGCTGGGAGGAGGGAAGAGGGAGATCTGTGATTGGTATGCAAAATGAATAAAAAGTTTCTTAATAAAAAAGAAACATTATAAGAGCAACATTGAGAGAATAAAGAAGGAATCCTTAAAAAAAAAAAAAAACAACAACAAAAAAAACCTATTCCTTGACAGGTGGAGCATAATTCAAGACTTAATTAACATTACCCAGAAAGTTATGGGAATGGAAATTGCAAAGCCACCTGGTGGGAACTAGTCCTCCTAAAACTTATTGGTATGAGCTCACAGATAACAGCTAAAAGTTCTCAGATTCTCAGCAAATATCTTGATAGTTGTTTTACTGACATGTGAACTATTTTACAAGTGATTATCATAAGGACAGAACTCTTGGTATATCAGCTGCTTTGTCTTAGAGTAATTCTGGTATGTCATGGTAATTGTCATTATTCATGGGACAGATTGTTCTCCTGGTGCAAGTTATCATTTTATGATTTAAAATATAGTAGATTAAGAGGAAAAGCAATGTAATGATACTAAGTTTCAATTATCTAAACCTTATCAAGTTTAAGGGATGTAGAAATCCCACTTACATGGAGTTTCAGTGTCCCTGAAAACAGTGATCCGTTTACCTGTGGATAAGAAGGAAAATTAATGGATGGAAAATTCTAGAAAAAAAATAATTCTTAAGTTTGAAATAACTTTGGCCACTCACAGTGGCACATGTTTTTAGTCTCTGAATCTGAGAGGAGTCAGGGAGATTAAAAATTTCAGTCTGAGGAAGGAATGGGGGGTGAGTTGAGGGGGGAGACTGGAGGGGCAGGAGGAGGGAGGAAAGGGGATCTGTGGTTGGTATGTAAAATGAATAAAAAATTTCTTAATAAAAATATGTTCAAAAAATGAATATGAGTCATCACCAGTTCAAGGCCAATTTCAGCTTTATAGAGTGACCTTGTGGCAAAACAACATGGTTACAATACATTATAGTGTTGTTCTCATTTTATCAACAGTTAGTCATGTTGCTTTTTTACTTTTAATAGCTATAAACTCAACTTTTATTTTATATATAAATAAATTAAATTCTTTGTGATATTTTTACAATTTAACTTGTCATGTATTTAGTGGAGGTCCTGAAATGCATTCTCCATGTGTAAAGGCTATGAGTGCATTCTATTTCTCTGTATAAGTTTATTTTCCTGACAGCTATGTGAGAGGCCGATTAAACTCGTTAAAGAGGTGAATATGAGGGACCAAAGTAGTAGGGTGCTGTACTTGCAGCACACAACAAGTACTGGTGGAATCAGTCTGTGTTCTTGTCAGATCGGTTCAGAATTGTTTCTTTATCAATGATAATAGTTATAGAGTTTCTACCATAGAAGAAATCCAATGCACCTAATGCAGCCTGAGAGACCAGCTCCCAGAATGGCTCCAGGGTTATAAAAAGAATGCGTCAGAGTAGTGAGGGCTTAGGAACAATTCTTATCTATCTGAGGGAATAAGACTCACACATATGTATATACTGATGGTCATCCTATTTATTTCTCTTAAGTTCTCTCCTTTCTTTGTTCTACACAGCTTATATATCCAACAGAAAGCTGTAGATAATCTAAAAGATACATTTGAGGGCCACATTACATTTCTTGAGAAAATGATAAGAAGCAGAGCTACATGAAATTAACCTGTCAGCTTTCTGATTAGTGGGGCAACTGTGGCTGTGAAGGAGGATCCAGCTGTTTTGCTATCTCCTAAAAAGAGAGCCCATAAAGGGACTTCAAATTTTAACTATTGATGAGCCTAGAAAATAGAGGATTGGGCATTGTATTTTATATTTTTTTCTTTTTCTTTTTTTTTTTTTTTTTTTTTTTTTTTTTGGTTTTTAAAGTCAGGGTTTCTCTGTGTAGCTTTGTGCCATACCTGGAACTCACTTTGCAGAGCAGGGTAGCCTCAAACTCACAGAGATCTGCCTGGCTCTGCCTCCCGAGTGCTGGGATTAAAGGCATGCACCACCACTGCCTGGCTGTATTTTATATTTCTAAGTGTGATAAACATTCTAGGAAGGGATGGTGGATGGGAACAGGAGGGACTGAGATGGCTGAGTGGAGGGAGGGACAGAGACAGAGAACAATGAAAGAGATATCTTGGTAGAGGGACCCATTAGGGGGCTAGGAAGAAACCTGGTGTTAGGTAAATCCCCAGGAATCCATAAGGATGACACCAACTAAGACTCCTAGCAACATTCTAAAATAGCATTAAAGGTGTCAGTATCTCTCAGACTTAGATTGCTATGCTGGCTGGGACATGTGGTCTGTTTGTTTCCCAGAATCATGTCAGTCAGCTCTCAAATCCCAGTACATGCAGAACAAAGATGTCTAACACCTCTTTCCTTTACAGGCACCTGGCTTACATGCATGCACATCCACATAGGCAAACACATATTTGCAACTGGGAAAAAAAATCTTAGAATTTCTTCATCTTGAGTTTTCAATCACTAAGCACCATAGAGATTCTCAGCTTTTAAAAAATTAAGAAAAAAGTAAGGAAGACACAGCACTGTGTCTTAGGGCATACAAGACACAAGGCATCAGGACTGTTCATGCTGAATTTCAGTTTGTCAAAGAAAATACTTGGATAACTTGATAATGTGTAATAACTGCAGTTTTAGGTATCTGTCTTAAGTTATAAATATACAATCTACCATGAAGCAAGTCTGAACAGGTGTGTATGGTAGCTATGTCTTAAAACAAATTGTATCTTAACTATTAATAAAGCATTAATAGTTATTTTGGAAAAAATACTGATAATTATAAGACATTCAAGACGGAATCCCTATATTTCACACACTATAGAAGGAAGGACATAAGTAAACCCTTATTGTCAGTAGAATATTTATTTACACTGTTCTCAACTCTCTGACCTTGTTCTAATTTAGCAATAAGTTTTCAGAGAGCATCAAATAATAGAATGCAAGAATAAAACATTCACAGGGACAGAGCAGGAGAAAATATATTTATTCTAACGTCATTTCAGGACGGGGAGGAAAGAGAAATGGATAAGGAACTGGTGATTCACAAAAGGGAAGAGAAGTCAGTTGGCAGCCATGGTCTCCTGAATCCAGCTCAGGTAATTGCAGACCTTGGTATAGACACCAGGTTTGCCTCTCAGTGCACAGCCTGTACCCCAGGAGACAATGCCCTGGATCTCTCCATCGCAGATGACAGGGCCACCAGAGTCACCCTGGTCAGAGAGAAAAAATCATTACCATATGCTTATGCTGATGTGAACAAATGGACTTCAAGAAGCTTTCCCCTTACCATGGTGCCAGTGTGGCACATATTAATACTCTGAGAAGCAATGCAGACTCCATGTCTATCGACTTGTCCATTTCCTTTCCTTGTTCACAATTTCTCTATAACTGTGTGTTTCCTAATTGACACACAAGATCAGGAGAACCTGAGGGCTTCGGGTACTACTTTCTGTAATCCTTGCTGTCCTGCCAGAGTGGCCATATCCCATAAGACAGCTTCTCAGAAATTTGTTTTTATGTGATATTTACACCACACTATCTTCTGTACATATTTTACCATTGAGATTAATCATCAATATCACAATGAGAAAACCTGTTTGATCTCTTGTTTTTCATCACAGGCTTTTGTAATCCAGCATGAAATCTTCCAGACATATGTATAGGCTTCTCAGCCAGCAAAAACATACAGAAGAGAATAGAGTGACTGCAAGTTTTGGAGAAGGACTGAAAGAACACTCACATCACAAGAGTCCTTTCCACCCTCCAGGAAGCCGAGGCAGAACATGTTGTTGGTGATCATGCCTGGGTAGGAATTTCTGCACGAACTGGCAGAAAGAACAGGGGCTTCCAGACACTGAAGGATTTCTGGGTATTTGCCTGTTGTGAGCAAAAATGGAAAAACATTCTGTATCTTCCATGAAATCTCTAATTCTTTCAATTTGCTAAACATTTGTCATTTAAAAGTACTTTTGATTTCTTTAGAAGGTGTTTGATTTTATAAATTTTAACTAACATGCTGTTCTTTTCATGACAATATCATCAATGGCTTAGACTTCAAATACTGAGACACGGTTTCCTCCAAGTGGTAGATACCTCAGGGAAAAACAAAAACTTGGGCGTCTCTTCTACTTCTCACTTGAACTTTCACTTCCTTCACATCACTGATTACACCCGCTAAATACCTCAGCATCTTGCTAATAGCTTATTCTTGTTGTGTTTTCCACATTGTCTCAGAAAAGCAATCTTCTGGACTTTAGAGAGTATATTTCAACGTCACCCATATTGAAAACTTTTGGGAGTATGGCTCCCAGTGAGTATTTGGGCAAGTGGCCACCAGTATACCTTTCATCTTTCACATTGTGCACATGGAACTTAGAGTCATTGACACTTACCTCCAAGGTTCACAGTGTTTCCCCAGCCAGACACAAGGCACTGAGCACCTGTAGATGGGCAGGATGTAGGCAGAGAGATTGTGGACACTTGAGAGTTGAGGGTGGCAGGTGACTTCAGTTTAATCAGCAGGATGTCATTGTCTGCAGTGGTCTTGTTGTACTTTGGATGGCGGATTATCTTTTCTGGATCAATGAATTGCTCACCACCCTCAAGCACATGAATATTGTGTTCTCCGAGGCGAACCTGAAGGCTCCTGCATGAAAAGGTTAAGGATTTCTGAGTATCCCTGTTGAGCTGTTTCCCTTCCAAGCTCAAAGTTCAGAGTATAAGAACACAAACACCATCTTCTTTTTTTTTTTTTGGTTTTTCGAGACAGGGTTTCGCTGTGTAGCTTTGCGCCTTCCCTGGAACTAACTTGGTAGCCCAGGGTGGCCTCGAACTCACAGAGATCCACCTGGCTCTGTCTCCCGAGTGCTGGGTTAAAGGCATGCGCCACCACCGCCCAGCTACAAACACTATCTTCTTAAACCATTTAGTCCAACAAGGACTATGCAGTTAAGGTAGTATTATGCCCTACCACCAATGTACAGCATAGAGGATTCCCTAGGGTGTGTCCTGTAAGTACAGATTTATAAAGGGCCATCCCCTTGGAGCTGGTAAGAGCGGACTGATGGGCCTTAGGTTACAGGAATTTGAGTATTGTTCCCTTACCATCCCTTATAGCAGTGAGCTGCAGACAGTACCCATTGGTCACTGATGAGGGAGCCACCACACTGATGGCCATCGCCATCATTCAAAGACACTTGGTAAGGAATGGAATGTTTTGGACAGGCATAGCCTCCAATGATCTTGTCATGATCATCACCACCAGCAGGGAAAGCAACTGAGGAAGGAATTTGAATCATTAGCACAAGACTTGTCTCAAACTTAGTCTTCTACATGATGTTTGTACAGAAAAGACATGTACCTTCTTGTTGAGTAACATATGCTTGTAGTATTTTAAAGGTATCATTTCCTAACTTTAGCAGTACTCTTTTGATATCACTGCTTATAGAATCTAAACATGAAAAGGTTATCTTCACACAATTGCAATATATGTGTCTGTATGTGTATCTCTCTCTGTTTCTCTGTCCCTCTCTGTCTCTGTCTCTCTCTGTCTCTCTCTGTCTCTCTCTGTCTCTCTCTCTCTCTCTCTGTCTCTGTCTCTCTCTCTCTGTCTCTCTCTCTCTCTCTCTCTCTCTCTCTCTCTTTGTAGCATAGTGCCCTTCTGGAGGATAAAAACAATTTCCAAGTGACCACTCCATCTGTTGATTGCATGGCTCCCAGCGTTTTTTCTGAGTCCTCAGACTTAGGGGCAAACACCTGTATAAGGATCAATATTCTAGGCCAGATAAGGTACTTTAATATTTTTTAGTCTTCTTTATACCTAACTGTAGTGGGTAACCATTCCAGCTTTGATCTGGAAATTCCAACCCTCATTGAGGCTTTAGCAACTGTCACATCTACAAGGCAGAGCCAAGGGAGGCATGGAGAGACCTGAGATCTGAATGGGCCAGCATGCTCTCTCTGTTCCTGGACCCTAGATGGTGGAGGTTGACTGAGCAGACCTCCAGAGAACACTGCTGGACTTAGATACACCTTCCTCAGACCCCATGACCTACCTTTCCCTTTTTTGTAAGTTACCCACTAAATAAATCTTCATTTTAACTACGTGGAGTGGCCATAATAATTTCACCAATACCTAACACAGATGAAGATTGAATGAGTTAATTTTTTGGATACAACTTTTATATATCATTTAATCACCATCCTATGATTTTCTTCCTAGAACTTCCTTTTATTCTAATTATCTACTGGACATATATCAATACATTTAGCATTTTTAATGAAGACTGGTTTCCTAGTTTTGGAAAATAATATTTTATTATTCATACTGAATTCCATAATTTTATGTGTTTTATATTGATGATACCTGCCCCCAAATTTTCTTATAAAGACTGTAATGAATCGCTCTGGGCCATACATTCCAATAGTTAAAATTAATGGTGAGGTTTCCAAATATAAGAAAATTTACAAAACCAAAAGCCATTTGAATCCTAAGAATTTAGTTTTAAATTTAGAGATTTTGATAAAAAAAGAAATTTTTGTTCTTCATTATTGAATGACAGTATAATAAAAGACTGATTTCATTAGTAACAATTTTGAGAGACAGGGTCTAAGGTTTTTAAATTGTGGGTAATAGCATATCTCTTGTAGTTATAATAATTCTGTGTAAATCAGCAGACCTTGATCTTCCATGGACTCTGGATTTAATTTTCTCACCGTCTTCTTGGAGCAGACAGTTATTCCAGTTATTTACACTACCCTATAGAGAGGGAAGGCACACACTTGTGTCACGTGTCCTTTCTTTTCCTGACTAAGCCATAGAACACATAAGTGCAGGAATAGTGTTGATGGGTCACTTGAAGGTACTTGCACATGGAGTGTGTACTCAAAATGGTCTTTACTGTTTTCCCACCCACAAATCACAAACTTGCATGTATGATAGAATCCTTGTGAAACGTTCCTTTAAAGACTCACCAGCAGCTCCCAGGAAAGCAAAGAAGATGAAGATCTTCATGGCTTCTCTGTGTGTCTGGAGTAGATACTAGGATGAAGGCTTTTCCTTCGCAGCTATTTATACCTCTAGTTTTGGCTTCAACATCCAGGACCACAGTGCCAAAAAAGGGTGATATCATTGAACACACAAAAACACAAATTTAGAGTTCTATGATTGATGGAAGGTGATTCAGCATCAAGTTTCCACATCCTCTTTCCTCCCAGTTTTCCATAAAGGTAATGGGAATGGAGGTAACAACTCCAGCTGTTGGCTATGCATTCTTCTAGTAGGAAAGCACACTGTAGAAAGACCAAAGGTCAGGTTCAAGGTTTCCAGAAATCTAGACACAATTCACAGGAACCCTGTTCCCTTGGGAACTTAGAAATGTGTCTTCTTTATAAGTACAGCCTTGTGCATTTCACCTGCTTTTTTAAAGTAATATTGTGTCTTTTACAATTAAATACTTTTCCCAAAGACTTGTCTGAGATTTCAATTTGCTGTTTTCTTTCTATTGTGAGAAACAACATATTTCCTATGGATAGAGATGTTGTTATTTGTTTAAATTGTGTTGGTTATAAATTAGAAACATAAAGCATGGAAAAAGCATCATCTCCTGGTATTTTATTAGCGATTATGGAAACATAAACTGAGGAATAATGATTTTACTCATTATCTTGGTTTGAGGGTATAGTCATCATAGGCCTTGGAAGCAGTTTATGGATGTTGGTTTAGGATTGTGTGTGTTCTTGTTCACATTTGGGCAGGTCAGGAATTAGTGATACAAAAGAAGTGAAACTGTGTTCATCACCTTTCTCTCACTCATCCATGTCTTCTAGTAGTGAAGGATATGGAGCCTGGATCCAATAATTTTCTGTAACCAGGTTAGCTTCCCTGTGGTGGGAGATAGACAGCAATCCAGCTGTTGATCTAGGATCCACAACCTTGTTATGGTTCACTGCATAAAACTTAAACATTTTAAATGTCATATGCAGCAGATCTCAAAGAGGATAAAGGACCACAATTTGTTATGTACATCTAGAGTACACCTACTTGATTTCTAGTTACTTTATAGAGACTCAAGCCTGAAATCATGTACAGGAAGCTAGATGAATCCTTTTCTAGAATTAGTATTCTATATGACCATTATTATCACAACAGAAGATTTAAACATATATATATGTATGTATATATATATGTATGTATATATATATACACATATATATTTGAGATAATATTTATACCTTAAAAAAGTTTTAAAGATCAAAATAAATCCAAAGTTATGATATTATTGTCATTAGAATAGACCCTGACTGAGTTTTGTTTTTTTTTCTGTCCCATATCAGGTGGCTGTTCTGACAGGAGACAGAGATTTTGGATTCTCTTTTAACAAGCATGGTTCTGTTGAGAAGGAGAGAGCCATGTACCATTTCTAAAACCAGCTTTAATTTTTAATTGAGCTGGGACCACAAAAAGACCATTTGCCTTGTATGTCTGTAGAAAAGAGCAGAAGCAAACATTTGAAAGTTTTATGAAATTTTATTCTGTTAGAAATGATCCATATCATTACTCTTTTTCTTCAGAGATATTCTCAGGATGATTTGTCCTTTTTCCTCATATGTCTCATTTGTTCAGTAGTGTTTAGATTCCTTAATTTAATATTTTTTTCTCCTGGGAAAAGGGAAACAAAACCTTGCCCTAACCCTAACTTTACGGAGTTTCCCTTTTGTCAAGTTATAGTTGATCAAGTGAAAGGTATTTGTTAGTCTTATAAGTTAGTTTAGACTGAATGGTCATGCTGTTTGATGAACTGTCATCTCTTCTAATCAAGAGGTCTCTCTTGTTCAAATCTAATCTTTAGCAGTGTTGATGGTATCCATAGATTTTCTACTCCTGTGGAAACAAAAGCAAAATCTCTTTCCCAATGTAACACATATCCTGGTTTCTACTCTGATGTCAATACATCTTAAAGTATACAGGCTGATTTAATTCAGTAGTTTTTTTTCTACTCTCCACTGTTTCTCTGCAGGTGTTGTTCCTTAACTGTTGTTCTCATTTACATTTAAAAGATTTAAAGTTAATAAAGCATTGTGCAATCTATATCTGGGGGTCTTTATTACTTCACTTTGTTTATTAAGCATATCTTCTAAGGTACAATGAGATATTTCTATAATTGCTTGACATATAGGGTTGTATGGTATATCTGTAATATGTCTTATGTTGTAATATGCAAAACTCTGTTTCATTTTACTAGAGACTTAGGCTGGAGCAATGTCAGTCTTAGTTTGTACAGGTATCCCCATGATGGTCATAACTACTAATAAATGTGTAATTACAAAAATCAGCCTTTTCAGAATTCAAAGAAGTTGCATATTGAAATACTGACTATGTATCTATGGTATGGTATATATATTTTAATTTTCCAAACTCTGAAAAATGAAACACGTCCATCAGCCAAATTTTGTTTCTTTGAGTACCCTTTGTGTTACTTCCTGCAGGTAGTGTAGTTTGGTTACACCAAGAACAAGTAGTTCATTTCCTTATAGTTTCCTTGGCTTAATGTCATGTGATGGAAAAATCTTTTTTCAAATATTTGCTATTAACATAGTGTTTCTTATGAAATTCTGAGGTTTTAGCACATTTTTAGCTATTCCTACCAATCGCTATCAATTTTATCATTACCTTGTGCTACAGGGCCTGGTAGACCTGTATGGGATCTGATATTTGCATTTTAATCAGCTAGTGAGATCTGATCCTTATAATGCTAAATTATAGATTGGGGAAACTGATTACCAATTATTTCTAATGGCTGTTCTACAAAATATTGACACAAGATGGGGCTGTTTAACACCCCTGAGGAAGAACTTTCCACTGATATCTTTTAACAGGCTGAGAATTGTTACAAGTAGGCCCTGTGAAGACAAATTGTTCTCTATCTTGTTCTTGAAAAGGCATAGTAAAAAAAAATCAGTCTTTTAAATCAATTACTGCACTAGATCATTCTTTTAGGTAATAGAAGGCAAGTGAATTTCAGACTGTAAAGAGTCCATTGGCTGAATCACCTTATTAATAGCTCTTAGGTCTATTATCATTCACCATTTTCCAGATTTCTATTTAATGACAATGTATGAGAGTTCCTAGGACTTGTTGATTCTTCAATATTTTGAGCATTTAGCTGCTCCTGTACTAGCTATTCTAATGTCTGTAATTTTTCTGGTATCAAAGGCCATTATTCCACCTTGATAGGTTTGTCAGTTAATCATTTTAATGGTAGAGCTGTTGGTACCTTTGAAAGTTCAGCAGCTGTTGTGTCCTGCTTAAGTACATCCTTAATGGTTGGTGACTATTCTTGATAATACCTTTTAATAATTTTTAGGAGCATATGTTAGTTTATGGTTTGCTTCTGAGATTGGAGGAATGTTAATCTGTGTTTTCAATTGCTGTAACAAATCATGTCCCTATAAATTCATTTCTATGTAAGCCACATAGGGCTTTACTTTTCCTTTCTGTCCTTCTGACTCTATACACTGACCCTATACCCATATACAATCTTGCACTCTGTTTTACTTGAGATAAAATCCCAATCCCTAGAAGCTGAATATTTACCTCCTGAAAAGACCAATTTGGATACCAAGATTTTGGTGCAATTATTGATACATCTGAACCTGTGTCTACCAAACCCTCAATTTTAAAGAAATTTATTTCTATTTTTAACATTGGTCTGTGATCAATTATAGAAGTTTGCCAAAATACTTGTTTCATGACCTCTCCTGAAAATTGTGTTTTATGAAATGAAGCTGTTCTGTCATCCAAAGCAGTATGGTTTTTTATGTCAGGCATTATATCTTTTAATTGCTCCATGGGGGAGTTTCCCCAATTCTGAAAGGGCATGATTAAAGCAAATTTGACAAAAGGGCCTGCAAGAGGCTGCTAAAATGTTTCCTGATAGCAAAGGGTTACCTTGCCTAGCCCATATTGATCTGCAGTCATTCATCCAACTTTGGCTTTTGCTATACCTTTGCATATTCCAGAAGGCTGGGACCTCTGTTCAGATTATCTCTAGAAAAACCTTTTTTTTTTCTAGGAACGACTCACCTACAATTTCTTTTCAGATGACCTGGTTTACCACAATTAAAACATCTAACCTTTTGATTTTTCTTAAAATAAAAAAATCACTTCACCTATTCAAATATCATCATAGGCATGAGATCCAATATCAGCTGTATTTCTAATCCATTCATCTATTGGTGCCCATCATCCCTTTAATGATCTAATCACCATTTTACATTCTGAATTAGTGTTTTCAAAAGCCAAAGATTCAATTAATATTTGTCTAACTTCTTGATCTGATATCAGCCTATTTATATCTGAAGTCAATCTTTGTAAAAAAAAAAAATCAGTGAAGCCTTCTTTTTTGGCCTTGTATAATTTTAATAAATGACTCAATCATTTTTCCTGATCCTTCATCCCTGTCCAAAGAATTTAACACTGCAATATGGCATAGAGTCAAGTGGGTCCTGTGGGAGCCTGTTCTTGGGTTCATTGTGCCTTTACCCAGCAGGTCCACATAGAGGATGATTAGGACCATGGGCCTGAGTGCAGGTGTCTGAGATGGTCTGCACTTGGGTGTGCTGGGGTATGGTCTGTATGTCAAGTTGCTCTGATTGGTCAATAAATAAAACCTGATTGGCCGTGGCTAGGCAGGAAGTATAGGCGGGACTAACAGAGAGGAGAAATAAAAGAACAGGAAGTCAGAAGGAGACTGCCTGGAGCCGCCACCAGGACAAGGAAGATGTAAAGTACCGGTAAGCCATGAGCCATGTGGCAAGGTATAGATTTATGGAAATGGGTTAATTTAAGATAAAAGAATTAGATAGCAAGAAGCCTGCCACGGCCATACAGTTTGAAGCAAAATAAGTCTCTGTGTTCACTTGGTTGGGTCTGAGCGGCTGTAGGACTGGCAGGTGAGAGAGATTTGTCCTGAATGTAAGCCAGGCAGGAAAACTCAAGCTACAGTCAAGATGTGATCATCAAATGTAATCTGTCTTTGAAAATCAGCAAACTGGGCCCAACTGAGGTTCTCTTATTGGGAAATTTCCCTATCTTTAGCCCTACTTCATTGTTCTATGACCCTATCTTCTTCTTCTCTACCATGTTTTCCATTGTAACCAAAGACCAGCTTCCAATACAGCTGTACCTAAATCTTTCCAGTCTTGTGGAATAATTCTCTTCCAAATGGCCCATGAATTTAAATTTAACATCTGCTTTACAAAGGTTGAATGAATATCACAGGAAACTACTGCTTCCTTAAATCTCTTCATATCTAACATTTCCATATGATCCCAATTAATTTACAAATTGCTTTAGGGATGGCTATCATCTAGTGGTTGTTCTTGAAAGGTAGATAAATTAAGGTTGCTTTTCTAATAACCTTGGGCCATCCTTCTTCAGTTTCATAATGTAATGGTGCAGTGGTTCTGCACTAAAATGCCTCTGTCTGTGAATATTTTTCTTAGTTTAATTAGTAGGTCTTTCTAAGGATTGTATCTTATCAGTGAATTTTTTGTATTTGGCACTGATATCAAACAACTTTTGTATCTCTGTAAACATCATGATATGTGACAACTTAAGAGAAGACAGCCTTATCAGGGCTTGGTGTTTGATAAGTTTGAGTCTAATGTTACTTGGCTTCATGTAGGTGGGTAGTAAACTATGGTGGTAGAAATTGCTGGCAGGGGAGATCCATGACTTTGTAACAGGGAGAAAACAAAGAATGAGAACATATTAGGACTAGATATAACATAGAAAGTTATGGTCCTGTATGCTACTTCCTCCAATTGTACACCACCTCCAAAGTAGTCCTATAAACTGTGGAAGAGTTATTTAACACACAAGACTGTGAGGTACATTTCATAGTTGACCAACAAATTTTTGAAACTGACACCCAAAAGCTCATGGATGCTTCATAGTGAGAAATGTATTTAAATCATTTCCAAAAATCCCCCAAAGTTTAAAACCGGAAAGGTAGTATATATGCAAAATCTCTATGTAGAAAAGATATTGGCACATATTTGTAATGTTTGTACTTGGGAGGAGTGATGAGATAAGGGTAATCAGCCTTTCAAGTCTAGCTTCAGATACAGAAGACTTGAGGCCAACTTGGTCCACTTTGGTCACTTTGGGCTCACTCTCAATTAAACAAAGAACAGTGTATGCTAAGGCTCAAGGAAGCTTCTTCATTGTGAATTCCTTCAAACTTAAAATCACATTGCATTCTTCCAACAACCAATGTACAAACTGTATTAAAACAAATGGAATAAGACCAAAGCAAGGAAAGAACAGATCACAAGGTAAGACCAACACTTAAAATCAAAAGCAGTAAATCCTACAGCACCAAGTCAGCACCCATGACATATGGTGCCTTGACATGAGCTAGTAGACCTACAGACTTGCCATCTTTAGCACATTTGACCAGGCTGTCTCTCTTCATTTTGGTCCACTCAGAACCTTCAGCTTTTCAAGCTATATATTCCATTGTCCTTGCATTTTTAAGGTTTTATATCAGTGCTAAGAAATAGTTTTTACCATCACAGAAGGAAGAGCCCTACTCTTAATGGATTCCCACAGTTATTATGAACCTGTATGCTTGTTCTGACTCCAAGGGTTTCCTTTGAAATCTGTTTGGAAGCACTAATGGAATTGTACCACTCTCATTCTGCACATTTGCACAATACTTATCAAATGAATGACCTCAAATTTTGCCACAACTTCAGCTATGCCTAAGATCACATAGATCCTGTTAGAAACTTTTTACAATCTATGTAGCTAACTATAATAAAAACATACTTAAGGAAACAATTTCCTAGATCGCTGTAACTGAGTCCTATGTCTGAAGGCATTCTATTTATTCTTTTATGTTTATTTTTCTCTCACATATTACATCTCAACCACAGCCTCTCCTCCATCTCCTTCGCCCAGTGTCCCCTCTTTCCTTGATCCACTGATATTCTGTTTCCCTGCAGAAAAGAGGGAGGAAAGGGGATGTGGAAACTTGATGCTGAATCACCTTCCATCAATCAAAGAACAGAACTCTAAATTTGTGTTTTTGTGTGTTCAATGATATCACCCTTTTTGGCACTGTGGTCCTGGCTGTTGAAGCCAAAACTAGAGGTATAAATAGCTGCGAAGGAAAAGCCTTCATCCTAGTATCTACTCCAGACACACAGAGAAGCCATGAAGATCTTCATCTTCTTTGCTTTCCTGGGAGCTGCTGGTGAGTCTTTAAAGGAACGTTTCACAAGGATTCTATCATACATGCAAGTTTGTGATTTGTGGGTGGGAAAACAGTAAAGACCATTTTGAGTACACACTCCATGTGCAAGGACCTTCAAGTGACCATCAACACTATTTCCTACACTTATGTGTTCTGTGGCTTAGTCAGGAAAAGAAAGGACACGTGACACCAGTGTGTGCCTTCCCTCTCTATAGGGCAGTGTAAATAACTGGAATAACTGTCTGCTCCAAGAAGATGGTGAGAAAATTAAATCCAGAGTCCATGGAAGATCAAGGTCTGCTGATTTACACAGAGTTATTATAACTACAAGAGATATGCTATTACCCACAGATTAAAAAACCTTAGACCCTGTCTCTCAAAATTGTTACTAATGAAATCAGTCTTTTATTATACTGTCATTCAATAATGAAGAACAAAAATTTCTTTTTTTTTATCAAAATCTCTAAATTTAAAACTAAATTCTTACAATTTAAATGGCTTTTGGTTTAGTAAATTTTCTTATATTTGGAAACATCACCATTAATTTTAACTATTGGAATGTATCCCAGAGAGATTGATTATGGTCTCTATAAGAAAACTTAGGGGAAGATATCATCTATATAAAGCATATAAAATTATGGAATTCAGTATGAATAATAAAATATTATTTTCCAAAACTAGGAAAGCAGTCTTCATTAAAAATGCTAAATGTATTGATATATGTCCAGTAGATAATTAGAATCAAAGTGAAGTTCTGGGAAGCAAATCAAAGGATGGTGATTAAATGGTGTATACAAATTGTATACAAAAAATTAACTCATTCAATCTCTGTATGTATTAAGTATAAAGAAGACTAAAAAATAGATTAAAGTACATTATCTGGCCTGGAAAATTGATCCTTATATAAAGGTGCTTGCCCCTAAGTCTTAGGACCCAGGAAAGATGCTGGGAGACATGCAATGAACAGATGGAGTGGTCACTTGGAAGTTGTTTTTGTCCTCTGCAAAGGCACTATGCTGCACACACACACACACACACACACACACACACACGGGGGGGGGGGGGGGAGAAAGGGAGGGAGAGAGAGATACACATATAGATACACATATTGCAAATGTGTGAAGATATTCTTTTCATGTTTAGATTCTATAAGCAGTGATATCAAAAGAGTATTGCTAAAGTTAGGAAATGATACCTTTAAAATACTACAAGTATATGTTACTCAACAGGAAGATACATGTCTTTTCTGTACAAACATCATGTAGAAGACTAAGTTTGAGGCAAGTCTTGTGCTAATGATCCAAACTCCTTCCTCAGTTGCTTTCCCTGCTGGTGGTGATGATGATGACAAGATCATTGGAGGCTATGCCTGTCCAAAACATTCCATTCCTTACCAAGTGTCCTTGAATGACGGCTATGGCCATCAGTGTGGTGGCTCCCTCATCAGTGACCAATGGGTACTGTCTGCAGCTCACTGCTATAAGGGAAGGTAAGGGAACAATACTCAAATTCCTGTAATCTAAGGCCCATCAGTCCTCTCTTACCAGCTCCAAGGGATGGCCCTTTATAAATCTGTACTTACAGGACACACCCTAGGGAATCCTCTATGCTGTACATTGGTGGTAGGGCATAATACTACCTTAACTGCATAGTCCTTGTTGGACTAAATGGTTTAAGAAGATGGTGTTTGTGTTCTTCTACTCTGAACTTTGAACTTGGAAGAGAAACAGCTCAACAGGGATACTCAGAAATCCTTAACCTTTTCATGCAGGAGCCTTCAGGTTCGCCTCGGAGAACACAATATTCATGTGCTTGAGGGTGGTGAGCAATTCATTGATCCAGAAAAGATAATCCGCCATCCAAAGTACAACAAGACCACTGTCGACAATGACATCCTGCTGATTAAACTGAAGTCACCTGCCACCCTCAACTCTCAAGTGTCCACAATCTCTCTGCCTACATCCTGCCCATCTACAGGTGCTCAGTGCCTTGTGTCTGGCTGGGGAAACACTGTGAACCTTGGAGGTAAGTGTCAATGACTCTAAGTTCCATGTGCACAATGTGAAAGATGAAAGGTATACTGGTGGCCACTTGCGCAAATACTCACTGGGAGCCATACTCCCAAAAGTTTTCAACATGGGTGACGTTGAAATATACTCTCTGAAGTCCAGAAGATTGCTTTTCTGAGACAATGTGGAAATCACAATAAGAATGAGCTATTAGCAAGATGCTGAGGTATGTAGTGGGTGTAATCAGTGATGCGAAGGAAGTGAAAGTTCAAGTGAGAAGTAGAAGAGATGCCCAAGTATTTGTTTTTCCCTGAGGTATCTACCTCTTAGAGGAAACCGTGTCTCAGTATTTGAAATCTAAGCCATTGATGATATTGTCATGAAAAGAACAGCATGTTAGTTAAAATATATAAAATCAAACACCTTCTAAACAAAACAAAAGTACTTTTAAATGACAAATGTTTGGCAAGAGAACACCCTTTTCATGTGGGCTAAACTATGAAATACAGTCCATGGTTTCAAGAGTTGAATTGGATCCTCAGTTCATGGTCCAATTAGCTTCCATTTTTGCTCACAACAGGCAAATACCCAGAAATCCTTCAGTGTCTGGAAGCCCCTGTTCTTTCTGCCAGTTCGTGCAGAAATTCCTACCCAGGCAAGATCACCAACAACATGTTCTGCCTCGGCTTCCTGGAGGGTGGAAAGGACTCCTGTGATGTGAGTGTTCTTTGAGTTCTTCCCCAAAACTTGCAGTCTATTCTCTTCTGTATATTTTTCCTGGCTGAGAGGCCTGTACATTTGTCTGGAAGATTTCATGTTGGAATACAAAGCCTATGATGAAAAACAAGAGATCAAACAGGTTTTCTTATTGTGATATTGATGATTAAGCTCAATGGTAAAATATGTACAGAAGATGGTGTGGTGTAAATATCACATAAAAACAAATTTCTGAGAAGCTGTTTTATGGGATGTGACCACTCTGGCAGGACAGCAAGGATTACAGAAAGTAGTACCTGAAGCCCTCAGGTTCTCCTGAGCTTGTGTGTCAATTAGGAAACACACAGTTATGGAGAAATGGTGAACAAGGAAAGGAAATGGACAAGTCGATAGACATGGAGTCTGCATTGCTTCTCGGGGTATTAATATGTGCCACACTAGAGCCATGATAAGGGGAAAGCCTCTTGAAGTCCATTTGTTCACATCAGCATAAACATGTGATAATGGTCTTTTCTCTCTGACCAGGGTGACTCTGGTGGCCCTGTCATCTGCGATGGAGAGATCCAGGGCATTGTCTCCTGGGGTACAGGCTGTGCCCTGAGAGGCAAACCTGGTGTCTATACCAAGGTCTGCAACTACCTGAGCTGGATTCGGGAGACCATGGCTGCCAACTGAGCTTCTTCCCTTATGTGAATCACCAGTTCCTTATCCATTTCTCTTTCCTCCCCCTCCTGAAATGAGGTCAAAATAAATACATTTTCTCCTGCTCTGTACCTGTGAGTGTTTTATTCTTGCATCCTATATTGGTGAAATTATTAAGGCTACTCCATGTAGTTAAAAGGAAGTTTATTTTGTGGGGTAACTTAAAAATGAATGGATAGTTTACAGAGTCTGGGAAAGGCGTGGCACAGTCTGCCGGTGTTCTCTAGAGAACTCTGCTCGGTCTACCTCCAGCATCCAGGGTCCAGGAACCAAGAGTGCCAACGCATCCGGATCTCAGGTCTTCAGGGTCCTCCCTTGGCCCTGCCTTATAGATGTGACAGTTACCAATGCTTCAATGGGGGTTGGAACTTCCAGATCAAAGCTGGAATGGGTACCCACTACAATCCTATTATTTGGTGCTCTCTGAGAACTTGTTGCTAAATGAGAATAAGGTCAGAGAGTTGAGAACAGTGTAAACAAATAAACATTCAACTAACAATAAGGATTTACGTATTTCCTTCTATAGTGTGTGAAGTATAGGGGATACAGTGTTGAATGTGCTTACAATTATCACTATTTTTTCCAAAAAAAATGTTAATGCTTTATTAGTAGGTAGGATACAATTTATTTTAAGACATAGCTTCCACACATACCTGTTCAGACTTGCTTCATGGCAGATTGTATATTTATAACTTAAGATAGATAACCTAAAACTGCAGTTATTGCACATTATCAAGTTATCCAAGTATTTTCTTTGACAAACGGAAATTCAGCATGAACAGTCCTGATGCCTTGTGTCTTGTATGCTCTAAGACACAGTGCTGTGTCTTCCTTACTTTTTTCTTAATTTTCTAAAAGCTGAGAATCTCTATGGTGCCTAGTGACTGCAAACTCAAGATGAAGAAACTTTAAGACTTTTTTTTCCAATTACAAATATATATGTGCCGGCGTGGAGGTGCATACATGTAAGCCAGGTGCCTGTAGAGGAAAGAGGTGTTATATTCCATTGTTCTGCATATACAGGGATTTGAGCGCTGGCTGACATGTTTACTGGGAGCCAAACTCTGGAGT
This sequence comes from Peromyscus leucopus, assembly GCF_004664715.2. Lineage (NCBI taxonomy): Eukaryota > Metazoa > Chordata > Mammalia > Rodentia > Cricetidae > Peromyscus > Peromyscus leucopus. Next base: position 46,558,817 of record NC_051065.1, on the reverse strand, counting down.
TACATGAGAATAGTATATGCTCTTTACCTCTGAGCATCTCTAAAGCCCTTGAAGAATTATTTTTAAATATATTTTTTCCTCTAAATTTTGGCTTGAGTCACCTCAATTCACCCAAACATTCACTCAAATACAGACTGCATATGAATTACATCCATGTCCAACAATAATTATACATTAAAAAGTTTTTCAGTATGTGTATTAACTCCACTACTGTCATGTGGCCTTTAGTATAGAGCGGTCAACTGCATTTTTAGATCAGTCATGTTTTCTCACTTGCTTTCCTCTAATCATCATTTGTTCATGGATTACCAAACTACATAATTGCTATAAAAGAGCCTAAAAAAGCTTCCTGGGATAATTTTAAATGATGCATGGAAATGAAGAACAAAATGGACTTGAGTAAATCACAGTGGAATAAATGGAAGGGTTTAGAAAAGAATAACTATATTCTCAGAGGTAAGGAAAGGAAGCATATTGACTTAGGAAGCTCAGGCTGCTACAAAAAATTTCTCAGGGCCCAGCTTCAAAACAGAAGTAAATTTCTCATTAGTCTTCACTCTCAAAACAGTTCCAAGTGATCAAAAGCCCAAGCCCAGAATCCCCTCTGAGATACAAAGCATGTACACACTAGGCTCCTACAAATACAAAAAGCTTTACATGTTTCCAAAATCAATGATCCAAGAAAGACATTTCCATGCCAAAAAGGAGGCACTGAAATAGAAAGGAAAGAATGAACCAATCCAAAAATGTGACTCTGAAGAATGAGCACTGACTCATGATACTTTTTGTGAAGTACCTGGAGCACATCCTGGCATCATATATATGCTTTCCAAGAGTCTTGGACCGCCCACCTCTCTTGTCTTACCACACACGGTACACATTATCTCCCAGGCAGGCGAAACCCAAAACTACTAGCATTTTTCAGCAGATGAGCCATACTCCTGGCCCATCTAAGACTGTAGTTATTCACATCCACTTGAGCTTCAACCATAGCTTCATGCAGAGCCCACTCACAAGCTACCTTAATGCAATCTGACCCTTCTACACAGTGGCTCAAAGGCCAGGTTTTCCTAGTGATCTAGATACAAGCTTGCATAACTCTGTAACACTTGGATCTTTTGTGCCCACAATGCCACTACCTCTTAGACAGCAAGCTCTTCTTCTACTTCAAGAAGGAAAGTTATCCTTTGGTCTATGACTGCAGTAGTTTCTAAACAATTGAACTCATAAATGCTCATTTCTTACACTAGTCTAGTCTCCCTTTTGCTCACAATTCTCTATAAGCTGTGAGTAATAACCAGGCTGCACAGCCTTTTATACCTGAATTTCTTCTCAAGTGTCTTCCCACAAAAACTCAAGTTATTTGAGAACTATTAGTACTCTTTCTTCCCTGAGACAGTAGTGTAGTTATGTGACCATTAGATACTAATTATAGAATGAATTGAAAACTTGCATATAAAAATTATCCTCCATAGTGTTCTAATCTTGCATTATAAACTTCTACTCTTAAATATCTGCCAAGTAGCCATATGGTACAGAGGAAGAATAAATATTTGTGGGTGATTCCATGTTAGCTTGCAACATTGTCCCAAGAACTTGAGAAACCATAAATAAGCGGTGGTTGAATTTTGTAGCTCTATGACAATTACATGCAAAGACAAGGAAGGAAAGATTGACCTGGGCTCTTGCTTTGAGAGGATTGAGTCTTACATTACTTGGCTTCATACACTTGTGCAGCAAATCATGGTGGCAGAAGCTGTTGGCAAAGAAGACTCAGCAGTTCATGACAGCCAGAACATAGAGTGAGAAGCTATTAGGACTCGAGGTAACACACAAAGACATGGCCCTGTTAACCACTTTTCCTGACTCAACCTCGCCTCCCAAAATTGGACCATGAACTGAGGATCCAATTCAACTCATGAAACCATGGACTGTATTTCATAGTTTAGCCCACATGAACAGGGTGTTCTCTTGATCTTGGTCTACTCAAGGCTTCAAATTTCCTCTATACACACCATGTTTCTGGCATTTCCATGTTTGTTTTTTAAATTTACTTCTCTCTCATATATTCCATTCAGATTGCAGTTTACAGAGCAGGTAAACTGGAAGGAGAGGAGGGCAGCCTCTCTTTCCTCTCCCCTCCCTGCCCCCTGCCCCAGCCAAATACCCTCTCCCATAGTTTCACTCCTCCTTTTCCCATTGAAATGGGAAAACCTCCCGTGGATATCAACCAAACATGGCATGTCAAGTTATCATAAACCTAGGCCCCTCCCCTCATATTGTTTGGTCAAAGCAACCCAGTAGGAGGAAAGGGTCCCCAGTGCAGACAAAATAGTCAATGTAGATATTTTTGTAACTTATTATGTCTTTTATATCAACCTCCTTATATAAGAAAACATTCACCTTTAGATACTGCTTTAGGTTTGATAAACCTTCTATTCTTACATATATATTTTAACACACACACATAATGGCATTCACACACAGCAGAGACTCAGAAAATAAATGTCTTACAGCCACTTTTGGGGATATAAATGTTGTTTTAAGGTATCAGACTCAGCATCCATGCAAATAGGTTAAAACCCTATGCAGTAACTTGCTGGTTGTGTATGTTTATTAGTGATGGCAGAAGTGCTGGTGTGGACTAGCTGTTTCTAGGAGGGAATAGAAATGGAGTTTGCAGAAACCACTTGAGAATATTCTTGCTCTGCAGGAAGCAATTGTTTTGAATTTTTATTTTGTCAACATTTTCTTTGGATTTAGCCTAAAATGTTTATTGAACATTTTACAGAATATCACAGTGCCCTCCCTGATCTTTCCTATTATCCTGGTTACTTCTCTACTGTTTATCACTACATTCAACATTGGGAATTATGACCTGCATATTTGTTGAGATTTCTTGTAGCTATGAAATATTGGTTTTGCTTTTTAATATCTAAATTTTTAATATTGGGAAAGGAGTCTTCAAGTTTGTAGATAGTTGTAGTAAATTGTACCAGTTCAATGTGGAAGAAGTTAATATAAATGTTTAGTAATACAATTTAGTAGTACTAACACTAAAATAGACAATTCCCTCTTTTTTCTCACAGTTGAATGATATGAGACTTTATACCAATGGGAATTCATTAACAGTTTTCTCAAAATTGCTTAAGGTTTTATCTATGACACATAAAATGTCTTTGCCATGTCAGATCTCTTGTTCCTAGTAAATGAACAGCCTTTTAGTTTATAGGAAACTCAGGCTCACATGGTCAAAAACTCTTCAGTGAACACAGGTTAATTTTAACAATTAACTCCTTAGAGATAAGGGCCAACACTTCTTTTGTGTGGACTAGTGTTTCCTTTTCTTCTCTAACTTAGAGAGCCTACCTGGAAGTTCAGAACACATTCTGCATCTCTTTGCCCCATATACTGGACACTTAGTTTCAATGAACTCTCTCTGATAAAAATTTAGTCTTTTATAAACACAAATGCTACACACTAATTTCTCTACATTTCTACCATCTTGCTTTCAGACCTTATATTCAACAACCATTGTTGATTTCTAAACACAAAGCCCACATTTATGTGCAATGTATATCTCCGCTGATGAATTCTTTTGAAGGACTCACCAGTAGCTTCGATGAGAACTAGGAAAAGGAAGATCTTCATGGCTGTTCAGTAGTTCTCCACAGGCCAATAGGATAAAGGCTTTTTTTCCACAGCTATTTATGCCTCGAGATTTGTCATTGACACTCAGGGCCATAGGTGCCAGAAAAGAGATTTCACTGTAAAGTGAAAAAAAAAGGAAAAAGAAAAAAAGAAAAGAAAAGAAAAGAAAAAAAGAAAGATACAGAGTTCAGTCCGTGACAGATAAGAGAATGCAGGACCACATGTAAGCATTTCCCAATTTCCTAGAAATCTATAGAATGGAAGTTGTAAACCTGGTAGAAATTGTTTGTCTCCAAAGGAAGTAAGCTGTATTCAGCTCACAGTACAAAGCTGCATGTTTCTGGATTCCCAGATAAAAATAAAGATTCTTGTTTCGAACTTTTGCCCAAAGGACTGAGTTAAACCTGGTACCTCTGGTGTGTAACTAACAGCTCTTTCACAGTTATATACTTTGTTGATTTTCTAGGCACAGAGCACACAATTAAATGCAATGAGTGTAACCCGCTGGTTCATTCATTAGAAAGACATAGGATAATTCTGATTCTTTATATTCACGCTTACTTTTCGTTGTTAGAGGGACTGCATTTGAGATCACCCTGGAACTTGATAGCAAGTTCAGGGCCAGTCTGTGCAATTGTTCTGTTTTTGGTTCCTGAGTGCTGGATTGCAGCTGTATGCCACCATGGGTCATGTGTTATCACTTTATGACAGCATCCTCCCTTCCTCTGAACAGTTTTTTCTGAAGACATCATTGATAAAACATCCTGTGGTTTGGTTTTAATTGTCACTCATCACTGGATGGCAAAACACTTAGAGCAGCCTTGGTTCAAATTTTGAAGGAAGTCTTTGCACTTGACAAAACAATACTGTTGTTTCTGCACGCAGTGCTCAGGAGAACAATTATGATAAAAATATGACGTCAAGACCAGCAAGTTGTTCTTACTAGACCTTTATAAATGCATTTAAACTTTTGCTTCAGCTTAAAAAGGGACATAATTTGTCAATAATAGGAATTTAAAACACAAACCTTGATTTCATTTTGCATTTTAAGAGATTAAAAACTATAAATAAAGTAGAATGAGTTCTACTTGTTTACAGTTATACTCTCTCAGTAACCAACCCTTTTAATTATTAGAGTAGTACTGCTTATAGTACACAGTGCCTGGTCATTCATAGTTATTTTGAAGCAGTTCAGAGCACAAGAATGCAAGCCTAAACAAGGCTAGCACGACTCCCAAGTTTAGTTTGGAGTACAAAAATTTGGTAAAGTATTCTTCAAAGCTTTGCAGTTTTGAAGGCACATATACACAGAACACATAATTTCATCTAATAAGCAAGAAATCAGCAACTATCAGCATTGCAGCTACATAGAGATACTCCATATATATTAACTTTCCTACATTTGTAGTGAAATTTAGAATCATGGGCTGTAAAAAGTTGGAGGTTGCCCACATTGACAAAAAGCAAGGCCTGAAGCCTGGTTGCTGTTTGAATGTGAAATATTCCCCATAGGCTTATGTGTTTGAATGCTTGGTACCCAGGAGGTGGCGTTATTTGTAAAGGTTGTGCAACCTTCAGGAGGTGGGAGCTTGCCAGAGGAATCACATCACTCGGGTTGGGCTTGGATGTTTTCTTGCCTGGCTCCACTTGTTCTTCTCTCTCTGCTTCCATACTCCTGCTGCCCTGGGGATCTACTACCCCTGGGCTTGCGTTCCTTCCCTACCAGGGTGGACTGTATCCACTCTAGAACTGTGAGCCAAAGTGAACTCATTCTGCCTTGAGCTGACTTTGTCGGGTGTTTTTATCACATTATCTGGAAAGTCGCTAGGACAGGCTGCGATGTTAGTGACTGCAGAGAGGTGACTCCCTGATATGCAGCTGTATTTCCAATTGCTATGGACAGTGACAAGAGTGGCTTAGTCAAGGCACGTAGTTGTAGACCAGGCTTAAATATTTTAAAAATAGGGTTTACAAAAGTCAAAATGTCAAAAACAACTTAATGGCCATTTTGTTGTACTTTGAAGGTCCACATGCAGTATATATTTTACAAAACAGAACACACATTGCTCACTTTGCATGTTTTAAACCCATATTCCCTAAACCCTCTCCATCTTTGTAAAATATTTTAATAAAAATAAAAACATAATAAAATTGAGATATCAGATCTGCATACATATGCTCATAGATATGTAGAAGAACTCTGCAATATTATAGTTGTTTATAAATTCATTATTTAAAGGACTTCACAGGAAAAGATGTTTTGATGAGCACTATGTTGAGTCATTTCCTGGGCCTGAAACGATGGCTCAGCACTTCAGAGTACTTGTTGTTCTTGCAGACCACCCAGATTTGCTTCCCTGGCACACAAAGGCCTTGTCAAAGCTCCGAGGGCATCAAACATGCAGATGGTGCACAGGCGTACATGCAGGCGAGTATTTACATGTGTAAAATAAAAATAAAAGATCTTCTAAAGAAAGAATTTATTTCCTAAGTAGCTACAGGCGTGGAATTTTTTCAGAAATCTTGATAAAACACAAAACCAATAATGTTATTCATACAGGGTGTAAATAGCCCTAAGTGACTTAAATAACAGCCTATAAATTGGAAATGTAAAAAGTGATTTTCAAAGTTTGTGTAACTTGTGCAAACTTATATAGGGTGCATTCTCTAATAAGAATGTAGCTAGTTAGATCACCATATTTAACGTTATAGGGCTCTTATTTAAAGAGATGGCCTTGAAAATACCTGCATAGCATGATGGCTACAGCAAAAGAGACAGGTAAGAAGGGAAGATCATCTCCCTAGCAGACTTTCTGGTTGAGGAGGGCGGATTGGTAGAGGAGAGCCTAAGTCCCCACTCTAGTCAGCTGGGCTGATGAAAGAGACGACCTAGAAGGAGATGTGTCAACAATGTAATGACAGCAGTGTATATTAGGCCCAAAGACCATTTCATCCTTCCCGGCGCTCCATGAAGCTGCTCCGGAACCCAGAGTCAGCTGGCACCATCTTCCCAAAGCGCCACCCTACACACGGCTTGCCTGGGGAACCTGTCCTCTGATGTGACAGAAAACTCCATTAAGGAATTCTGTAGATTACTGGATATCAGTGCAGTGCGCTTACCACGTGAATCCAGCAATCCAGACCAGTTGAAAGTGTTTGGTTAGGGTAAGTTTGAGGACCGGGATTCCCTGCCCAGTGCCCTGAGTCTCAGTGAAGAGTCTCTAGGTAACAGGGGAATTCTAGCAGACGTTGCTAATCAAACGCCTGGAATTGACAGGGGTGATTGTTCTTTTGGCTGAGCCAGAAATCTAGAGTCTACCAGACACAGGCTGGAGTGCCTTCCTCGTCTCGCCACACACACACACACACACACACACACACACACACACACACACACACACACACACACACACAGCTTTGATGATGCCCTGCCCATGAGAGGTGATTACTTTGGAGACCAGCAAGTATTGAAATCCCTGAGATTCAGACCAATATCACCGTGGGTATGGGCGGGTATAGGGACTGCCCATGCCTGAACATAGATCTTTATGATGACAGAGGGAAGCAGAGATTACCACAGAGGTAGCCATGATACAGAGAAATTACTTTCTTTCAAGGATTACTTCCCCCCACCCCTCCTCTGTCTTCTGTTTGAAATCTATTTGCAGGCTGACTCCAGGACAGGAAATGGCAGGCATTTGGTAACAGGTCCGGGTACTGTTGGGATGATGAATGGAGAGGAAAGGGGACTACTGTGTGTAGTCACCTCTGATGATGGTTGTGACACAGGAGATTCGTCTGGAGTTCCAGAAATAGTCTCTCGTGGATTATAGGCATAATGACAGAAAACTGACAAAATTATATCTGTGTTTACCTCTGGGTTGAAACAATTTCTATATCATAAAGCAAACTGCAGGGTATAGAACATTAGGTAAAGATGGCAAAATGGAAATAAAACAATCACTTATGACCTTGCAGGTAGGTTTTTTTTTTTTAAAAAAGATTTATTTAATAAACAGTAGAACTAGAAAAACAAACAAAATACCTGGATAATGACCACCTAGATTTATTTAATGCCTCAGATTTTCCATGAACAGTTCAGAATTGCTGAGAAGATATAAATGTAATGAATATACACAGAAATAATATTCACAAATAAAATCCTCTACGTTTCAAATTTTTTAGTAACTTGAAGATATGGAATTACGTTAAGTAATTATGTGATTTGATTCTTCTCAGAAAGTTACATTAACTGTGATCCCATAACAGGAAAGCAAAAATGGAATACAAAATAGGAGTTCAAACAAGCTATGAAAGATGAAAGCACATGAAAGAATATGTATGTTTATTATTATTATTAATATCATCATTATTTTAGGTGTATGTATATGTTTTTTTTTCTCTGTGTAAAGTCACACATGCATGGGTGCCCATGGAAGTCAGAAGAGTGTTTTACATGCCCTGGAGCTGGAGTTGTAAGAGCAGGGACTCCAATGTGGGTTCCCTGCAAGAGCAAGTGCCCTTCACCACTGAGCAGTATGTCTAGCTCTATGAGTATGTTTTTGAGAATATTAAAACTTGAAGATTTTATTGATTGGTTGGTGAAAATTATAAGCTTTTGTAGGAACTGAACAGATTTAAAAAAAAAAAGACTTTTAAACTTTTTGTTTTCTTGTTCGTTTTGGAAACAGAATCTTGAATTTGGCCCAGAGTGGCTTTGAAGTGGTACTTTCCAGTCTTATCCTCCTCAGTGCCATGATTTCTTGTGTGTACAATGATGCTGGTTCTGAAGTTAAACTTTTATCTTCTGTATTGAAATGAGAAGAAGGTTTGCCTGGAGAGCTGATTTACTCTAATTATATTACGTTTTTGTGTTTAGTTAAATTGATTAACAGTCAGAATCCTGTCACTTTTTGTGTGACACTAAACAGGTCAAAAGTAAAACATTTGTCTTATGAAGAGAAATGAGTATGTTTAATGACCATTGTTCTATTTTACAGTGATCCAATTTAAATTTGTATTTCAAACCATTCATATACTTGATAAATGTGAAATTATATGTTTGGTCTAGAAGAAACTTTAGGATTTCTACAGTGACCCAGACATTTATAAAACACAGATCTATGTTTATAGATGCATTATTAATATATTCTCATAGATTGTTTGATATCCATATGAATCTGACATATTTTGTGTATATTCAGCATGTTTACGTACTGTCTTTTGGTATCTACACCCATTTTCTTTGCAGTTTTCTGATAGAACTAAAGAATTTTACAAACAGGGTTTTCTTTGAGTATCTGAATATTTTTCTGTGAAAAAGTTTTACAAAATGTTTACTGATTCAAATCTAAGATAACTGAATCCTTATTTTGATCCCATAAGTTTAGGTTTTATTTTTCATGTAGTGCAGAATTGCAACTCATGTAAAAATATCTGTAAGATGTTAGCTTTGGCCTACAGAACAGATGAGATCAAACATAACAGTGAATTCCCCATAGTCTGAACCCAACTCCTTTTACATCTCTTGGTTGCCCAAACACAGCAGCAGAACGGATTACAGTTTTGACTCCCAGTCTTTCATAATGCCCCATGACGAGGGATCAACAATAAGGACAGGTCTATCTAAGTAGCCAAGAGCAAGAAAAACCCAACTACAGGATTGTTGTGCAGTGATGTCTTCATATAAATCACACAGAGACAAAGCTAGAAAATTGTCTCCATCAAAATCGATTCACTTTTCTCATCTATATCCATATAAGATTATGGATATAGTAGAAAACCAGGAAGCCAGCCTTTCTTAGAAATTATGCTTATGGATACCTTGATCTAGGACTTAACAGCATCCATAAATATGAAATAAAGCTTTGTGTTGTTGAATACCTCCATCCCATGGGAATTTTGTCACAGTTGTCTGAGCTGATTAATCCGTTATGCTTGCTGCACCTTACTGTATGTACAGCCTTGTTTTTCTACTTTAAACCTGACACAGTCATTCGTGGTATTTTTGCTCAGGTGCTATTTTGTCTTTTCCTTTATCTTGTGCCTGATATTCCTAGGAATATTGTGTTGAGCCTCTTCTACAAAGCTTTTTCATGGTGATCTATGGAAAAAATGACACTTTGGAGGAGAGCTGCCAAGGAACCAAAGTAAAGACCATGTGTATCCCAGTAAGGCCTGAAAGGTCCAGACAACCCCTCTATAACCCAAGAACTTTTTGCCTCCCTGTATTACACCTGCATTGTGCAGACTTCTCTGCTGTGGTAGACTCACTTCCCAGGGCTTATATTTTTGTCTTAGGCTGGGTTTGTATAGATGGCTTTGTTAACAGGTTACAGAGTCTCTCCAGAGGGCACTGGAATACAGGAGACCCTAGAAACAGGAGATTAGGTGAGATTGGCAAATGCAAGAATCTTGTTAATCCAAACATTTCTAAATACTGAGCTTTGGTTTCCAGTATCTCCACAAAACATTGGGTGGGTAAGGACAGCCTGGACTTACCGTGTTTTTCCTAGTAACATTATGAATGAGTTTTAGCAACTGATTTTAATTCTCTGTGCTTTCTGGAAAGTCATGAGCACATGATATACTATATATATTATGACCCAATGTGTATTGTCAGAATTTTATTACATGGCTAATCTAATACATTAATTTTATTAAAGGCAACTTTATTTCAGCCTTGCTGCTTCCTCACAAAGTCTGGAATACATCAGGTGATAACGAAATTGTTTGACTAGGTTGCACAAATGACTGAAAAACACCTAAACTTGAATTGTTTAACTTTGCTAAACTTCTCACTTTAGCATCAAGATTCAAAAGATTTAGAGCAGAGAAAAAAGTTTTTATTTCCATATGGATTGTAGAGACAGAAGGAAGGTCATCAGAGGGTGACCCTGAAGAGCTAAAGGCACTTAGTTCTCAGCAATGATCTGATGAATCCAGTTCAGGTAGTTGCAGACCTTGGTGTAGACACCACGTTTCCCTTCCCAAGCACAGCCATCATCCCAGGAAACAATACCCTGGACTTGTCCATTGCAGACCAGGGCTACCAGAGAGAGTCAAATGGAACAACAAAGATAAGATATTTAGACTTGGTTATCCTTTGAGGAATAAAGGGATTCAAGATGTTCTTCCATGTTCCCAGAATATGTTTGCAGGCCATTGACCCTCCACAAAGCACTGACTATCCTTAAAAGTCCAGTTTTCAGCCGGGCGTGGTGGCACACGCCTTTAATCCCAGCACTCGGGAGGCAGAGCCAGGCGGATCTCTGTGAGTTCGAGGCCAGTCTGGGCTACCAAGTGAGTTCCAGGAATGGCGCAAAGCTACACAGAGAAACCCTGTCTTGAAAAAACCAAAAAAAAAAAAAAGTCCAGTTTTCGATTTGTTCAGTATCCCTATCTGTATTACTTTGTTTGTTTTTTTGTGTCCACCTCTTTCTTCTGCAGTTGTTGTATGGGAGGATGCAGAAAAGAGTGAGGACCACAGAGATCTAATATGACTCACAAGCTCTGTCTCTTACATATGGACTCCACCCCACAGCACAAGGCCGCTGGGGTTTACAGTTTACCCAGCATCAGCTCTTTGGCCCTTTACCCATAATATTCATCATCACATCAAAAGAGAAAACCAGTGTACATTTTTCTCAAAGCCCTTCTTAACCTTCCAGATTGAGACCCAGGTACAGATTTACCTTTTTCTGTTTCAGACCTAATAAAACCATGGATGACTAAGGAGTCTCATAGGATCAGAACACTTTATCTATCAAGCATAACTCTGCCTTTGGCCAAACTGAAATTTAAGCCTAGAGGATAAAGTGATTTTAGAGCTTAAAAATGTGAATATTGGCTACTTACAGATGGTGACAGTGAGCAGCAGACAATACCCATTGGTCAGTGATGAGCGATTCCCTTATATATGTGAGATCCAGCAATCAGTGACACTTGGTAGGGACAGAATGCTTCTGACAAGTGTAGCCCCCAATGATCCTATCATCATTCTCCTCAGTGAGGAAGGAAGCTGTGAGAGAAAAGTGAGGAGCTCTCTGTTACATGGTTCTATCATATTATTTCATGCACCATGAAGTTATGTTTCAAGCTAAGGACAAAAGAGATGATAATGCTCTCCTGTATCACACAGTCAAGACCTATCAATGTGATGGTTAACTTTTATTGATGACTTGTTTGTGAGGTTATTTCTATGGGGGTTTAACTGCAGAAGGAAGATTCACTCTAACCACAAGTGGTGTCATTTCATGGGGTAGGGATCCAGACTGAACAAAAGGGGGAGGGGTCGAAAGTCTGATGAGCATCAGCTCTAACACTGTGCTTCCTGACTGTCGGCATCATAGAGCCCTCTGCCTTACCCTCCTACCACTATTATGAGCTATCCCAAGCACAGCTTCCCTGCCAAGGCTGGCCATACCCTCTTCAACATGAGCCAAAATAGTATTTCTTTAAGTGGCTCCTGTCCGGTTTTGTCTCAATAGTGAGAAAAGTAGCTAATATAACTGGCTTTAGGTAATCTTTTTGATTATTCATTATTCTGCACCTTGAACACAGACTCTTCTTCTTCTTCTTCTTCTTCTTCTTCTTCTTCTTCTTCTTCTTCTTCTTCTTCTTCTTCTTCTTCTTCTTCTTCTTCTTCGAGGCCAGCCTGGTCTCCAAAGTGAGTTCCAGGAAAGGTGCAAAGCTACACAGAGAAACCCTGTCTCAAAAAACCAAAAAAAAAAAAAAAAAAAAAAAAAGTAAGGTAGAAAATGACAGAAAAAGATAAAAAAGATATACAAAGTTTACCTCTGGTCATCACATCCACAAGTAAGTACTCCAGCACACACACACACACACACACACACACACACACACACACACACACACACAACCTTCCAGGAGTTTTTCTGCTGTATGTTTGTAATAGTTGATAAAAATGTTAAAATGGAAAAGGTACCTCCATATGTTAATAAAAAGGAAAGTTTTAAAGTCATAAGAGATTATTCTGTTCTATAAAGAAATCATAGTTTTGATTTTTTTATTTAATCAACTTCTTTCTTGGAGTCTAGAATAAGTAGTCACATCATTTGGCAATTTATAATTCTAGAATATGAATTCTAGACTAACAGGTCTATAGTGAGTTTCAGGATAATCTGAAAAACTATAGGTGAAATTCTTGTCTCAATGAAACAATGCCCTTTTGTCCACAAACGCAAATGAGAGATAAAATCTACTTGATTTTTTAAAATTATTATCTGACTGTCTTTCTAACATCAAACAAGTCACTCATCATTTTCATGTTTCCCACTATCTTTTAAGATTTCTTACAGCCCACATACATTTAATTTAAAAATGTTAGTTCTATTATTCAACACTGATGGTTTTTAGCGGTGCTCTTACCCTGCAAGGAAAAGTCCTAAAACATGACAGAATCCACTACCGAGTTTAATTAAGAGAAGGAGAAAGGGATAGATGTGATCAGGCCTGCTGAAAGAACATGTGTGTGAAGGGGAAGGGGGAACATGGGGCCCATCTTTTAAGGGCCAGTTCGAGGCTGTGCACACAGGCCCACATGGCTATCCCACACATGTGCATAGATCACGTGGTCGTGCTGCATGATTATGCGACCATTCAGCTGCAGGGCCTGGGTTATGTAGGATGTATGACCCAGAAATGACTAGGCAGAAATGATTAAGTGTCCTGCAGGGCATGTGTGACCATGGGGACGTGGTTGGAATTCCTATCAAATACTTCAAATAATTTTAGGAAAGAAATTTCTAGACAAGGATACAAATTTATTACATTTTTACTGGTTTTACATAGGAAAGGTAAAATTAAATTTTAGTAATAAAATTTTAGTAGCATTAAAAATTAATTCAGTAGTATTAAAAATATACTCATCTCTCTTTATCACAACTGTATGACTTGTGAGTTTATATTATAGAGATTTCACTTAAAAAGTTATCTGAAAGCACAGACCAAGATTTTTATCAATGAGAAATAATGGGTTGTGGTTCCCCATCAAAAGTCTAACCCAATGGTTTCAAATGTGGTTCCTTGCCTAAAGTCTAGACCAATAGTTTCAAAAAGTCACCTTGTCTCATATCCCTTCTATTCAATCCCAAGTTGCCAACTCCCAGCTTGTAGTTTTTCACTATAAAAACTCTCTACACCTGGGCTCATGGCTGCTGCCACATTTCCTTACATCTGCTGTGTGGTGGCCCAGGATGAACCTGTATAAAAGGACCCTTATGTGCTTGTATGAGAAACCGGCTCCTTGATGGTCTCTGGGGGTTTTGAGAAATGGGTACAACACTATCAAGTGAGATTTAATCTCTAATAAGCATGGGGACTGCCGGGCGGTGGTGGCACACGCCTTTAATCCCAGCTCTCAGGAGGCAGAGGCAGGTGGATCTCTGTGAGTTCGAGGCCAGCCTGGGCTACCAAGTGAGTTCCAGGAAAGGCGCAAAGCTACACAGAGAAACCCTGTCTCAAAAAACCAAAAAAACAAACAAACAAACAAAAATAAAAAGCATGGGTACTATACATTCGCATCTCTGCCTTTTAAGCTTCATGCTTTCAGCCCTTACATGCAGTGAGCATTGTTGATTTTTCCAGCACAAAATACAAACTTACAATTCTGACTCTTGCAGATTCATTAATTTGAAAGGCTCACCAACAGTTCTCAGGAGAACAAAGAGGAACATCCTCATGGTTGCTCACTGGGTCAGGACCAGGCAATAAGACTGTTATTTTTTTTTTTTTCTCCACAGCTGTTGCTGTTTGTCATGGCACAGGTGTGTGGGTTCACACGTATCTGGTGGAAAGAAGACTCAGAGGCATCTTAACAATGAATCTAGCCTTTCATGGCTGCAGGGTTGTCCAGTCTGGAAGGACTGAAGCACCTTCCCTTCACCTCAGGCATTTTTAGTTCTCTCCATTATGGTTTAGCTAGTTAATTTCCATATGCTCAAAAACAACCTGAAAGGAGCTCCTTAAAATACAATGCCAATTACAAGTTCCTCAATTTCTCAGGTAGCAAGATTTCCTGGGTTTCCCCAAACCAAGTTTTTCATAGGCTTTGTATACTTAGGAGACTCTGAGACAAGAATCACATAAGGTGGCTAGAGAAACAAAAGGGATCTATTAAACAAAGGATGGATTAGGGCTAGGTGTTAACTCTCTGGAGCCAGCCAGGTGCAGCTCAGCAGAAATGCAGCCATACACAGCCATCAATGACACCCATGGTCTCAGGTGCCAAAAACGTGATTTCACTGGAAAGTCACAAACTAAATTTAGATTCCTATTCTATGCTGGCTTTTTGAAGCCCAATACCTATGGTGAGATACCTCACACATCCTGGAGGCAGGGGAGAGGCTTGCACCTGCCTCTACTAAATGTACCAGGCTCTGCTGACTCCCCATGGGAGACCTTACCTCCTTGTAGGAGAGAATGGGTTTGGGCTAGGGGGGAAGGCTGGAGGCTGGGAGGAGGGAAGAGGGAGATCTGTGATTGTATGCAAAATGAATAAAAAGTTTCTTAATAAAAAAGAAACATTATAAGAGCATCATTGAGAGAATAAAGAAGGAATCCTTAAGAAAAAAAAAAAAAAAACTATTCCATGACAGGTGGAGCATAATTCAAGACTTAATTAACATTATCCAGAAAGTTATGGGAATGAAATTGCAAAGCCACCTGGTGGGAACTAGTCCTCCTAAAACTTATTGGTATGAGCTCACAGATAACAGCTAAAAGTTCTCAGATTCTCAGCAAATATCTTGATAGTTGTTTTACTGACATGTGAACTATTTTACAAGTGATTATCATAAGGACAGAACTCTTGGTATATCAGCTGCTTTGTCTTAGAGTAATTCTGATATGTCATGGTAATTGTCATTATTCATGGGACAGATTGTTCTCCTGGTGCAAGTTATCATTTTATTATTTAAAATATAGTAGATTAAGAGGAAAAGCAATGTAATGATACTAAGTTTTAATTATCTAAACCTTAACAAGTTTAAGGGATGTAGAAATCCCACTTACATGGAGTTTCAGTGTCCCTGAAAACAGTGATCTGTTTACCTGTGGATAAGAAGGAAAATTAATGAATGGAAAATTCTAGAAAAAAAATAATTCTTAAGTTTGAAATAACTTTGGCCACTCACAGTGACACATATTTTTAGTCTCTGAATCTGAGAGGAGTCAGGGAGATTAAAAATTTCAGTCTGAGGAAGGGATCGGGGTTGAATTGAGGGGGGAGAATGGAGGGGCAGGAGGAGGGAGGAAAGGGGATCTGTGGTTGGTATGTAAAATGAATAAAAAATTTCTTAATAAAAATAATATGTTCAAAAAACGAATTTGAGTCATCACCAGTTCAAGGCCAATTTCAGCTTTATAGAGTGACCTTGTGGCAAAACAACATGGTTACAATACATTATAGTGTTGTTCTCATTTTATCAACAGTTAGTCATGTTGCTTTTTTACTTTTAATAGCTATAAACTCAATTTTTATTTTATATATAAATAAATTAAATTCTGTGTGATATTTTTACAATTTAACTTGTCATGTATTTAGTAGAGGTCCTGAAATGCATTCTCCATGGTAAGGCTATGAGTGCATTCTATTTCTCTGTATAAGTTTATTTTCCTGACAGCTATGTGAGAGGCGATTAAATTCGTTAAAGAGGTGAATATGAGGGACCAAAGTAGTAGGGTGCTGTACTTGCAGCACACAACAAATACTGGTGGAATCAGTCTGTGTTCTTGTCAGATCGGTTCAGAATTGTTTCTTTATCAATGATAATAGTTATAGAGTTTCTACCATAGAAGAAATCCAATGCACCTAATGCAGCCTGAGAGACCAGCTCCCAGAATGGCTCCAGGGTTATAAAAAGAATGCGTCAGAGTAGTGAGGGCTTAGGAACAATTCTTATCTATCTGAGGGAATAAGACTCACACATATGTATATACTGATGGTCATCCTATTTATTTCTCTTAAGTTCTCTCCTTTCTTTGTTCTACACAGCTTATATATCCAACAGAAAGCTTTAGATAATCTAAAAGATACATTTGAGGGCCACATTATATTTCTTGAGAAAATGATAAGAAGCCAAGCTACATGAAATTAACCTGTCAGCTTTCTGATTAGTGGGGCAACTGTGGCTGTGAAGGAGGATCCAGCTGTTTTGCTATCTCCTAAGAAGAGAGCCCATAAAGGGACTTCAAATTTTAACTATTGATGAGCCTAGAAAATAGAGGATTGGGCATTGTATTTTATATTTTTTTTCTTTTTCTTTTTCTTTCTTTTTTTTTTTTTTTTTTTGGTTTTTAAAGTCAGGGTTTCTCTGTGTAGCTTTGTGCCATACCTGGAACTCACTTTGCAGAGCAGGGTAGCCTCAAACTCACAGAGATCTGCCTGGCTCTGCCTCCCGAGTGCTGGGATTAAAGGCATGCGCCACCACTGCCTGGCTGTATTTTATATTTCTAAGTGTGATAAACATTCTAGGAAGGGATGGTGGATGGAACAGGAGGGACTGAGATGGCTGAGTGGAGGGAGGGACAGAGACAGAGAACAATGAAAGAGATATCTTGGTAGAGGGACCCATTAGGGGGCTAGGGAGAAACCTGGTGTTAGGTAAATCCCCAGGAATCCATAAGGATGACACCAACTAAGACTCCTAGCAACATTCTAAAATAGCATTAAAGGTGTCAGTATCTCTCAGACTTAGATTGCTATGCTGGCTGGGACATGTGGTCTCTTTGGTTCCCAGAATCATGTCAGTCAGCTCTCAAATCCCAGTACATGCAGAACAAAGATGTCTAACACCTCTTTCCTCTACAGGCACCTGGCTTACATGCATGCACACCCACATAGGCAAACACATATTGGCAACTGGGAAAAAAATCTTAGAATTTCTTCATCTTGAGTTTTCAATCACTAAGCACCATAGAGATTCTCAGCTTTTAAAAAATTAAGAAAAAAGTAAGGAAGACACAGCACTGTGTCTTAGGGCATACAAGACACAAGGCATCAGGACTGTTCATGCTGAATTTCAGTTTGTCAAAGAAAATACTTGGATAACTTGATAATGTGTAATAACTGCAGTTTTAGGTATCTGTCTTAAGTTATAAATATACAATCTACCATGAAGCAAGTCTGAACAGGTGTGTATGGTAGCTATGTCTTAAAACAAATTGTATCTTAACTATTAATAAAGCATTAAAACAGCTATTTTGGAAAAAATACTGATAATTATAAGACATTCAAGACGGTATCCCCTATATTTCACACACTATAGAAGGAAGGACATAAGTAAATCCTTATTGTCAGTAGAATATTTATTTATTACCTGTTCTCAACTCTCTGACTTTGTTCTAATTTAGCAATAAGTTTTCAGAGAGCATCAAATAATAGAATGCAAGAATAAAACATTCACAGGGACAGAGCAGGAGAAAATGTATTTATTCTAACGTCATTTCAGGAGGGGGAGGAAAGAGAAATGGATAAGGAACTGGTGATTCACAAAAGGGAAGAGAAGCTCAGTTGGCAGCCATGGTCTCCTGAATCCAGCTCAGGTAATTGCAGACCTTGGTATAGACACCAGGTTTGCCTCTCAGTGCACAGCCTGTACCCCAGGAGACAATGCCCTGGATCTCTCCATCGCAGATGACAGGGCCACCAGAGTCACCCTGGTCAGAGAGAAAAGATCATTACCATATGCTTATGCTGATGTGAACAAATGGACTTCAAGAGGCTTTCCCCTTATCATGGTGCCAGTGTGGCACATATTAATACTCTGAGAAGCAATGCAGACTCCATGTCTATCGACTTGTCCATTTCCTTTCCTTGTTCACAATTTCTCCATAACTGTGTGTTCCTAATTGACACACAAGGTCAGGAGAACCTGAGGGCTTCGGGTACTACTTTCTGTAATCCTTGCTGTCCTGCCAGAGTGGCCATATCCCATAAAACAGCTTCTCAGAAATTTGTTTTTATGTGATATTTACACCACACCATCTTCTGTACATATTTTACCATTGAGCCTAATCATCAATATCACAATGAGAAAACCTGTTTGATCTCTTGTTTTTCATCACAGGCTTTTGTAATCCAGCATGAAATCTTCCAGACATATGTATAGGCTTCTCAGCCAGCAAAAACATACAGAAGAGAATAGAGTGACTGCAAGTTTTGGAGAAGGACTGAAAGAACACTCACATCACAAGAGTCCTTTCCACCCTCCAGGAAGCCGAGGCAGAACATGTTGTTGGTGATCATGCCTGGGTAGGAATTTCTGCACGAACTGGCAGAAAGAACAGGGGCTTCCAGACACTGAAGGATTTCTGGGTATTTGCCTGTTGTGAGCAAAATGGAAAAACATTCTGTATCTTCCATGAAATCTCTAATTCTTTCAATTTGCTAAACATTTGTCATTTAAAAGTACTTTTGATTTCTTTAGAAGGTGTTTGATTTTATTAATTTTAACTAACATGCTGTTCTTTTCATGACAATATCATCAATGGCTTAGACTTCAAATACTGAGACATGGTTTCCTCCAAGTGGTAGATACCTCAGGGAAAAACAAAACTTGGGCATCTCTTCTACTTCTCACTTGAACTTTCACTTCCTTCGCATCACTGATTACACCCACTACATACCTCAGCATCTTGCTAATAGCTCATTCTTATTGTGTTTCCACATTGTCTCAGAAAAGCAATCTTCTGGACTTCAGAGAGTATATTTCAACGTCACCCATGTTGAAAACTTTTGGGAGTATGGCTCCCAGTGAGTATTTGCGCAAGTGGCCACCAGTATACCTTTCATCTTTCACATTGTGCACATGGAACTTAGAGTCATTGACACTTACCTCCAAGGTTCACAGTGTTTCCCCAGCCAGACACAAGGCACTGAGCACCTGTAGATGGGCAGGATGTAGGCAGAGAGATTGTGGACACTTGAGAGTTGAGGGTGGCAGGTGACTTCAGTTTAATCAGCAGGATGTCATTGTCGCAGTGGTCTTGTTGTACTTTGGATGGCGGATTATCTTTTCTGGATCAATGAATTGCTCACCACCCTCAAACACATGAATATTGTGTTCTCAGAGTCGAACCTGAAGGCTCCTGCATGAAAAGGTTAAGGATTTCTGAGTATCCCTGTTGAGCTGTTTCTCTTCCATGCTCAAAGTTCAGAGTATAAGAACACAAACACCATCTTTTTTTTTTTTTTTTTTTTGGTTTTTCGAGACAGGGTTTCTCTGTGTAGCTTTGCGCCTTTCCTGGAACTCACTTGGTAGCCCAGGGTGGCCTCAAACTCACAGAGATCCACCTGGCTCTGTCTCCCGAATGCTGGGTTTAAAGGCATGCGCCACCACCGCCCGGCTACAAACACCTTCTTCTTAAACCATTTAGGCCAACAAGGACTATGCAGTTAAGATAGTATTATGCCCTACCACCAATGTACAGCATAGAGGATTCCCTAGGGTGTGTCCTGTAAGTACAGATTTATAAAGGGCCATCTACTTGGAGCTGGTAATAGAGGACTGATGGGCCTTAGGTTACAGGAGTTTGAGTATTGTTCCCTTACCTTCCCTTATAGCAGTGAGCTGCAGACAGTACCCATTGGTCACTGATGAGGGAGCCACCACACTGATGGCCATCGCCATCATTCAAAGACACTTGGTAAGGAATGGAATGTTTTGGACAGGCATAGCCTCCAATGATCTTGTCATCATCATCACCACCAGCAGGGAAAGCAACTGAGGAAGGAGTTTGAATCATTAGCACAAGACTTGCCTCAAACTTAGTCTTCTACATGATGTTTGTACAGAAAAGACATGTACCTTCTTGTTGAGTAACATATGCTTGTAGTATTTTAAAGTTATCATTTCCTAACTTTAGCAGTACTCTTTTGATATCACTGCTTATAAATCTAAACATGAAAAGGTTATCTTCACACAATTGCAATATGTGTGTCTATATGTGTATCTCTCTCTGTTTCTCTGTCCCTCTGTCCCTCTGTCCCTCTGTCTCTCTCTGTCTCTCTCTGTCTGTCTCTGTCTCTGTCTCTGTCTCTCTCTCTCTCTCTCTCTCTCTCTCTCTCTCTCTCTCTCTCTCTTTCTCTCTCTGTAGCATAGTGCCCTTCTGGAGGATAAAAACAACTTCCAAGTGACTACTCCATCTGTTGATTGCATGGCTCCCAGCACCTTTCCTGAGTCCTAAGACTTAGGGGCAAACACCTGTATAAGGATCAATTTTCCAGGCCAGATAATGTACTTTAATTTATTTTTTAGTCTTCTTTATACCTTACTGTAGTGGGTAACCATTCCAGCTTTGATCTGGAAATTCCAACCCTCATTGAGGCTTTAGCAACTGTCACATCTACAAGGCAGGGCCAAGGGAGGCATGGAGAGACCCAAGATCTGAATGGGCCAGCATGCTCTCTCTGTTCCTGGACCCTAGACAGTGGAGGCTGACTGAGCAGACCTCCAGAGAACATTGCTGGACTTAGATACACCTTCCTCAGACCCCATGACCTACCTTTCCCTTTTTTGTAAGTTACCCACTAAATAAATCTTCATTTTAACTACGTAGAGTGGCCATAATAATTTCACCAATACCTAACACAGATGAAGATTGAATGAGTTAATTTTTTGGATACAATTTTTATACATCATTTAATCACCATCCTATGATTTTCTTCCTAGAACTTCCTTTTATTCTAATTATCTACTGGACATATATCAATACATTTAGCATTTTTAATGAAGACTGGTTTCCTAGTTTTGGAAAATAATATTTTATTATTCATACTGAATTCCATAATTTTATGTGCTTTATATTGATGATACCTGCCCCCAAATTTTCTTATAAAGACTGTAATGAATCGCTCTGGGCCATACATTCCAATAGTTAAAATTAATGGTGAAGTTTCTAAACGTAAGAAAATTTACTAAACCAAAAGCCATTTAAATTGTAAGAATTTAGTTTTAAATTTAGAGATTTTGATAAAAAAAGAAATTTTTGTTCTTCATTATTGAATGACAGTATAATAAAAGACTGATTTCATTAGTAACAATTTTGAGAGACAGGGTCTAAGGTTTTTAATCTGTGGGTAATAGCATATCTCTTGTAGTTATAATAACTCTGTGTAAATCAGCAGACCTTGATCTTCCATGGACTCTGGATTTAATTTTCTCACCATCTTCTTGGAGCAGACAGTTATTCCAGTTATTTACACTACCCTATAGAGAGGGAAGGCACACACTGGTGTCACGTGTCCTTTCTTTTCCTGACTAAGCCATAGAACACATAAGTGTAGGAAATAGTGTTGATGGGTCACTTGAAGGTCCTTGCACATGGAGTATGTACTCAAAATGGCTTTACTGTTTTCCCACCCACAAATCACAAACTTGCATGTATGATAGAATCCTTGTGAAACGTTCCTTTAAAGACTCACCAGCAGCTCCCAGGAAAGCAAAGAAGATGAAGATCTTCATGGCTTCTCTGTGTGTCTGGAGTAGGTACTAGGATGAAGGCTTTTCCTTCATAGCTATTTATACCTCTAGTTTTGGCTTCAACAGCCAGGACCACAGTGCCAAAAGGGTGATATCATTGAACACACAAAAATACAAATTTAGAGTTCTTTCTATGATTGATGGAAGGTGATTCAGCATCAAGTTTCCACATCCCCTTTCCTCCCAGTTTTCCATAAAGGTAATGGGAATGGAGGTAACAACTCCAGCTGGTGGCTATGCATTCTTCTAGTAGGAAAGCACACTGTAGAAAGACCAAAGGTCAGGTTCAAGGTTTCCAGATATCTAGACACAATTCACAGGAACCCTGTTCCCTTGGGAACTTAGAAATGTGTCTTTTATAAGTACAGCCTTGTGCATTTCACCTGCTTTTTTAAAGTAATATTGTGTCTTTTACAATTAAATACTTTTCCCAAAGACTTGTCTGAGATTTCAATTTGCAGTTTTCTTTCTATTGTGAGAAACAACATATTTCCTATGGATAGAGATGTTGTTATTTGTTTAAATTGTGTTGGTTATAAATTAGAAACATAAAGCATGGAAAAAGCATCATCTCCTGGTATTTTATTAGCGATTATGGAAACATAAACTGAGGAATAATGATTTTACTCATGATCTTGGTTTGAGGGTATAGTCATCATAGGCCTTGGAAGCAGTTTATGGATGTTGGCTTAGGATTGTGTGTGTTCTTGTTCACATTTGGGCAGGTCAGGAATTAGTGATACAAAAGAAGTGAAACTGTGTTCATCACTCATCCATGTCTTCTAGTAGTGAAGGATATGGAGCCTGGATCCAATAATTTTCTGTAACCAGGTTAGCTTCCCTGTGGTGGGAGATAGACAGCAATCCAGCTGTTGATCTAGGATCCACAACCTTGTTATGGTTCACTGCATAAAACTTAAACATTTTAAATGTCATATGCAGCAGATCTCAAAGAGGATAAAGGACTACAATTTCTTATGTACATCTAGAGTACGCCTACTTGATTTCTAGTTACTTTATAGAGACTCAAGCCTGAAATCATGTACAGGAAGCTAGATGAATCCTTTTCTAGAATTAGTATTCTATATGACCATTATTATCACAACAGAAGATTTAAACATATATATATATATGTATGTATATATACACATATATATTTGAGATAATATTTATACCTTAAAAAGTTTTAAAGATCAAAATAAATCCAAAGTTATGATATTATTGTCATTAGAATAGACCCTGAGTTTTGTTTTTTTTTCTGTCCCATATCAGGTGGCTGTTCTGACAGGAGACAGAGATTTTGGATTCTCTTTTAACAAGCGTGTTCTGTTGAGAAGGAGAGAGCCATGTGCCATTTCTAAAACCAGTTTTAATTTTTAATTGAGCTGGGACCACAAAAAGACCATTTGCCTTGTATGTCTGTAGAAAAGAGCAGAAGCAAACATTTGAAAGTTTTATGAAATTTTATTCTGTTAGAAATGATCCATATTATTACTCTTTTTCTTCAGAGATATTCTCAGGATGATTTGTCCTTTTTCCTCATATGTCTCATTTGTTCAGTAGTCTTTAGATTCCTTAGTTTAATATTTTTTTCTCTTGGAACAGGGAAACAAAACCTTGCCCCAACCCTAACTTTACGGAGTTTCCCTTTTGTCAAGTTATAGTTGATCAAGTGAAAGGTATTTGTTAGTCTTATAAGTTAGTTTAGACGGAATGGTCATGCTGTTTGATGAACTGTCATCTCTTCTAATCAAGAGGTCTCTCTTGTTCAAATCTAATCTTTAGCAGTGTTGATGGTATCCATAGATTTTCTACTCCTGTGGAAACAAAAGCAAAATCTCTTTCCCAATGTAACACATATCCTGGTTTCTACTCTGATGTCAATACATCTTAAAGTATACAGGCTGATTTAATTCAGTAGTTTTTTCTACTCTCCACTGTTTCCCTGCAGGTGTTGTTCCTTAACTGTTGTTCTCATTTACATTTAAAGATTTAAAGTTAATAAAGTGTTGTGCAATCTATATCTGGGGGTCTTTATTACTTCACTTTGTTTATTAGGCATATCTTCTAAGGTACAATTAGATATTTCTATAATTGCTTGCCATATAGGGTTGTATGGTATATCTGTAATATGTCTTATGTTGTAATATGCAAAACTCTGTTTCATTTTACTAGAGACTTAGGCTGGAGCAATGTCAGTCTTAGTTTGTACAGGTATCCCCATGATGGTCATAACTACTAATAAATGTGTAATTACAAAAATCAGCCTTTTCAGAATTCAAAGAAGTTGCATATTGAAATACTGACTATGTATCTATGGTATGGTGTATTTTTTAATTTTCCAAACTCTGAAAAATGAAACACGCCCATCAGCCAAATTTGTTTCTTTGAGTACCCTTTGTGTTACTTCCTGCAGGTAGTGTAGTTTGGTTACACCAAGAACAAGTAGTTCATTTCCTTATAGTTTCCTTGGCTTAATGTCATTTGATGGAAAAATCTTTTTTCAAATCTTTGCAATTAACATAGTGTTTCTTATGAAATTCTGAGGTTTTAGCACATTTTTAGCTATTCCTACCAATAGCTATCAATTTTATCATTACTTTGTGCTACAGGGCCTGGTAGACCTGTATGGGATCTGATATTTGCATTTTAATCAGCTAGTGAGATCTGATCCTTATAATGCTAAATTATAGATTGGGGAAACTGATTACCAATTATTTCTAATGGCTGTTCTACAAAATATTGACACAAGATGGGCTGTTTAACACCCCTGAGGAAGAACTTTCCACTGATATCTTTTAACAGGCTGGGAATTGTTACAAGTAGGCCCTGTGAAGACAAATTGTTCTCTATCTTGTTCTTGAAAAGGCATAGTAAAAAAATCAGTCTTTTAAATCAATTACTGTACTATATCATTCTTTTAGGTAATAGAAGGCAAGTGAATTTCAGACTGTAAAGAGCCCATTGGCTGGATCACCTTATTAATAGCTCTTAGATCTATTATCATTCTCCATTTTCCAGATTTCTATTTAATGACAATATATGAGAGTTCCTAGGACTGGTTGATTCTTCAATATTTTGAGCATTTAGCTGCTCCTGTACTAGCTATTCTAATGTCTGTAATTTTTCTGGTATCAAAGGCCATTATTCCACCTTGATAGGTTTGTCAGTTAATCATTTTAATGGTAGAGCTGTTGGTACCTTTGAAAGTTCAGCAGCTGTTGTGCCCTGCTTAAGTACATCATTAATGGTTGGTGACTATTCTTGATAATACCTTTTAATAATTTTTAGGAGCATATGTTAGTTTATGGTTTGCTTCTGAGATTGGAGGAATGTTAATCTGTGTTTTCAATTGCTGTAACAAATCATGTCCCTATAAATTCATTTCTATGTAAGCCACATAGGGCTTTACTTTTCCTTTCTGTCCTTCTGACCCTATACACTGACCCTATACCCATATACAATCGTGCACTCTGTTTTACTTGAGATAAATCCCGATCCCTAGAAGCTGAATATTTACCTCCTGAAAAGACCAATTTGGATACCAAGATTTTGGTGCTATTATTGATACATCTGAACCTGTGTCTACCAAAACCTCAATTTTAAAGAAATTTATTTCTATTTTTAACATTGGTCTTTGATCAATTATAGAAGTTTGCCAAAATACTTGTTTCATGACCTCTCCTGAAAATTGTGTTTTATGAAATGAAGCTGTTCTGTCATCCAGAGCAGTATGGTTTTTTATGTCAGGCATTAAGTCTTTTAATTGCTCCATGGGGGAGTTTCCCAATTCTGAAAGGGCATGATTAAAGCAAATTTGACAAAAGGGCCTGCAAGAGGCTGCTAAAATGTTTTCCTGATAGCAAAGGGTTACCTTGCCTAGCCCATATTGATCTGCAGTCATTCATCCAACTTTGACTTTTGCTATACCTTTGCATATTCCAGAAGGCTGGGACCTCTGTTCAGATTATCTCTAGAAAAACCATTTTTTTTTTCTAGGAACGACTCACCTACAATTTCTTTTCAGATGACCTGGTTTACCACAATTAAAACATCTAACCTTTTGATTTTTCTTAAAATATTAGAAATCACTTCACCTATCAAATATCATCATAGGCATGAGTTCCAATATCATCTATATTTCTAATCCATTCATCTATTGGTGCCCATCATCCCTTTAATGGTCTAATCACCCCTTTACATTATGAATTAGTGTTTTCAAAAGCCAAAGATTCAATTAATATTTGTCTAACTTCTTGATCTGATATCAGCCTATTTATATCTGAAGTCCATCTTTGTAAAAAAAAAAATCAGTGAAGCCTTCTTTTTTGGCCTTGTATAATTTTAATAAATGACTCAATCATTTTTCCTGATCCTTCATCCCTGTCCAAAGAATTTAACACTGCAATATGGCATAGAGTCAAGTGGGTCCTGTGGGAGCCTGTTCTTGGGTTCATTGTGCCTTTACCCAGCAGGTCCACATAGAGGATGATTAGGACCATGGGCCTGAGTGCAGGTGTCTGAGATGGTCTGCACTTGGTGTGCTGGGGGATGGTCTGTATGTCAAGTTGCTCTGATTGGTCAATAAATAAAACCTGATTGGCCGTGGCTAGGCAGGAAGTATAGGCGGGACTAACAGAGAGGAGAAATAAAAGAACAGGAAGTCAGAAGGAGACTGCCTGGAGCTGCCGCCAGGACAAGGAAGATGTAAAGTACCGGTAAGTCATGAGCCATGTGGCAAGGTATAGATTTATGGAAATGGGTTAATTTAAGATAAAAGAATTAGATAGCAAGAAGCCTGCCACGGCCATACAGTTTGAAGCAAAATAAGTCTCTGTGTTCACTTGGTTGGTTCTGAGCGGCTGTAGGACTGGCAGGTGAGAGAGATTTGTCCTGAATGTAAGCCAGGCAGGAAAACTCAAGCTACAGTCAAGATGTGATCATCAAATGTAATCTGTCTTTGAAAATCAGCAAACTGGGCCCAACTGAGGATCTCTTATTGGGAAATTTCCCTATCTTTAGCCCTGCTTCATTGTTCTATGACCCTATGTTCTTCTCTACCATGTTTTCCATTGTAACCAAAGACCAGCTCCAATACAGCTGTACCTAAATCTTTCCAGTCTTGTGGAATAATTCTCTTCCAAATGGCCCATGAATTTAAATTTAACATCTGCTTTACAAAGGTTGAATGAATATCACAGGAAACTACTGCTTCCTTAAATCTCTTCATATCTAACATTTCTATATGATCCCAATTAATTTACAAATTGCTTTAGGGATGGCTACCATCTAGTGGTTGTTCTTGAAAGGTAGATAAATTAAGGTTGCTTTTCTAATAATCTTGGGCCATCCTTCTTCAGTTTCATAATGTAATGGTGCAGTGGTTCTGCACTAAAATGCCTCTGTGCGTGAACATTTTTCTTAGTTTAATTAGTAGGTCTTTCTAAGGATTGTATCTTATCAGTGAATTTTTTGTATTTGGCACTGATATCAAACAAGTTTTGTATCTCTGTAAACATCATGTTATGTGACAACTTAAGAGAAGACAGCCTTATCAGGGCTTGGTGTTTGATAAGTTTGAGTCTAATGTTACTTGGCTTCATGTAGGTGGGTAGTAAACTATGGTGGTAGAAATTGCTGGCAGGGGAGATCCATGACTTTGTAACAGGGAGAAAACAAAGAATGAGAACATATTAGGACTAGATATAACATAGAAAGTTATGGTCCTGTATGCTACTTCCTCCAATTGTACACCACCTCCCAAAGTAGTCCTATAAACTGTGGAAGAGTTATTTAACACACAAGACTGTGAGGTACATTTCATAGTTGACCAACAAATTTTTGAAACTGACACCCAAAAGCTCATGCATGTTTCATAGTGAGAAATGTATTTAGATCATTTCCAAGAATGCCGCAAAGTTTAAAACTGGAAAGGTAGTATATATGCAAAATCTTTATGTAGACAAGATATTGGCACATATTTGTAATGTTTGTACTTGGTAGGAGTGATGAGATAAGGGTAATCAGCCTTTCAAGTCTAGCTTCAGATACAGAAGACTTGAGGCCAACTTGGTCCACTTTGGTCACTTTGGGCTCACTCTCGATTAAACAAAGAACAGTGTATGCTAAGGCTCAAGGAAGCTTCTTCATTGTGAATTCCTTCAAACTTAAAATCACATTGCATTCTTCCAACAACCAATGTACAAACTGTATTAAAACAAATGGAATAAGACCAAAGCAAGGAAAGAACAGATCACAAGGTAAGACCAACACTTAAAACCAAAAGCAGTAAAATCCTGCAGCACCAAGTCAGCACCCATGACATATGGTGCCTTGACATGAGCTAGTAGACCTACAGACTTGCCATCTTTAGCACATTTGACCAGGCTGTCTCTCTTCATTTTGGTCCACTCAGAACCTTCAGCTTTTTAGGCTATATATTCCATTGTCCTTGCATTTTTAAGGTTTTATATCAGTGCTAAGAAATAGTTTTTACCATCACAGAAGGAAGAGCCCTACTCGTAATGGATTCCCACAGTTATTATGAACCTGTATGCTTGTTCTGACTCCAAGGGTTTCCTTTGAAATCTGTTTGGAAGCACTGATGGAATTGTACCACTCTCATTCTGCACATTTGCACAATAATTATCAAATGAATGACCTCAAATTTTGCTCCAACTTCAGCTATGCCTAAGATCACATAGATCCTGTTAGAAACTTTTTACAACCTATGTAGCTAACTGTAATAAAAACATACTTAAGGAAACAATTTCCTAGATCGCTGTGACTGAGTCCTATGTCTGAAGGCATTCTATTTATTGTTTTATGTTTATTTTTCTCTCACATATTAAATCTCAACCACAGCCTCTCCTCCATCTCCTTCGCCCAGTGTCCCCTCTTTCCTTGATCCACTGATATTCTGTTTCCCTGCAGAAAAGAGCAGTCCCCCTAGGGATATCAACTGAACTACACATAACAAGATACAATACGACTAGGCATAAATCATCATAAAAGCCTGGACAAGGCAGTCTAGTAAGAGGAAAAAGATTCCATGTATACGCAAAAGAGTCAGAGACACCCTTTTCCCATGGTTAGGAGTCCACAAAAACTGCAAGCTAAAGAACCACAATGTGTATGCAACATAAAGGTCTGAGTTTGTTGCTTCACTCTTTGTGAACCCCTATATGTTCTGCTCAGTTGATTCTCAATTGATTCATGTTCTTCTGGTGTCCTCAACCCCTCTGTTTCCTACTCTCCTTCCTCCTCCTCTTTTTCAGAGTTCCAGAAGCTCCATCTAATATTTGACTGTGAGTCTTTGTAACTGCTCTCAACACAACAGCTTGAGGAAGTCTCCTTGATGACCACCGGGCTAGGTACCCATCCTAAGAATACAGCAGAACATCATTAGAAACCATTTATAGACTTTCTTTTGTAGTCATGTTTGGTTCTACCCTAGGTATCTGAGCCATCCAACTTCAGGATCCTGGTCATCTATGTCAGGTATGGGCTTCATCCTTGATATGGGACCCAGGTAGAACCTGTCATTGGTTGCTCACTCCCATGAGTTCTAAGCCACAATGGACCCAGAGTATCTTGCAGAAAGGGCAGGTTGTGGGTCCTAGATTTGGTGACTGGGTTGGTGTTCAACTTCCCTGACTGGGAACCCAGCCTGATTTCAGAAAATGCCTGGTCCAGGCTCCATATCCTCCAGTACTAGGAGTCTCAGACATAAGGGAGAAAGGCTATGATTGCAGTTCACCTTCTTTTGTGATCACTCCTTCTTAATCTGCCCAGATGTGAAAAAGAACACACACAATCCTAAACCAACAGCCATCAACTGCTTCCAGTGCCTATGTTGACTATACCCTCAAACCAGGATCCAGAGTAAAACCATTACTCCTCGGTTCCTGTACCATGGTTTTCACAGTGATGACAAAATAGCTAACAGAATACTTACAGGTGAAGCTTTTCTCAGGCTTTAAGTTTCTATTCCCTAACTAGCATAATTTACTAATAACAACACCCCTATCCATAAGAAATGGGTGGTTTCTCAAATTTTTTTCTATTTAGTAATAAAATAAGGAATAGCTTACAATTGTTTTCAAATTTGTTCTTTTTTTCTATTTAGTACAGGTTGTTTTTTAAGAATAGGAAGATAATATCAAATTGAAATCTAAAACAAACCTTACAAAAAGTATATAATCATAAAAGACATAATATTAGTTAAACACAGCAGGTGAAATGCACAAGGCTGTACTATAAAGAAGACACATTTCTAAGTTCCCAGGGGAACAGGGTTCCTGTGAATTGTGTCTAGATTTCTGGAAACCTTGAACCTGACCTTTGGTCTTTCTACAGTGTGCTTTCCTACTAGAAGAATGCATAGCCACCAGCTGGAGTTGTTACCTCCATTCCCATTACCTTTATGGAAAACTGGGAGGAAAGGGGATGTGGAAACTTGATGCTGAATCACCTTCCATCAATCAAAGAACAGAACTCTAAATTTGTGTTTTTGTGTGTTCAATGATATCACCCTTTTTGGCACTGTGGTCCTGGCTGTTGAAGCCAAAACTAGAGGTATAAATAGCTGTGAAGGAAAAGCCTTCATCCTAGTACCTACTCCAGACACACAGAGAAGCCATGAAGATCTTCATCTTCTTTGCTTTCCTGGGAGCTGCTGGTGAGTCTTTAAAGGAACGTTTCACAAGGATTCTATCATACATGCAAGTTTGTGATTTGTGGGTGGGAAAACAGTAAAGGCCATTTTGAGTACATACTCCATGTGCAAGGACCTTCAAGTGACCCATCAACACTATTTCCTACACTTATGTGTTCTGTGGCTTAGTCAGGAAAAGAAAGGACACGTGACACCAGTGTGTGCCTTCCCTCTCTATAGGGCAGTGTAAATAACTGGAATAACTGTCTGCTCCAAGAAGATGGTGAGAAAATTAAATCCAGAGTCCATGGAAGATCAAGGTCTGCTGATTTACACAGAGTTATTATAACTACAAGAGATATGCTATTACCCACAGATTAAAAAACCTTAGACCCTGTCTCTCAAAATTGTTACTAATGAAATCAGTCTTTTATTATACTGTCATTCAATAATGAAGAACAAAAATTTCTTTTTTTTTATCAAAATCTCTAAATTTAAAACTAAATTCTTACAATTTAAATGGCTTTTGGTTTAGTAAATTTTCTTATATTTGGAAACATCACCATTAATTTTAACTATTGGAATGTATCCCAGAGAGATTGATTATGGTCTCTATAAGAAAACTTAGGGGAAGATATCATCTATATAAAGCATATAAAATTATGGAATTCAGTATGAATAATAAAATATTATTTTCCAAAACTAGGAAAGCAGTCTTCATTAAAAATGCTAAATGTATTGATATATGTCCAGTAGATAATTAGAATCAAAGTGAAGTTCTGGGAAGCAAATCAAAGGATGGTGATTAAATGGTGTATACAAATTGTATACAAAAAATTAACTCATTCAATCTCTGTATGTATTAAGTATAAAGAAGACTAAAAAATAGATTAAAGTACATTATCTGGCCTGGAAAATTGATCCTTATATAAAGGTGCTTGCCCCTAAGTCTTAGGACCCAGGAAAGATGCTGGGAGACATGCAATGAACAGATGGAGTGGTCACTTGGAAGTTGTTTTTGTCCTCTGCAAAGGCACTATGCTGCACACACACACACACACACACACACACACACACACACACACACGGGGGGGGGGGGGGGGAGAAAGGGAGGGAGAGAGAGATACACATATAGATACACATATTGCAAATGTGTGAAGATATTCTTTTCATGTTTAGATTCTATAAGCAGTGATATCAAAAGAGTATTGCTAAAGTTAGGAAATGATACCTTTAAAATACTACAAGTATATGTTACTCAACAGGAAGATACATGTCATTTCTGTACAAACATCATGTAGAAGACTAAGTTTGAGGCAAGTCTTGTGCTAATGATCCAAACTCCTTCCTCAGTTGCTTTCCCTGCTGGTGGTGATGATGATGACAAGATCATTGGAGGCTATGCCTGTCCAAAACATTCCATTCCTTACCAAGTGTCCTTGAATGACGGCTATGGCCATCAGTGTGGTGGCTCCCTCATCAGTGACCAATGGGTACTGTCTGCAGCTCACTGCTATAAGGGAAGGTAAGGGAACAATACTCAAATTCCTGTAATCTAAGGCCCATCAGTCCTCTCTTACCAGCTCCAAGGGGATGGCCCTTTATAAATCTGTACTTACAGGACACACCCTAGGGAATCCTCTATGCTGTACATTGGTGGTAGGGCATAATACTACCTTAACTGCATAGTCCTTGTTGGACTAAATGGTTTAAGAAGATGGTGTTTGTGTTCTTCTACTCTGAACTTTGAACTTGGAAGAGAAACAGCTCAACAGGGATACTCAGAAATCCTTAACCTTTTCATGCAGGAGCCTTCAGGTTCGCCTCGGAGAACACAATATTCATGTGCTTGAGGGTGGTGAGCAATTCATTGATCCAGAAAAGATAATCCGCCATCCAAAGTACAACAAGACCACTGTCGACAATGACATCCTGCTGATTAAACTGAAGTCACCTGCCACCCTCAACTCTCAAGTGTCCACAATCTCTCTGCCTACATCCTGCCCATCTACAGGTGCTCAGTGCCTTGTGTCTGGCTGGGGAAACACTGTGAACCTTGGAGGTAAGTGTCAATGACTCTAAGTTCCATGTGCACAATGTGAAAGATGAAAGGTATACTGGTGGCCACTTGCGCAAATACTCACTGGGAGCCATACTCCCAAAAGTTTTCAACATGGGTGACGTTGAAATATACTCTCTGAAGTCCAGAAGATTGCTTTTCTGAGACAATGTGGAAATCACAATAAGAATGAGCTATTAGCAAGATGCTGAGGTATGTAGTGGGTGTAATCAGTGATGCGAAGGAAGTGAAAGTTCAAGTGAGAAGTAGAAGAGATGCCCAAGTATTTGTTTTTCCCTGAGGTATCTACCTCTTAGAGGAAACCGTGTCTCAGTATTTGAAATCTAAGCCATTGATGATATCGTCATGAAAAGAACAGCATGTTAGTTAAAATTTATAAAATCAAACACCTTCTAAACAAAACAAAAGTACTTTTAAATGACAAATGTTTGGCAAGAGAATACCCTTTTCATGTGGGCTAAACTATGAAATACAGTCCATGGTTTCAAGAGTTGAATTGGATCCTCAGTTCATGGTCCAATTAGCTTCCATTTTTGCTCACAACAGGCAAATACCCAGAAATCCTTCAGTGTCTGGAAGCCCCTGTTCTTTCTGCCAGTTCGTGCAGAAATTCCTACCCAGGCAAGATCACCAACAATATGTTCTGCCTCGGCTTCCTTGAGGGTGGAAAGGACTCCTGTGATGTGAGTGTTCTTTGAGTTCTTCCCCAAAACTCGCAGTCTATTCTCTTCTGTATATTTTTCCTGGCTGAGAGGCCTGTACATTTGTCTGGAAGATTTCATGTTGTAATACAAAAGCCTATGATGAAAAACAAGAGATCAAACAGGTTTTCTTATTGTGATATTGATGATTAAGCTCAATGGTAAAATATGTACAGAAGATGGTGTGGTGTAAATATCACATAAAAACAAATTTCTGAAAAGTTGTTTTATGGGATGTGACCACTCTGGCAGGACAGCAAGGATTACAGAAAGTAGTACCTGAAGCTCTCAGGTTCTCCTGACCTTGTGTGTCAATTAGGAAGCACACAGTTATTGAGAAATGGTGAACAAGGAAAGGAAATGGACAAGTCGATAGACATGGAGTCTGCATTGCTCCTCAGGGTATTAATATTTGCCAAACTAGCGCCATGATAAGGGGAAAGCCTCTTGAAGTCCATTTGTTCACATCAGCATAAGCATGTGATAATGGTCTTTTCTCTCTGACCAGGGTGACTCTGGTGGCCCTGTCATCTGCGATGGAGAGATCCAGGGCATTGTCTCCTGGGGTACAGGCTGTGCCCTGAGAGGCAAACCTGGTGTCTATACCAAGGTCTGCAACTACCTGAGCTGGATTCAGGAGACCATGGCTGCCAACTGAGTTTCTTCCCTTATGTGAATCACCAGTTCCTTGTCCATTTCTCTTTCCTCCCCCTTCTGAAATGAGGTCAAAATAAATACATTTTCTCCTGCTCTGTACCTGTGAGTGTTTTATTCTTGCATCCTATATTGGTGAAATTATTAAGGCTACTCCATGTAGTTAAAAGGAAGTTTATTTTGTGGGGTAACTTAAAAATGAATGGATAGTTTACAGAGTCTGGGAAAGGCGTGGCACAGTCTGCCGGTGTTCTCTAGAGAACTCTGCTCGGTCTACCTCCAGCATCCAGGGTCCAGGAACCAAGAGTGCCAACGCATCCGGATCTCAGGTCTTCGGGGTCCTCCCTTGGCCCCGCCTTATAGACGTGACAGTTACCAAAGCTTCAATGGGGGTTGGAACTTCCAGATCAAAGCTGGAATGGGTATCCACTACAATCATATTATTTGGTGCTCTCTGAGAACTTGTTGCTAAATGAGAATACGGTCAGAGAGTTGAGAACAGTGTAAACAAATAAACATTCAACTGACAATAAGGTTTTACGTATTTCCTTCTATAGTGTGTGAAGTATATGGGATACAGTGTTGAATGTGCTTACAATTATCACTATTTTTTCCAAAAAAAATGTTAATGCTTTATTAGTAGGTAGGATACAATTTATTTTAAGACATAGTTTCCACACATACCTGTTCAGACTTGCTTCATGGCAGATTGTATATTTATAACATAAGATAGATAACCTAAAACTGCAGTTATTACACATTATCAAGTTATCCAAGTATTTTCTTTGACAAACGGAAATTCAGCATGAACAGTCCTGATGCCTTGTGTCTTGTATGCTCTACGACACAGTGCTGTGTCTTCCTTACTTTTTTCTTAATTTTCTAAAAGCCGAGAATCTCTATGGTGCCTAGTGACTGCAAACTCAAGATGAAGAAACTTTAAGACTTTTTTTTCCAATTACAAATATATATGTGCCGGCGTGGAGGTGCATACATGTAAGCCAGGTGCCTGTAGAGGAAAGAGGTGTTATATTCCATTGTTCTGCATATACTGGGATTTGAGTGCTGGCTGACATGTTTACTGGGAGCCAAACTCTGGAGTTATATAAGAATAGTATATGCTCTTTACCTCTGAGCATCTCTAAAGCCCTTGAAGAATTATTTTTAAATATATTTTTTCCTCTAAATTTTGGCTTGAGTCACCTCAATTCACCCAAACCTTCACTCA
This sequence comes from Peromyscus leucopus, assembly GCF_004664715.2. Classification (NCBI taxonomy): domain Eukaryota; kingdom Metazoa; phylum Chordata; class Mammalia; order Rodentia; family Cricetidae; genus Peromyscus; species Peromyscus leucopus. The sequence continues at coordinate 46,523,344 of NC_051065.1, read as the reverse complement.
AATACAGACTGCATATGAATTACATCCATGTCCAACAATAATTATACATTAAAAAGTTTTTCAGTATGTGTATTAACTCCACTACTGTCATGTGGCCTTTAGTATAGAGCTGTCACCTGCATTTTTAGATCAGTCATGTTTTCTCACTTGCTTTCCTCTAATCATCATTTGTTCATGGATTACCAAACTACATAATTGCTATAAAAGAGCCTAAAAAAGCTTCCTGGGATAATTTTAAATGATGCATGGAAATGAAGAACAAAATGGACTTGAGTAAAAACACAGTGGAATAAATGGAAGGGTTTAGAAAAGAATAACTATATTCTCAGAGGTAAGGAAAGGAAGCATATTGACTTAGGAAGCTCAGGCTGCTACAAAAAATTTCTCAGGGCCCAGCTTCAAAACAGAAGTAAATTTCTCATTAGTCTTCACTCTCAAAACAGTTCCAAGTGATCAAAAGCCCAAGCCCAGAATCCCCTCTGAGACACAAAGCATGTACACACTAGGCTCCTACAAATACAAAAAGCTTTACATGTTTCCAAAATCAATGATCCAAGAAAGACATTTCCATGCCAAAAAGGAGGCACTGAAATAGAAAGGAAAGAATGAACCAATCCAAAAATGTGACTCTGAAGAATGAGCACTGACTCATGATACTTTTTGTGAAGTACCTGGAGCACATCCTGGCATCATATATATGCTTTCCAAGAGTCTTGGACCGCCCACCTCTCTTGTCTTACCACACACACGGTACACATTATCTCCCAGGGAGGCGAAACCCAAAACTACTAGCATTTTTCAGCAGATGAGCCATACTCCTGGCCCATCTAAGACTGTAGTTATTCACATCCACTTGAGCTTCAACCATAGCTTCATGCAGAGCCCACTCACAAGCTACCTTAATGCAATCTGACCCTTCTACACAGTGGCTCAAAGGCCAGGTTTTCCTAGTGATCTAGATACAAGCTTGCATAACTCTGTAACACTTGGATCCTTTATGCCCACAATGCCACTACCTCTTAGACAGCAAGCTCTTCTTCTACTTCAAGAAGGAAAGTTATCCTTTGGTCTATGACTGCAGTAGTTTCTAAGCAATTGGACTCATAAATGCTCATTTCTTACACTAGTCTAGTCTCCCTTTTGCTCACAATTCTCTATAAGCTGTGAGTAATAACCAGGCTGCACAGCCTTTTATACCTGAATTTCTTCTCAAGTGTCTTCCCACAAAAACTCAAGTTATTTGAGAACTATTAGTACTCTTTCTTCCCTGAGACATTAGTGTAGTCATGTGTCCATTAGATACTAATTATAGAATGAATTGAAAGCTTGCATATAAAAATTATCCTCCATAGTTTTCTAATCTTGCATTATAAACTTCTACTCTTAAATATCTGCCAAGTAGCCATATGGTACAGAGGAAGAATAAATATTTGTGGGTGATTCCATGTTAGCTTGCAACATTGTCCCAAGAACTTGAGAAACCATAAATAAGCGGTGGTTGAATTTTGTAGCTCTATGACAATTACATGCAAAGACAAGTTAAGGAAGGAAAGATTGACCTGGGCTCTTGCTTTGAGAGGATTGAGTCTTACATCACTTGGCTTCATACACTTGTGCAGCAAATCATGGTGGCAGAAGCTGTTGGCAAAGAAGACTCAGCAGTTCATGACAGCCAGAACATAGAGTGAGAAGCTATTAGGACTCGAGGTAACACACAAAGACATGGCCCTGTTAACCACTTTTCCTGACTCAACCTCGCCTCCCAAAATTGGACCATGAACTGAGGATCCAGTTCAACTCATGAAACCATGGACTGTATTTCATAGTTTAGCCCACATGAACAGGGTGTTCTCTTGCTCTTGGTCTACTCAAGGCTTCAAATTTCCTCTATACACACCATGTTTCTGGCATTTCCATGTTTGTTTTTTAAATTTACTTCTCTCTCATATATTCCATTCAGATTGCAGTTTACAGAGCAGGTAAACTGGAAAGAGAGGAGGGCAGCCTCTCTTTCCACTCCCCTCCCTGCCCCCTGCCCCAGCCAAATACCCTCTCCCATAGTTTCACTCCTCCTTTTCCCATTGAAATGGGAAAACCTCCCGTGGATATCAACCAAACATGGCATGTCAAGTTATAATAAACCTAGGCCCCTCCCCTCATATTGTTTGGTCAAAGCAACCCAGTAGGAGGAAAGGGTCCCCAGTGCAGGCAAAATAGTCCGAGACAGCCCCTTCTTCCACTATTAGGAGTCCCACAGCAACATCAATCTACACAACTATAACATATAAGCAAAAGATGTAGGTCAGACCCATATAGGCTTCCTGATTGTTGGTTGAGTATCTGTGAGTCCCTATGAGGCCTGCTTAGTTGATTCAGTGCACTGTTTTGTTGTAGTGTCTTGACCCCTCTGGCTCCTACAATCCTTCCTCATCCTCTCTGTGTTGTGAAATATTCCTTTACACTGTGATTGGTTTAATAAAGAGCTGAATGGCCATTAGTTAGGCAGGAAGAGGTTAGGCAGGACTTCTGGGGACAGAGAGCTCTGGGGAGAAGAAGAAAGGGGGAGTCATAGCTGGACACAGAGGTATCAAGACATGCAGGAGGAACGGTAAAAGCTGCAAGCCATGCAACACCATGTAGATTAACAGAAATGGGTCAATTTAAGTTATAAGAGCTAGAAACAAGCCCAAGCTAAGGCCAAGCTTTCATAATTAATAATAAGTCTCCATGTTTTTTTTTTTTTTTTTTTTTTTTTTTTTTTTTTTTTGTGAGCTGGTGGCCCAAGGAAAAATCCACCTACACTTGTGCAGGATTCTGAGCTCCACCTAATGTTTGGATGTGGGTCTCTATATCTGCCCCCTTCAGGATGCTGGATAAAACCTCTCTGATGATGATTGTGCTAGGCTCTGGTCTATGAGTATAGCAGTATCTTTAGGAATCATTTCATTGACTTTTTTTTTTGACTTGTTTGGTTCTATCCTGGCCTTTGGACTATCCAGCCTGTTTCCTGGCTCTCTAGACAGTGTCAGGGATGGGCTACCTCTCTTGGCATGGGTCTCATTGGGACAGTCATTGTGACCACAGTGTTTTTTGCCACCTTTACTCCATCTTGCACTCCACCTTTACCTCATCTTTCAGGTAGGAGAAATTGTAGGTCTAAAGTTTTGTGTCTGGGTTGGTGTCCCAGTCCCTACACTGAAATTCTTGCCTAGTTACAGAATATAGCCAGTTCAGATTCTTAATCTCCCATTACTAGGAGTTTTCTCGAGGGACACCCTTGTAAATCCCTGAGAGTTTCTGTTACACTAGGTTTTTACATATGCCAGAAAATTTCCCCAATTGCAGTCATCTATCCCAGTACTCTCCTCCCCACCCTCAGACCTGTTCCCTTATGTTCCTATCCCCACCCTCCAGTAGTCCACCCTCAAAATCTATTCCATGCATCCCCACTTGAGCCTTCCTTGTTATACCTGGGTCTGTGGATTGTAGCATTGTTATCCTCTACTTTACAACTAATATCCACCTATAAGTGAATAAATACCATGTTTGTCTTTCTGGGGCTGGGTTGCCCACACAGGATGACTTTTTTTTCTAATTCCATCCATTTGCCTGCAAATTTCATGATGACATTGCTTTAACAGCTGAGTAATTCACCATTGTATAAATGCACCACATTTTCTTTATCCATTCTTCAGTCAAGGGACATCTAGGTTTCTTTCAGTTTCTAGATGCTATGAATAAAGCTGCTATGAACATAGTTGAGCAAGTGTCCATGTGGTATGGATGGAACATCCATTGAGTATATACACAGGAGTGGTATAGCTGGGTCTTAAGGTAGATTGATTCTCAATTTTCTGAGAAACTGCCACATTGATTTCCAAAGTCTCTGTACAAGTTCACACTTCCACAAAGATAGAGGGGTATTAGTCCTTAGTCCATGTTCTCTCCAGCATGAGCTGTCACTTGTGTTTTTATTCTTAGCCATTCTGACAGGCATAAGATGCAGCCTCAGAGTTATTTTGATTTGCATTTCCCTGATGGCTAAGGATGTTGAACATTTTTAAAAGTGTTTCTCTACCATTTGAGATTCCTCTGTTGAGAATTCTGTTTAGATTTATTTTTAAACTGAATTATTTGGTTTGTTGATTCTAGTTTCTTGAATTCTTTATATATTTTTGATATTAGCCCTCTGTCAGATGTGGGGTTGGTGAAAATCTTTTTCCAGTCTTTAGGCTGTCATTTTGTTCTATTGACAGTATCCTTGCCTTACAGAAGCTTTGCAGTTTCATGAGTTCCTATTTATTAATTGATGGTCTTAATACCTGTTCTATAAGTGTTCTGTTTAAGAAATTGTCCCTTGTGCCAATGCTTTCCAGGACATTCTCCACTTTCTTTTCTATCAGGTTCAGTGTATTTGGTTCTACATTGAGGTCTTTGATGCACTTGGACTTGAGTTTTGTACAGGGTTATAGATAAGGATCTATTTGCACTCTGCTACATGCTGACATCCAGTTAGACCAGCACTATTTGTTCAATAAACTTCCTTTTTTCATTGTATATTTCTGATATATTTATCAAAAATCAGGTCCATAGGTGTGTGTATTTATGTCTGGGTCTTCAATTTGATTCTGTTGGTCAATATGTGTGTTTTTATGCCAATACCATGCGGATTTCATTCTACAGCTCTATAGTACAGCTTGGAATCAGGGATGGTTCTGCTCTTGTATAGTATTGTTTTAGCTATTCTGGATTTTTTTATTTTTCCATATGAATTTGAATATTGTTGTTAAAGGTCTGTAACGAATTATGTTTGAATTTTGATGCACTGAATTTGTAAACTGCTTTTGATAACATGGCCATTTTTACTATGTTAATCCTACAGATCCATGACCATTGGAGATCATTTCCATATTCTGATATCTTCTTCAATTTCCTTCTTCAGTGACTGGAAGTTCTTGTCATACATGTCTTTCACTTACTTGGTTAGAGTTACCCCAAGGTATTTTATATTATTTATGGCTATTGTGAAGGGTATTTTTCCCCTGATTTCTTTCTCAGCCTGTTTGTAGTGTATATATAGGAGAGGTACTGATTTTTTTTTCAGTTAATCTTATAGTCACTTTGCTGAAGGTATTTATCCATTGTAGGAGTTCCCCAGTAGTATTTCTAGGTGGCTTATGTATATTATCATATCAGCTGCACATAGTGATACTTTGCTTCTACTTTTTAAATTTGTATTCATGTGATCTCCTTTCTCTTATTACTCTAGTTAGAACTTCAAGTACTATATTGAACAGATATGGAGATTGTGTAGAGCCTTATCTTGTTCCTGATTTCAGTGGAATTGCTTTGAGTTTCTGTTGTGATATTTTGTTTGTGTTCTGACAAATAAAGCTTGCCTAAAGATCAGAAGGTAGAGCTAGCCACTAGTTAACCATAGAGGTTTGAAGGTCTGTACAGACAGGAGACAGGAAGTGATATGGCTGGGCAGAGAGAGGAATTGGTAAGGTGGGCAGAAAAGGAGCTCAGTCCTTTTTGGTCTGAGTAGTCTGAGAGGTAAGAGGTGACAGTGGCTGCTCCTTTACTTCTCTGATCGTTCAGCTTTTACCCCGATATCTGACTCTGGGTTTTTATTAGTAAGACTAATTAAGATTGCACATCAAGTTTCTCACCATTTAATTTCATGTTGGCTATAGGCTTGCTGTAAATTGCCTTTATTATGTTTAAGTATGTTTCTATTTCCCTGATCTCTCCAAGAATTTTTATCACAAGGGGGTATGGGATTTTGTCAAAGGTTTTTCCAGCATGTTTCACATGAACATGTTCTTTTTTTCCTCTCAGTTTGTTTATATGGTTGATTACATTGACTTATTATCATATGATGAAGCAGCCCTGCATCTCTTGGATGAAGCCTACTTTCTCATGGTAGATGACCATTAAATGTATGACTTAGGCCCAACCACCTAGGAACTTGTTTCCTTAAGTGTGCACATTTATCAAACCAAATTTATAGAGTTTGCAAAAATGATTCATTTGAACCTAGACAGTTGTGTTTTTGGCAAAATTTGTTGTCATTCACTTGATGATGGTTTTGAAACATGCAGAATGCTACTGGTGCAATGTTGTGGAAGCTTTTATCCAGATTTCAAAGGAAAACTAGAGAGCCTAGATAAACACATAATACCTGTAGGAATTCCCTTAGAGTCTGCCTTGTCCAACTGTGATGGTGAAACTTATAACACAGAAGATATAAAACCTTAGAATTTCCAGGAACATAGAATATAGAGAGAGGAAATTGGAAGGCTGTGAATATACCCAGACCAAGAGAGGTTCATGAAGGGTAAAGGCAGCAAAACCACAGGTCTGCTTATTCATATTAAAGTACCATATGCCATGGCTACTGGACTTGATGCTGCAGGATTTAATATTTTTCCTGTTTAATGCTGGTCTTCTTTTCTCTTTCTTGCTTTGTTCTAATTCATTTTGTTTGTTATACAATTCATGTATTGGTTGTTGGAAGTGTGTAATGTGATGATGATTTTTCAGGCACTCATAGTAAAGAAGCTTCATCGAGTCTCTGCAAACATTTTACTTTGTTTGCAATTGAGTCAAGTGGCCCAGGTAGCTTCATGCCTGTGTTTCTTAGGCTATCCTTGAACTGTTGATAATCTTGCCTTCATCTCACCTCCCATGTACAAAGATTACAAATGTGGTGCTTCGAAAGAAAGTGCCACATAAAAATTCCACAAATTTATTTATTCACTATCAAAATGTCTAGAGGGGGCAAACAGTTCAGTGGGAAGCTTTACTTAAGTCATCTTAAAAATCACCTCATTTTACATGAAGGACTTGAATCAGTCCGGAAGTTTGTCATCAAACTTGGTGTAATAATTTGACCAGTAGAAATAAGGTAACCACAGGGCCATGCCTCCTCGAATTGGAAAAAACATTAACTGACAACATAATGCCCTCTTTTTCATGTGTCATTCGTTTGTGTTCATACTATTTTAGTATCAAAATTTTCTTTTTGTTTTATATATAAAACTTATTATTAAACATCTATCATTTATTTATTTATGTACATTTAATCTTGAGTTGTTGTAACTTGTATCTTATTGGAAAAGGCTTTTAAGGCTGTCATTTTTTGAAAACCTAGCATACACTATTTTATCTACTGCTTTTCAAATCTCTAACATATATACTTTCCTTTTCATTCTTTATCTCTTCTTGTCCCATTTCGCATTCAGATCCCTATTTAAATATTGATACCTTTGGACCTTTCCCTAACCCTGGAAAAAAATCAAAACCAGTAATCAGAATAAAACAAAAAATTATAAACGTTTTTCTCCAAACAGTAATTTAGTGTCCCAGTCTCCAAACATTTTAGGGGACACCAGTGAACTGTTGAAATATCTTCTCCCGTACCTGACAATGGGACTACTGTAGAACTATTATAATTTGAAGGGTCCAGGAATATAGAAATACAAAATTTTAAGCTTAAGAGATGGAAACTGACAGTCATGAGCTCTAAAGGTTAACTGCTAACAGTGGTTCTCTGCTTTACAGCCAGCTCCGCTGTCAACAGCCAGGGGTTAACCTTTAACCCAATTGCCCCTGATAGCCAACAACTACCTGGACCAAAGTTAACTTTTAATAGTTGTTTCTATGTGACTTCTAACATGCATCCCATGCCTGATATTTCTATGTGACTCCTAGCATACACCTCATGCCTGATAGTATGAAAGGAGGCCAGTACCCACCTCTATAAGCACAGCCTCAGAATTCCAACATTGGCTGTGGTCTCAGCTAGCCAATAAGCTTTGTGCCCCATGGTGTTTTATAACTACTTTTTATTTTTCTAGAATAAAGTTTGCTTCTGGTTTAATAGACTTTGGTAGTTTGTTTCCCATTATTGCGAGACCCCAGACCCAACAAATTTTTCTATAGTCAGCTTTCCATGAACATAAATCCAAGGACAGAGAACTTGCATGAAATAAAATAAGCAAAAAAAAAAAAAAAAAAGAAAAGAAAAAAGAAAGAAGGAAGGCAAAGTGCAAATTGTAGGACACATACACTCTAACAGATATCTAACGTTTAGCAAAGAAGATGTGAGGTGGCATTCAACAGGGACACTGTCACAAACTGATACATTCTCAGTACTGGAAAACCGAGTGGATGAGGTCGTTGAAATGCCAGAAGAAGCTTTCAGAAGATAATGAATTTACTTTAGTACCTACACAAGGAATTACACACAGTTCAAGACCTAGACAAGAAAGTTACCAAAGTGGATGAAAATAAGAGCCTGGGAGGGAAAATTTAAAACCATGATGGAAAAGTTTAGTAAGGATCTTGGGACACTGAAAAATAGAAGCAAACAGGAATTCTGGAAATGAAGGAATCAATAAATATAATGAAAATTAGGAAGGGTAGGATGGAGAGATGGGGAGATGCCATAAGGAAGCTTGTCATTTTGCATGCTAATTTAAAAAATAAAACCAAGTTTTACAGGGAGAACTTCACGAACAAGACTGAAAAGGTTTGTTGTGATGGAATAGTTAAGTCTTGCATGCAAGGCTAAGGACCGTTGGCTTCACCCAAGGTGTAGTGAAATGCACTATTAAGAACTTAAAGCATCTCTTTTTGAATGCCATTAATTAAGAGATATAAACATTGAAAATTGATGACTCCAAGGAGCTTTTTCTCTCTTTTCCTGATATATTTCATATGGACAATATAGTTATGTTTCCCTGGGATTTCTATATCAAAGTATTAACCCTAGGCTCTATGACACCAAAAATGTGGAGCCTTGAGAGGTAATCTGGTTTAGATGAACTTGTGAGCTTGTGCTTCTAGGCTGGTGGTCAGCTTATTTACCAAGAAAGAGTACATCAGAGACAGCTCCCAGGGCCACAAGGAAGACACTGATACACAATATGAGAGTACATTAGGAAACTAGGAAACTATGTTTCCCCAGAACTGCTAGTGTCCCGGTCTTAGTGTCTCTTGGACTATGAGATAGAAGTGTGTGCTGTAGAATCTATTCTGTTTCTGAAATTTTTGTTACAGATTTCCTGTTCAAAATTATTCTGTGTTGTGGTAATATATTGTGTATACCCAATAAAGCTTGCCTAGGGATCAGAGGTCAAAGTCAGCCACTATATTAAACAGAGGTCAGGCAGTGCTAGCATACACCTATAATCCTAGCATTTGGGAGGCAGAGATCAATCCGGATCTCTGAGTTCAAGGCTACACTGGGAACAGAGCCAGGTGTGATGGCACATGCCTTTAATCCCAGCACTAGGAAGTAAGTAAGATGGCAGGACACAGAAAGGTATATAAGGCATGAGTAAACAGGAAGTCTTTTACTTTAGACTGAGGATGTTGTAGAGGTAAGAACTTGTGGCTGACTTGCTCTGCTTCTCTCATCTTTCAGTTTTCACCCCAATGTCTGACTATGGGTTTTTTATTAATAAGATCCTTTAGCAATTCGTGTTACACTGTGTATCCAAGGCTGCTATGCTTTTTTTTTTTTCTCATGGCCATACTGTAAGTATTCTGTCCCTAATTATGTCACCAGCCTGTGACAGAGTCCCAGCCTAAAAAGCGTGTGGGCCCTCTGTGTGTCCCCTTTCTCTTTCCATGTTCTCTCCTTCTGTCTGTTCTCTCTCTCTCTCTCTCTCCCTCCTCTCTCTCTCTCTCTCTCTCTCTCTCTCTCTCTCTCTCTCTCTCTCTCTCTCTCTCTTCCTCTCTTCATCTCTCTCCTAATAAAGCTCTAAAAAGGTAACTATGGCTTGTGATTCTTCTGATTAGCATTCTCCTCCACTGGCATGCCACGAGTGCCACCGCTTAACCAAAACATACCAGATAATCATAGGAATTACTGTAGGGGCTTCTCGTTCACACACTTCTATCAGATATCTGTGCATTGGTGTTTTTTGGGGAGAGTTGATGAGAAACTAAGAGTGTGGTCCCCTGTCTGGCAGGACTGAAGAACAACAGCAAGACCTTTGAGACTTATGACCTCAGGTTAATATCCCTATTTTATCTGAAATGATTTCATTTAATTGGGGGCAGGATTCTAGTGCAGCATTTAAGTTGAAGTTTGAGATGTGGCTGAGAAGGATCTCTGAACACTGCATTTGCTGTAGAAGTACTAGCCTGGTTAAAAACAAGATATTTGGTAGACCACGCTACAGGTGGGTGATTCCTTGCAAAAGTGAAGTATATAGAGTTTTGGACTGACTGAAAAATAGCAAGGAAGAAATATTCCAATATTAACCATTTCTATAATTTTAGTCATTGCTTTTATCTCTGTATCTTTTAACATAATATATTATAAATAATTAACATTAGATCTACCACTTTGGGTCATAAGAAAGAATATATTATAGCTGAATATTCAAATAAAATCTATTAAATATATTAATAAACTACCAAATGATATTTGAATGAGATACTATATAACGTTCCCAATTGTCTTTATAAAATAATCCAAATCTCCGTGCTTTTTCTCCTTTAGCAGTAAATTTTAAAAGAAAGTTCATCATTATCAAGCAATAACCATACATAGACAGATATGGTAAGACGAAAATGTTTTTATTGAGATGGGGCATAGAAAGATGGTGAATTTGACTACAAAGAGATGGTTTATGAAGAGATAAAGGTGTTTAGTTGGCAGCAATAGTCTTCTGAATCCAGCTTACATAGTTGCAGACCTTGGTGTAGACACCAGGTTTTCCTTTCAATGCACAGCCATAACCCCAGGAAACAACACCCTGGAGCTTTCCATTGCAGACCACAGGGCCGCCGGAGTCACCCTGAATAACAGAAAATATAATAAGTACTCTCACATATGTCTAAATGAGAGGATGGGCTTCAAGCTTTTACTCCATTATCTTGGGCCATTTTCATAGATTCTCCATAAAATAACTCCTCTGCACCCAGAAACTCAAGCTTCAGTCTTCTTAGAATGCTAATATTCTATAGCTTCCTTTCTTATAGACCCACCTCTTTCCTTGTCAGCTTATCAATCCATGACAATGTGAGAACCGGGGAGACCAAATGCTATCTCAAAAGCTCTGTTCTTTTTCAAAGGTAAAGTCTACAATAAAGCTTTTGAGGTACATGGTCAGATGGAATGTTTATAGTAATTTCTGTATATCATTTTTACATTTAGTCCTAATTCATCAATATCATAGACAGAGTTTATAATTTATTCAAAATCTACTCCTTTCCCTCATCAACAGTCTTCAAGACGCTGTTAAGGTTCTTCTCCCTTTTTCCAGAAAAACAGAAGTAAATGAAGAGAGAGAATGAGTAAGAAGGAGAATAACCACAAATAAACTCACCTGGCAGGAGTCCTTTCCACCCTCCAGGAAGCCCAGGCAGAACATGTTGCTGGTGATCTTGCCTGGGTAGGCACTTTTGCAAGAACTATCAGAGAGGATGGGGGCATCAAGACACTGAAGCAGAGATGGGTAGTTGGCTGTCAATCACAAGAATGAAAATGGAAGATTATCCAGTGATCTTGGAAGCATCATTCCCAACCTTCTTCCTCTTTCTTAACCCTTCCTTTGTCTTTTAATTCCCCATGACTTATAATTTGGGAGAACGTTTTTGGAGATGTCTACATACATCCCCCATTTCAATTGACCACTTCGAGGTTTTCTAATAGTTCACTTTTTATTGTGTCTACTGTATGGTCTCAGCACAAGTATTTTCTTCACTCTAATTTGTGCATTTTAAGACTGCCCATATCTAAATCTATCCTGAGAACCTTCCCTTGAGTGAGAATTTGGACCACCTTGCTCCCAGCATGCCTTTCACATCTAGTCTTCTCACATTTTGGAATCAAGTCCCAGTGATACTTACTGCCACTGCTCAGGGTGTTGCCCCAGCCAGACACAAGACACTTAGTACCAGATGATGGACAGGAACTTGGCAGAGAGACAGTGGACACTCGAGAGTTGAGGGTGGCAGGTGAATTCAGCTTAATCAACATGATGTCATTATCATAGGTGTTTGTGTTATAGTTGGGGTGGCGGATGATTTTAGCTGCATTAATGAATTGCTCATTACCCTCAAGGACATCAATGTTGTGTTCTCCCAGACGCACCTGAATTTGGCTGGATATAAAGATCAGCATTTAAAAACGTATCCTTCAATTTTTTTCCCCTTCCCAATTGTCAATCATGAGAATAAACCCAAATAGCAGCATGTTTGAGCATTTATTCACACAGGTGATTTTATACCCTGGGTAGCATTGTGCACCACCTTGCTGCTTACAGTTCAGAGAATTTCTTGCAAAAGTATCCCTGCTAGTTAATACATACTCACAGTTCTTTATACATTAAAATACAAAATATAAGATGGGAAGAAACACCCCTACTAAAGAGTTGGAGATGAAGAGTTAATTGGGAGAAATTGATTGGCTTTTGCCATTTTCCCTCTGGTTGTAATTCTCAAGGATTTCAGATATACAAGGATTTGAGATATTGAGATAAATACAAATACATAGTGTGATAAAATAGGACTCAGAGAAGGAGTGCTGGGATTAAAGGTGTGAGCCACCAAGCCTGACCCCAAAGGCGTGCAATGTTATAGGAACAGAATTATGTATGCTTGCTTTTAACAGTGTGCTTAAAATACAGTGTGTTTTATCTCTGCATGGCCTTTCCCCTTTGTTAGAGCTAGGTAGTGATTCATAATCTGAAGACATACTTTATTAACTACTGTTCCCCTTCTGGTCTTGAGTATCATCACCTAGGAAGATAGCAGTGAGTTCTGGAGCAAAGCTCCACATAAATGTTTCTCAACAGATCATATAATTGTTGAGACAGAATCAAGCTCTTAGTATTTAATTTTTTTAAAAAATACTTTTATTTTTAATTATACATGTATGTGTATATCTCTGTGTGGATATGTGTATGTGTGATTGCAGGTGCCCACGGAGTTCAGAAGAAGGCATAAGATCCCCTGACACTGGAGTTACATGTGGCTGTGAACCATCAGATGTGGGTTGCTGAGAACTGAACATAGGCCTCTGGAAGAGGAGCACATGTTCCTAACCACTGAGCCATTTCTACAGTCCAGTGTCTGCATGTTTTAACTATACTGTATAACTGTGCATGTTGCTTAATTATACGCTGACAAAACTAAAGGCAAACATGGCTTTAGAGCATGGAAATGTGAATATTGATCACTTACGATTTGTAGCAGTGAGCTGCTGAAACAACCCACTGGGAGTTGATGAGGGAACCACCACATGAGTGGTAGCCAACATTCAGGGACACCTGGTAGGGCAGAGAATTCTTCTGACAGGTGTAACCGCCAACAATTTTGTCATCATCGTCATTTAGGGGGAAAGCAACTGAGAAGAGAGTTGGATGTTCTTGTAAATATAGCCACCATAAAGTGTCTGCTTTATAATTGTTTTGATTTTTGGTGCCAGGGAAATTTTCTGGTCCCAGGAATCCACAAGGATGACCCCAGCTAAGATCCCTAGCAATAGTGGAAATGGTACTTGAACTGGCCATCTACTGTAATCACATTGGTGACTACCCTAACTGTCATCAGAGACTTTATCCAGTAACTGACAGAAGGAGATGCAGAGATCCACAGACAAGCACTGGGCCATGCTCTGGGAGTCCTCCTGAAGAAAGGGAGGAGGGAATTACAAGCCAGGGGTTCAAGGTCATGACGGAGGAACCCACAGAGATGGCTGACCTGAGCTCATGGGAACACATGGACTCTGGACCAACAGTTAGGGAGCCTACATGGGACCGACCTAGACCCTCTGCATGTATGACAGTTATGTAGCTTGGTCTGTTTCTAAGATTCCTAGCAGTGAGATCAGGACCTGTCCCTGGTGCTTAGCTGGCTTTTGGGAACCTGTTCTTCATGCTGGATTACCTTGCCCAGCCTTGATACAGGGAGAGGAGCTCAGTCCTACCTGAACTTGATGTGCCATGCTATATTCAAGCCCATGGGATGCCTGCCCATTTCTGATGGAGACAGAGGAGTGGGTAGATGGGGAAGTCGGGGTGGGGGTGGGGTTGGGAATGGGAGCATAGGAGGGAAGGGAAACTGTGGTCAGTATGTAAAATAAAGGGAAGACTGTTAATAATAAAAAAACCCAATTGTTTCATTTTTCTATCTCATATAATCAAGAAATGGTGGTTGTATTTGAGGAACACTTTAAAGCAGAACCCTGCTCGGGAGTCGTGCAAATGGATAGCTTTGCATGATGGTGAGTTGTTGGCATGGCATGCCTGTCTCCATGAAGAAACAAGGAAAACTTAAGGAGCAATCTGAGAGTATTCTTGATTAGAACAAAAGCTTATCTAATGTTTCTATTCTCCTTATCTTTTGTATTGATTGTCACCTAAATTTTTATAAATAATTTTACCAAACATTACAGGATTCCCTCCCCTACCAACAACCTATGCTTCTGTATTGTGTAATAGGACCCACTGCTACCAAGATTGCTTACAGTTTCAGAGTCTTCCATTATTTTTATGAGATGAGTAATTTTATTAGCTAAGGTATTTCCAGGAGTATAAGCAGACACATCTAATTTATACCACTGAGTTTTGGAAACTCTAGTATTACATCTCAACACTAAAATTTTAGTGAAATCCTTGCATTTTGGCCAACGGCTGTAATTCCCACAGCTTTGGAGGCTGAGGCAGAACAGTGGCAAGCTTAAGGCCTGCCTAGGATGCAGAATACGCTCAAAGGTAGCCTGGATAATTTAGCAAGATTCTGTATGAAAGCTGAAAATAAAATGGAGGGTCATATAGATGTTGTAGCAGGTGAATATTTTCCTGGTATGTACTAAGTCCTTTGTTCAGTCCAAAATACAATCCTTGCCCTGTCGAAAATTAATAAATAGCTAACACTAACATAGAAGTGTTCATGTCCCTATGTTTAACCATTTGAATGACATATGGATTCACATTAGGGAGAATTTATTAGTAAATATGAGAGCACTATAGCTCACATGTTTTTTTTTTCCATGAGAAATAAAATATTCTTTCCTGTCTTGATCCCTAGATCAAATAATCAGCTTTTCAGTGTTCAGGAAACTCAGGTTTGATATTTATACCATTTTCAAGGAATAAAAATTACTGTTATTTTTTTTAATTTTATTTTTAATTATGAGGGCAGGGTGTGCACATGAGTGCAAGTGCTTGAGGTAGCCAGAAGTCTCCCCTCCCCTTCCTGGAGATGGTGTTATGGATGGTTGTGAGCTACCTGACATGGATAACGAAAACCAAAGTCAGGTTCTCTGGAAGAACAGTACATGCTCCTAAACAGTGAGCCATCTCTCTAGTCCCAGATTACTGTTATTAAAATCAGTATTCCAGAGGGGTCAATACCAGTACTTTCTTTGTTATGGAGTATCCTTACTCTTTACCCCCTAATTCATAGACTCTAC
This sequence comes from Peromyscus leucopus, assembly GCF_004664715.2. Classification (NCBI taxonomy): domain Eukaryota; kingdom Metazoa; phylum Chordata; class Mammalia; order Rodentia; family Cricetidae; genus Peromyscus; species Peromyscus leucopus. Next base: position 46,507,905 of record NC_051065.1, on the reverse strand, counting down.
CTAGAAGTTCAAGACAGTCTGCTTACTTACGCTATCTATGCTGAAAGATGATCTTTCAATGCAAGCAATCTTTAACTATCCATAAATACACCACTATATAATGTTGTTCCAACATTTTACGCCTCCTATATACAAACCCTACATTCCAGGGCACAAAGTACTAGTTTAGTTGTATGATTAATTCTTACTGATTTATTCATTAAAGGGACTCACCAGCAGCTCCAAGGAATGCAAGGAAGATTAAGGTCTTCATGGTTGCTCACTGTGTCTGGAGCAGAAAATAGGGTGAAGGCTTTCCTCCGTGGCTATTTATAAGACCAGGGCTTTTGTTAACTCCCACGGCCATAGGTTCCAGGAGAGATTTTTCATTGGAAACTCAGAGATCTAAATTTAGAATTCAATTATCCAAACACCAACCCTTTCTTTTCAAAGGTTGTGGGAATGGAAGAAACAAACTCACCTGGTAGGAGCTATCCCCATAGTAGGAAAACAAGGTCACAAGACAGAGCTTCAGGTTTTCAGGTTCTCAGATAAAAATATTGGGTAGTCTGACATTTCAGGTGTGAACATTTTTCTTAAGGACTCACCGGAACCCTGATCCTTGACACGCTATTGTCTATCTTGCAATCACTCATAATCTACACCTTGTCCTAGGGTCATTTTAATCTTCTACATCCTCTTACATTTCCATTACTAGTGGGAAGGATTTCCCCACCCCAGAAAAGAAAATTTCCTCTTATTTGAAATTCTGATAAATAAAATTCATAAAGTTAAAGATGAGGACTGGTGTCCATCTAGAGCTTGTTATGCGTCCTGGGTATGGTGGTCTCCTTATCTGTCCTTCCACTGCTCATGGTTTCAATTGATCGTAGCCAACCATGAACCAAAAATATTAAAAGTAACATTTAGGAATGAATAATTAATTACTTTCCTATAACTATGTCATAGCATATTGCTGTATTTCTTCTATTTTATTGCTGTTGTTCTACTTCATTACTTGTTTTCAATTTCTTAATGTTCCTTATTTGTGATCCTAACTTTATCATAAAACTGTATAAGAAAAATTATATATATAATTATATATATATATATATATACATATATATGGCTTGGAATTATCTATAGTTTCAGGTATCCACTGGGTATCTTTTTTTTTTTTTTGGTTTTTCGAGACAGGGTTTCTCTGTGTAGCTTTGCACCTTTCCTGGAACTCACTTGGTAGCCCAGGCTGGCCTCGAACTCACAGAGATCCACCTGGCTCTGCCTCCTGAGTGCTGGGTTTAAAGGCGTGCGCCACCACTGCCTGGCTTCCACTGGGTATCTTAAAATATATTTCTCGGCCTGGCGGTGGCTATATAGGCAACACTATACATTAAAAACGAAGGACACAGAATAAGCTATCAAGTTAAGTGACTATTAAGGAATTCATGATTTTTTTCTCAATAATTGCGTTTCTGAAACAGGAATTATCAGAATTAATGGAAGAGTCAACTCTCAAGAGCTAGGCAAAAAAAATTTTCCCATGCCGTATTGGGAATTGAACCCAGGGCCTCACTCACGCTAAGCCAGAACACATATGTTCTACCACTAAGCTAACCTACAAACCCCTCTCCACCTTTGTTTAGGGACAGGTCTCACGATGTAACCCTGGAACTGGTCTTTATATAGACCAGCTGTCCTTAAACTCACAGAGATCTACCTGCCTTTGTCTCCTGAGGGCTGGGATTAAAGGCGTGTGCTATCATGCCTATTCCTTCAATGCTTAAAAAAAAAAGTTTATTTTGAGAAGGCTTTGTTAAACTGTCCAGGTTAGATTCAAACTCACAGTCCATTAGCTTGCTTCTCCAGGGAGGATGGGATTAGAGGTATGTACTACTATGTCTGGTTAGAGGAAATCTTCATACAAAGTAACTCACTAGCTAAAGACAGTGGTGAGGCTCTCTGCCTATCCAAATCACAACTCATGCACCAGTATGTTATTTCTGTTTAGGAAAATTATCATTCTTGGGTGAGCTGCTTTAAAACTTTGGTGCTAGAAAGACTTAGTTGGGATGACTAATCTTTATTATCATTGTCATAGGATTTAGAATTATCTAGGAACTTGAAGGGGTCTACTTCTTGCTCCATGTATAGGGGCATTTCCAGAGGCAATTAACTGAGGGTTAATTCTCCCCTTGAATGTAGGTTGCTTCATTGCTGGGCTGGAGGCCCAAGCTGAGTAAAAAGGTGGTTAGGAAGGAGAAAATCAGTAGAGTGCCTGATTCTCTTCTCTGCTTCCTTCCTTACAATGACATAAATGGTCTGCTATGTCATGTCTTTCCCTAAGTGATGAAAAGAACCTTTTAAACCTTGAGCCATCAAATCTTCCTCTCTTAATTTATCTATGTCTGATATTTTGGTCACTGTGACTAAATGATATATTAGTGAAAGACAGATTCTCAACCTTGACACTATTGACGTTTGGGGCCTCTGAAGTCTTTGTGATGGGAATCTATCTCACACACCATGTAGGGTGTTTACCAGAATCTTAAGATTCAAAGAGCACTCACTTCCTCTTTCTTGCAGTTGTGACAACCAAGGCCAAATTCCGATGTCCCTCCAAGCAAAATTGCCCCCACTTGAGAATTTCAGATGAAGGGGAGGAAAAAAAGGGACAAAAAGGTCTTGCATCCAAGGCTATTGTCAAAGAAGAGCCCTTAAATGTTGTGCCAATACAGACTCTGGATACTCACTGATTAAATTGAGTCCAAGGTAGGAAGTTGCCATTAAATGATTCTCAAGTCAGAAAATATTAAAAAGTAAGAGAAGGAACAGTGATCAGAATGAGGGGCATCTTCTCACTCTCTTCAGTGATCTGCTGCTGATTCCTATGACAATGCTGGAAGCGGTACCATTCCATATCACCCTCAGAACTTCCCCAGATTCTCATCTGAGACCTCAGTCTATAGGAGAGATGCATCCCAGTGCAGAACTTCTTACAATAATTAGCTCATGTACCACTGTGTGCTCCGTCTGGTGATCCCACCTGAGCTTTATCCCATTCACTCCTTCCGAGAGGGAAAGAATGGAGGCTGTCAGGCAGGAGTGTAAGACTATAGGTAGATCTATGATAATTTTCACAACCTTCTCCCCACTCTCAAAACAAGACAACACAACATGGTTCTGCTTAAATGGTATGAGAATGATTTAGTCATCAAAAAGTGGTATTGCGCATATAGGAAAATATCAAATACTGATCTCAGGTCTCTAGTGATTCTAGTAACATTTCTACACCTATGTGCACGTGGACCACTTAGTTCAGTGGCTAAACACTGTTATACTTTGAGAGTTGAATAGAAGCCTTTTCTTTTTAAAAAATAATTTTATTTTTTTAAACTATTTGTATATGTGTGTTTCTGAGTGTGTGTTTGTAAACTTGAGTGTAGTACCCACAGAGGGGAGATGGGGATGCTGAGTCTCCTAGAGCTGGAGTTAAAAGTATTTGTGAACCACAGGATGTGGGTTCTGGGGACTTCACTTGGGTCCTCTACAAGAACAGTATGTGCTTTAGTATCTGAACCATCTTTCCAGCACCGTAGACTTCTTTATTCTTAAACTCTTCTTAAAAAATAATGTTGACCTTCCATGTGCTGGCAGTGTTTTATCTAATGGACATTAAAATAAATGGTTACTTTAAAAAATGATCCTGTTCACACTATCTAAATTCAAGTTGAAGATTAATAATGACGAGCATATCATACTTGAAATAGGATGTTAGGTCCAGAAAATAGCAAGCTCAGGATCAACGATGGTGGCTTCTGTGATGGTTGTTTGTGACTGGAAATGGTATGGATGACTCAAGGTAGTCAGGATACTAAGAAGACTGGATTAGAATATGATATATGTGTGTGTGTGCATATAATTTGATATGTGTGTATATAGATATGTACAGTGGTTGAACAAATCTGGGGAAAAACACATGCAGACATAGTCTATAGATTTTTAGCTCCTGTAAGAGCATCACAAGTTTGTCCTGAACTTCTGAACTTCTGTGAAGTATTCTGTAATGTTTGATAATGGATAATGGAATTGAAAGTTCCCTGACCCATAATAATATATCCTTTTCTACTCTTTGTGCAAAATATCTGTGATCTATGACACTGTGAATTCTCACTTACAACCATAACTGATCTTCCTGCACTGTCTGAGGGTGTCCTTCCTCATCCTCTTCATAGCACCAGACATGAGCTTTGGGGAATTCAAGCACATGTTGTCTCAAAGGCCTCTGCTTATATTTAATTAGTCTGTATTTGTTAGCTGTCTTTCCCATGCACATGGCTTAGTGGCCTTGAAAGACTCAACTTGCTGAATCTAAACTGGAGGCTGACTGAACTCAAGTAAATATATTGACATTCACATTGGAAGGAACAGGAGGAACCAGCTATGGGAGGCATTTCAAGCTTCTCCTTTCCTCCATTGACTCCCATTGGCTTTTTCTTTAGCTGTTTTCCTGGCTAATATGTCATTCATTACTGGGAAGGAATGCTTCCTCTTTACAACTCTAATGCACATGGGAAATTCCAAATTAAATGAATTTCCTTCAAAAATTCTAATAAGACAACTAATACATGATATAAGAAAAGAGGATGACCAAAATGCAAAGGAACAGGTCACAAAGTAAGTGCTTCTGAAAATTCACCTTGATGCTCACCTGTGGGTCCACCCTCAGCTACATTTCTAGTCTGTGCCACATACAGGCCATCGCTGGCAGAGTACAGAAGGTTCTTTGATGGGAACCTGAGCCCTAATCCATGCATTCTTGAGACTCTATTCAAGGATGGAGTATTTGTTTAGGGGATTTCTATTCTTGTTACTTGGGATTTTCACCATAAAACTATTTACAATGACTTTTTTGTATAAAGGTCAATTGAAAAACTTTTATTTGTTTCAGGGGATGTCTCTGTCAAAGTCACTGTTTACAGATATATTACACAGATATAGTCATGAGAAATATGTAAATGATTGGGTATACCTATGTTTTAATAAAACTTCATTTTTAACAGTTAGATTGCAAGCCAGACACGGTCCACAGGCAGTAACTTGCTTAGTCTGCTCTAGAAGGTAACAGGTAAACCATTTAAATGGCTTTATCTGGATTCAAAATGAAATGAATGCTAGTTTAATTTCAGAGACTGCAATGATTTGAAATAAAGGTAGTAACATCTTAGTGTTCTCTTTATAGCATGTTTATGGAGAGGTGAAGAAGAGGAAGGCTGAGGAACGTCTATATTTGGGAGGTTGGTGTAAGAAAGTAGTGGAGGGTGCAGTTTGACAGAATATGAATCAAAATATAAGGAACAAAATCTTGTAAAAAGAACATTAGATTTGGACATGAGTTCCCATGCTTGCTCCATCACTCCCATTTTGGTATCTGGACATCAATATCCTCAATAAATGAATTTCTCATAAAGAATAATGGATAAATCAGACAAGTTAGAATAATTTTTGGTCCACATATTATACAGCTTTAAAATACCAACTCTTCTCTAAGAGTTCACTTCAAAGATGCTTCTCCAGTTTTTGGTCAGACTCTACTCCATCCCACAAACATACTAAAATAAATTCTCAGTTTTGTCACACAGGCTTGAAAGAGGGTGCACCAGGAACCCATGCCTGTCAGAACAGGTGCAACTGATAACATGAAACAATTTTGATGGGAGAATGTCTTTCTGTGTGCTATGGGTTGATAAATAAAGCCATTTGGCCTGTGGCAAGGCAGCCTAGAGGCAGGTGAAAAATTCAAAGAGAGAGACAGGAAGAAGGCAAGGAGAGATGCCAGTGAGCCGCCCAAGGAGCAACATGTGATGGAACACAGATAAAGCCACAAAACATGTGGCAACACATAGATTAATAGTTATGGGCTAATTTAGTATATAAGAGTTAGCTGGCAAAAAGCTTGAGCCATGGCCATGCAGTTATAATTAACATAAGCCTCTGTGTATTTACATGGGGGATGCAAGCGGGAGAGATTTGTTCCGACTGCCAGCAGGCTGGTACACAGGAAATCTTCAGACTACACAATTTGAAAAGTAGAATATGATAGGGCAGTGAAGATTTTATGAAGTGAACTCACTATATCAGAGGAAATGAGAGTTATAGAGAAACAGAAATGGGGACAGAATCTGAAGTGAAATTGAAAGACAAAAACATACATCAGAAGACAAGACACAGTGGCTGGGCATGGTGCCACACCCCTTTAATACTAGCACCCTGGAGGCAGAGGTAGGAAGATTTCTGTTAGTTTGAGGCCAGCCTTGTCTACAAAGCAAGTTCCATGATAGCTGCGGCTACATAGTGAGACCCTGTCCAAAACAAGCAAAACCAAATAAATAAGTGACATGGGGCAAGAACTAATGATGCAGATTTCATATAAATTTTTATAAAAGTTCTGTGTTGAACAAACTTTATTCACAACAAAATGTTGAACACATCAGTAATTCAGAAAAATCTGTTCTTTTCCTGTCACTGTCTTCAAGTACCATCATTCTAACATACATTAATACACCCACCTTCATTGTGTGGGATGCATTTAAAAATACTATATATGTATGATATTTATATATAGTGTTTATGATATATGTGCATGGTTTATATATATATATATATTATATATATATATGTGTGTGTGTGTGTGTGTGTGTGTGTGTGTGTGTGTGTGTGTAATATATGGGTGTTTTGCTTGAATAACTGTCTGTGTACTACATGCATGTCTGGTACCAGAGGAATTCAGAAGAATGCATAGGAGCTGGGACTCAAACCTGGGTCATTTGGCAGAGCAGACAGAGCTCTGAACCATTGAGCCATCTCTCTAGCCCCAAAATTTCAAATTTTTTGGATGCTAACATAATGCCATAAACTGGAAGCTGTTCATTTATTTGGCTTTTGTTTCACTTGATATAGTATCTCACTGTGTAGCCCTCTCTGGCTTGGAACTTACAAAAATCACCTGCCTTGCTTTGCTGGTGATGGCATGAACCACTACACCTATCTTTTGCTGGTATTTTGACTATGACCTCTCACATGAACCCAAGTCACATATACATAAAAGTAAAAATGAAATTAAGGTTTTAAAAATATTGGAATCTTGGAGTATTTCATGCTGTGGGACGGTCTGTATATCAAATTGCTCTGATTGGTCAATAAATAAAACACTGGTTGGTCAGTGGCCAGGCAGGAAGTAGGTGGGACAAGGAGAGAGGAGAATTCTGGGAAGTGGAAGGCTGACGTGGAGAGACACTGCAGCCACCGCCATGACCAGCAGCATGTAAAGACACCTGGTAAGCCACCAGCCACGTGGCAAGGTATAGATTTATGGAAATGGACTAATTTAAGCTATGAGAACAGTTAGCAAGAAGCCTGCCACGGCCATACAGTTTGTATGCAATATAAGTTTCTGTGTTTACTTGGTTGGGTCTGAGCGGCTGTGGGACTGGTGGGTGACAAAGGATTTGTCCTGACTGTGGGACTGGCGGGTGACAAAGATTTGTCCTGACTGTGGGCAAGGCAGGAAAATTCTAGCTACAAATGGCGCCCAACGAGAGGGCAAAAGTTTCCACCTAAAACCTGAGAAAAGATTCTAAAACAGAGCTAAAAACAGCTTTCTAATTGTCTCTCTCAAATGAGCAGCAGCTGCCTGTTTGAGTTACTGGTGGGTTCTTGGCGTGTGCGCTCGATCTGCAGTATGGCAGGAATGAGGCCTCTGCAAGTGGCACATTAAGCTGTGTGGTGAATTTAGCCTTTGCTAGTACAAAACAAAAAAAGAGGTTTCTGGGCTACACGCTGCTTGGATAAAAGCATAGACCCAGGATGGCTCCCAGAGCTGGCGGAAAAGGTACCACCGCCATGTTGGGAAGCTGAAGTGGGCGGAGCCAGCAGCCACAGAGCCGTTTCAGGCTTAAAAGGCTGTTGTTTAAAGCAATAGGCTCAAGGTAATATAAAAAATAAGCCACATAAAGATGGCTATCACACAGAGAATCTGGATTATGTTCTCTTTGATATTTGTAGCTGAAGAAAAACATTTGATTACAAAAGCTGTTGAGTTATGCCAAAATGTATATTTTAAAGGTACCTTGACTTCAAAATTTAGATGTAAGGATATGTTGCTTTGGAAAAGAGGCTCTGCTTTTGTCTCTACAGAAAGCCAGAGGCTATGGATTTGTTCCAGATTAAGATACATCAGGTTTGACCAGCCAAGACCACCTGAAAGGTCTTCCAAGGTCTCTGATGACACCATGGCCCAGATGATCCAACATCCAGAATCATTTCAAGGCAACTGGCTCAGACGATACGGTCTCACGGACTAATCCATGATCCTAACATTTTCTTTGTGTCCCCATAAGATACAGCACCCCCCTCCAGCAGGAAGTAGTAAGAGAAGCTACGCCCAAATTCCCAAATATACCAAGCTGACTTTGGAGATGTGTAAAAGTTAAAACCTTCCTTTTAAAAAAAAAGAAAGGGGAAGTGCTGTGGGATGGTCTGTATGTCAAATTGCTCTGATTGGTCAATAAATAAAACACTGGTTGGTCAGTGGCCAGGCAGGAAGTAGGTGGGACAAGGAGAGAGGAGAATTCTGGGAAGTGGAAGGCTGACGCGGAGAGACACTGCAGCCGCCGCCATGACCAGCAGCATGTAAAGACACCCGGTAAGCCACCAGCCACGTGGCAAGGTATAGATTTATGGAAATGGACTAATTTAAGCTATAAGAACAGTTAGCAAGAAGCCTGCCACGGCCATACAGTTTGTATGCAATATAAGTTTCTGTGTTTACTTGGTTGGGTCTGAGCGGCTGTGGGACTGGCGGGTGACAAAGATTTGTCCTGACTGTGGGCAAGGCAGGAAAATTCTAGCTACAATTTCAGATTTGAGGCACAGGCAAAAAAAAAAAAAAATAGTAGCAGGACTCGGGGAATGGCTCAGTAGATAAAGTACTTGACAGAAAGGCTGAAGGCTGAAGTTTGGACTCACAGAACCAATATAAAACTGGGTAAGCATGGTGACCTCCCGTAATCACAGTCCTTCGGAGGCAAAGACAGGATTCCTGGGGCAGCTGGCTAGCTAGCCGAATCAGGGATCTCTGGGTTGAACATGTGACCCTACCTCAAAAAATAACATAGAGAGTGATTGAAGAAGGCACCTGACACCTACCTCTGGCTTCTACACACATGCTTCATACCTGTATACACATGTGTACTTATACGCACATGTATGCACAGCACATACACAGTTACATTCTGATCTTGTATCTTGAGATGGCACTTTCAATATATGCAAAACCACCAACATAAATAAGCCAGTGCCAACAATATCACATTGGAAACACTCTTTGAAATATTTAGACTTGCCCTTTGCTTGTAATCTTTTATTATTTAACATTATACTCATCTATACAGACACAACTAACCATCCGTACCCTGTAAATCATCATGATAGACTTGGGGGACACTGGGGTTCGTGGTACAGACAATGAGTGGGCATCTTGGCAGAAGGTTACCCCAACAGTCTGAAGTTTGGCAGGTGGCTCCAAATAATTATGTCAGCCTTTACCCGCATCCAGCTTTCAGTAGAAATGGGAATATGGATTACTTAGGCGCCTAAAACAATTACAATCAAATTTTTCTATAATGTGTGCTGTAATCCCCACACTCAGCATTTAAGAAGAACATTGTTGTTTAGTGATTTTTAAACAAACCAAAATAGCCTATTTCATAATAGTCTATTTTACTTCTCTGTTCCTAGTGTGTGAGCAGAGCCTGCTAAGTAGGGATGCATTCAGCACTTTTTGACTGATTTGGGGTGTTTTGCCAATAAATGTCAAAACATCTTTTCTTGGAGTTAGCCCATGGATTCCCTTAGTTCAACACCCCTGCTTAATTAATCTTTCTGTGAATCTCAAGCTCAGGAACTATGCAGTGGGGTTGGGAGATGAGGACTGGGAGGAATGTAATGTGCTTGTTTCTCCTCTAGGTGGAGCTATGACAACACTGAAAAAATATTTCCCAATATATTTATTGATTATTTGGGAATTAATGCATCCTGATTACATTCACATTCCAGCCCTCCCAGGCTTGTACCTAACCCTTGTGACCTCTCCACTTCAAAAAAATAAAAATGAAGAGAGAAAGAAAATAATAAAAGAAACAAGTCCAATTTGTGTGCTCATATACTCACAGAAGCATGGTCCAACTCCCAGTGGCCAGCCGCTTAAAGAAAATAATTGATGGCTTCTTGTCAGGGTGTGAGTTGTGAAGGACTCCGTTTTCACTGAAACTCTTGAGGTTATTGATGGAGGTGTATGAGAAGGGAGGATGGGAAGGGAATTGGGCAGGAAGTAAAGACTCTAGCTTTGTTTCTTGCTCTCGTTGAGCAATGAGATGAATCCAGTTCAAAAGTGCTTAGGACTTCCTGAACCTGTAGGGTATTGTTCGTAATGGACCTCTGCATGTCTCCTGTAGGTGTGCAGGCTTAGGCCCCTGGAAGGTGAGGTCTTCCCAGTGGGTGTTGGAGGGAAGCATATTCCCCTCTTTCCCCCCTTAGTGCTGATGTGCTTCTTACCTTGTTATTAAATTACTGCATCTTGAAATGATGGACAGCTGGCTTCAGAAAAGGCTCTCATGAGCAATGAGGCTGCCTTTCTTGGGATGAAGGAAAGTAAGGCTGAGTGTGCCTGAGCTGGGTCTATGAGAGGCAGAAGGAAGGGCGTCTATCCAAAGGAGTGAATCTGTGTCAGGAGAGGAGGAGGTATTACAAAGCAGACAGAAGAGTGTGCCATTTGCTGGTACAAGCAGTTGTCAGAGGTGCCTTGGGAGGCTGCTGGGTATGGTCTCTGTCTGGCAGTCTATGTATGCATGATCAGCCCTGACAAGCACAAAGGGCAGAGAGGAAGTGTGAGCTGAAGCCACTTACAGGAACAGGGAGCACCCAAGCAAACCCTCTCACATGGTAAGTACAAGGCACCTAGACAGCCAGGTCCCAAAGAAGGAGACATAGATCCCATCCTGTGCAACATTATGATGGGTTCCAGACTCTTCAATTGCCTGGCCCTTTGTCTCTTGGTGGCAGGTGAGTCTTAGCCTTGGTCCATACACTTCTGTATTTTCCATGAAACATCCTGTTATAATTTTTTTGAGGATTAAATTTGGTTTCTTATTCCCACAGGTCCAGTGGATCCTAGAATTATCCAGACACCAAAACATCTGGTGACAGTCAAGGGGAATGAAAGGACCCTGAAATGTGAACAGCATCTATCTCACAATGCTATGTACTGGTATAGACAAAGTGCTAAGAAGTCCCTACAGCTCATGTTTTCTTATAATTATCAAAAACTCGTTGAAAACCAAACTATCTCAACCCGATTCCAACCTCACAATCCAGGGAAATCCGACCTAGACCTTCAGATCTCAGCCCTGGAGCCTGATGACTCAGCCACATATTTCTGTGCTAGCAGCCAAGACACAGCCCTTCAGAGCTCTTGCTCTCCTGTACACAAACCTCCTCAGTCTATCCAGGAAACGGTTGCTCTAACAGGTCCACCTGAGCCCAGAGACACAGTCAGTAGTGCACAGGACTCATGTAGAAACCACAGACCACAACACCACCTGCCAATTAGATATCTTATTCCCAAATTCTTTGTCTGCATAGCAGCAGTCTTTGAATTGAGTAAGATGGGGTCTAGAGTTGAATATGGGACTGACCAGCTCAACTGAAAGTTGTTTCAAGTGTTTTAGTTCTGAGAAATCTTTTTATGATCCACATAACTGTTCTCACCAATCCTCTGCCAATATGTGCCCTCATGTAACTTCTATTTTCAAGAGCCTGTACTTCAGTCCTCATTCTGGCTCCAAGTATGCTCACACCTTTTCCATGACACTCTACCTCCTCCCACATGGCTCTTCAAGTTCACATATCCCAGGAAAATCATTCATTTGATCTGTATCAATGCTGGATTTACTTTCCTTACTTATGGTCAGGTTCTCAACTCTTGCTTTTCCCTCCCTTTGAAACTTTTAACACTTTCATGCTTGACTCTTTTTTTTTTTTACATCTCTTTAATCTTCATGTTGAGTCTTTTTTACTCTGTAATGTTAACTGTAGACTTTGTTGCCTCTGAATTGTTGCTCACCAAAGTATGAAAGAAAAAAAATCTCCTGGCATTTCTGAGAAAGACTTAGTTCTCAGAACTTCCTTTGCTGAGCACTGATTCCCTCTAATTATTCCTGGTAATGGCCCTCTGTCCTGTGCACACCATCAAATCTCAAGCAGAATACAATCCTGACCCCTGGGTGTCTGGTATATACTTGGTACTAATATTTGCTCCTTTTGCCCACAGAGGGCACTCTATTACCACTCACCAGTAACTGTCAGAACTTGCCTATGGGACATTGGAGTGTAGTATGCCCTGTCTCTATTTTTGATGCCCAGTCGCTCAAGCTAGAAAAAGCAACACTCCTGCTGTGACCCCACTATGGATATCTGGCCCCTATGTTGGATATTTTTTAGTCTCCTGAAAGCAGGTGGATTCTTAAGAATTGCAGAGACTTTTTTTATACTGAGACAATTTTAAACCATTCTATTAATCTTCTTTCTCTTTTCACAGGACTCACGGGAACCAAAGTCACGCAGATGCCAAGTCATGAAGTGGTACATGTGGGGCAGATGGTGACCCTCAGCTGTGACCCTGTCTCTAATCACCTTTACTTCTATTGGTATAAACTCATCTTGGGACAGCAGATGGAGTTTCTGGTTTCTTTCTACAGTGGTAAAATCTTGGACAAGTCTAAACTATTCAAGGAGGATCGGTTTTCAGTTGAAAGGAAAGAGGATTCATATTTCACTCTGAAGATACAACCCACAATGCTGGAGGACTCAGCCATGTACTTTTGTGCCAGCAGCTTATCCACAGCCTTGCAAAAACACCTCCTTCCTGTACACAAACCCTCATGTGTCTGCCTCTCTCCTGGCTTCCCCAGGAGAAGGAAGGCTGTTTATTTATTTTTTAATTGCAGTTGTTTTTAAACAGATAAGTATCTGAAATCAAATGATCAAATAGGCTATCTTATCCATGGATGATCAGTGGCCATGGGATATACAGACTGTCTGCAGACACCATAGAGTGTGACTGGGAAATAAACTTGAGTGAATAATCTCTTAGCAAGTAACCGAGTGACTCATATCTTCTTCTTCTTTTTTTTTTTTTACCTCCACTTTAATTACATTGGAATTTTTTAATGTTTTATTAACAGTTGTTTAGATAAAGCATTTTAACCATAAAGTTGAAGTTGCTCTGGGATGTCTTTCTATACACTGTGAATATGTGTTGCTCTGGTTGGCTAGTAAATAAGCTAATTTAGCCTATGACAAGGCAGCTCAGAGTCAGTTGGAAAATCCAAGCAGAGATACAGAGAGAAGAAGGGCAGAGTCTAGAGAAACTCGAGCCCAATACCCAAGGAGCAATAAGATGCCAGCAGATAGATAATGCCATGGGCATATGGCAACATATGGATTAATAGTAATTGGTTAATTTAAGATGAAAGAGCTAGCTAGCAAGAAGCTGAAGCCATAGGTCATACAGTTCATAATTAATATAAGCATCTGAATGATTATCTTATAAGCGGCTGTGGGACTGCAGGTGGGAGAGATTTTTCAGAACTATAAGGCTGGGCAGGACCAATAAACTTCCCTCTACATGAAGTAGGGTCATTACTTCCATGATCATCCCTCCTAGTGACTCAAGGGCCACATTCGTAGTTCCTGCTACTGGTTAAATTAGATCTGTCAGGTAAGAAATTCTGATTTAAGAGATGGAGGAGGAAGAAATTGACACTGCAACCACAGACACAATAAGTATCCCATTGATTCTGAACTGGAAATGTGCTTGGTCTTTTATTGGAAGCAGGAAGGTAAAGATAAAAAAATGGAGTTTATATAAATTGGTGTTAAATAAATAGAGTCTATAAAATAGATGATCATGTGGTCACAAATTTGCTACTCCACATGGGAACTAGGTAAAGTTGATCTGGAATTCAGTGAATTCACTCAAGTTCCTCTAATTCGTGCTGGGGTGATAACGACAGTTTGGTGAGTGAATCAGTCACAATGTGAGCAAGTAGATCTACTTAAGGGATCAAAGACATAAGGCAGCAGTTCTCAACCTGTGGGTCTCGATCTCTTTGGGTGGTTGAATAAACCTTTCACATGGATTGCATAAGACCATCTGCATTTCAGATATTTCCATTATGATTCCTAACAGTAGCAAAATTATGAAGTAGAAACAAAGATAATTTTATGGCTGGGAGTCACCACAACATGAGGAACTACACAGCATTGAGAACCATTGCCATGAGTAAAGGTTGGGGTCATCCCACTGAACAAGGAACAACCCACAGAAGAACAAACAGAACAAGGCTAAAGGAAATCTAGAATTGCTGGTAGAGACTGAAAATGAGGAACATCAGCTATGCCTTGGGTACCACTGGTTGCATCAGCTCTGAAGTTTACTGCTATGAACCTCCAGTGTTTGTAGCTCTTGTGGCTGACCATCACCTCGAAGCCATGATTATTTGGCCCAGATAAAATGTAAACTGTATCATTTAATGCCAATCACAGCTGTGATGAGCAATTCCGTGCAGACTTGCAGACATTGATTCACTCTATTGGAAAGTTGTTTAGGTATGGGAGTTGAGTTATGGTAGTGGCCTGGATGGCACTTATGCAGGCATAGTCCAAAAGTGTGCAACAGTGGATCAGAGGATTTCCATTAGTCTGAATCTCTAGAAATCATTGATTGACAGTCAATCACCTTCCTACACCAATGGCCCAATGAACATGCTTTCATTTGTACTTTTCTCTTTTTCTGTGCCTCTGATTTGGTCTGGGCAGTTTCAACTCATCTTTCCATCTTACCTATTCTTGTAAGCTTTGTTCATTCTCTTTGTAAACAAATATATTGAATGTATATATTAGGCAATCAATATAACTCAGTTCAGAATTTCCATTTAGACCATGATTAAAGTTTCAAGTTGTCTGCCAAAATTCTCCATTATATTTATTTTGTTAAAACATTACCTATTTAAAGATCTGTGTTGAATAACTGTAACTTCTAAACTTGTATGAGACCCTTCTTTGTATGTTGTCATGTCTTGGTTTGTGATGATATCATCTTGTTTCCTCACAGACCAAGTAAGTCATGTGAAAGCTGAAGTACATGAAAAATTAGGGACAATTTGAAGCTCTGAATGATTTCATCTTCCTCTTGAAAGGACAGACATTTTTCTGCTAAGAAGTTCTAAGAGAGGCAGGGCATTTTCATTAAGCTGATGTGTGAGTTAAGCTGAAGGTGGGTTTTGAAGAGACCATAGGATCATTGTTAACTCTTAATCTTAAAGGGTCAGTGTTGTAAGTTTTGAACAATGCTTTGAGCACTTAGCTATATTTATATGAAATTCATATAACATAATATTTATTCAAATGTAAAATTCCATGAGTTTTAACAAATCCGTGGAGCTGTATTGGTGTCACGATGGTCTGGCTCTAAAATATTTTCATTCTCCTGAAAGTTCTCTTGTGCTCATCTTCAGCAGTCCCCTGCTCCTGTCAGCATACTCAAGGCATGGGGCTTTCCCAGGGAATTTGTGGTCAGTATCACTGAACATCATGTTATTCTACACATCCAAGAGCTACTGGTTGCTTTAGGAAGCACCCCACTCTCTCAGCCTTATTTCCGTCAGGCACTAGCAGATTGTGCTAAGTTGGCAAATGGTCTTAAGGCAATGCCTGTCAGTTATATTTGCTCAGAATTTTTGGTCTTTCGTGTTCTCACTACCTTTGCACCCACAAATGTCTCCAAACACAAATCATTTCTATTATAATAAACTTTTTTGTTGATTTTGGTGTGAAAATTGTAATAATCTGATTCAAGTCTGAAAGCAAGTGTCTGTACTGAACATGCTCCCATTTGGGGTGGAAACACCCTTAAGAAAGTAAGGAGTACAACCTTCTGCAACTTGTTCTAGCATCATGGCTAGAAGCCCTAGCATATAAATTCATCTAAAGATATTTGACTTTAGGGACCTGGATGATATCATCTCTTGTTTTCCACATAGGGAATGGGTACTCTTTAGGGTTTTATGGAATACTGATACATGCTAGTTTGTTTTTTGGTAAGTCTTTATTCTCATTATTTATCAATGGGATCAGAACTGGCATCTAGTTCAGAACATTTGAATGACAGTTTCCTATGTGTTGCATTAAATTTGGAACCTGACCAGTAATTAAGGGCATCAAGACCTCCTTACATGAAAGTACACTACACTACACTACACACACACACACACACACACACACACACACACACACACACACACGGACCACTTCATTCTAGTTGAGAACTCAAACATCATTTGTAGAATCTGTGAGTCAGATATTTTCCCTCAAATTATAACCATCAAGAGAACAACTATCCAATAGTTACATTTCAGTCTTTGCTGCAGGGCTTATCATTCTTGAGTTTCAGAACTTGAGCATGCCTCTGACTCTCATAGCAAACCCCTGTGCATGGGCCTGAGACCATGTGCTTTGTGTGACTGCTCAGGCTGAGTGGGAGAGGGAGGTAGGGTCAGAATTGTAGCCTCTGTGGCAAAAAGCTCTTCTCTTTTTCTGTGAAAGATGCTTCTGAAGCCAAAGTTGCCTAAAGACAATTACATCCCTCTTCTAGCAGCACCCGAGGAGCCCTCTTCTCCCCAGTGGCCTTACTCAGCCCCTGCATCACCCTGTTCCCGCATTCTTGCTTATTCCCTGAGTACCACCTTCTCATATGGTGCCTGTTGAGAATTTAGTTTGGGATGGGAAAGGCTTGGACAATGACAACCCTTCTCCCATGTGTATCCCTGTCTCTAAGAACTCTGCCACTCAATCCCCAAAGTCCTTCTTCATTCTTCCACAGATAGGAAGTTTCCTTTCAGTTTTAAACAGAGGACCAGAGATGTGTATATCTATGCAGTTTCTACAGTTCAAGTGTGGTCCTGTCTATCAGCTCCATCCTCCTGACCAGTAGACTGAGAAGTGGCACATTTTTTTTTTTCTGGGAAAAATTTTACTTTCTAATGACCCAACAAGATTCCCAGGAGTAGTCTAATGTCTTGAAGTCCATTGTTTCAATAGTCTGATAGCCAAAATGAGATATGCAGTGTCTCTTCAGAATGCCTTTCCTCGCTTCAGGTTACATTGTTCATTATTTTGTTGCTATTCCTCAACCTATTATGGAATATGTTTATTGGGAAACGAATATAAACAGAAAGCATGTAGGGATCAAAGTTAGAATGCTTTTTAACTTACTGGCCACAAGGAGGAGCTGTGACTCTGAGATTAAGCCTTCTAAGGAAAATGTGAGAGAATTCACTGGTTGAGAGAGGGTTAGGAGGAACTTCGTTTTTTTGGTTTTTGGTATTTGGTTTTTCGAGACAGGGCTTCTATGTGTCTTTGACTTATTTATAGCATGGGAAAGTGTGGTCTGCAGAGGCTGTGAGACAGGGATGTCATGTGAAGGGCCTCTCTCTGAACTGAAGTTCCATCAGATGACCTGGCTGACTTCTTGTATGTGATCCTGCATGGGATTAGAAAGTAGGGTTTGTGGTGAAAAGGCTGGGAACCCACAGGCAGGTGCAGGTAGAGAACCTCCCTGAAAAGAATAAACAAAGCTCTGGAAAGGAGGATTTATGACTTAGCTCAATCAAGTCTAGTCAGTCCAGTCTTTCATGATGTGAGCTCTTACACCCAACAATGAATGCTGCAGACCAAGGCCTCCTCAGGACAACTGAGGATGTAACAGAAATCAACAGGTGAGGCCAAGAGACCAAGAGTCTCATTTCTATGTCCCTCATGCCACACCATTAAGGAATTATACCAGAGAGGTCTTGTTGCTGTTCATCTGCTGGGGTGCGACATCCTCTCTATCCTTGAAGCATGAACATTCATTCATACAACAAGCATTTCTTTTGGGAATAAGAAATTTTCCATCAAAATAGCAGCAACTACACCAAAAGACAGCAGGAACACACTCTGTGTGGACTCTATTTAAAACTCCTGTCTCTATCTACAAATACCCCTGGAACTAGGGCCAACATTTTGATGCTATCAAGATACCTAGAGATAGAAAAGCTAATGGCATTGACTGGCACCCAGAACACAGGTCTGAGACACTGTGTTTTTATACAAGGCTCAACTCACCTTTACAGCATTTGGAATTTCCCTTGCTTCTTAGAAATCCAGGAATGTCATAAAACTACATTTTCTATGGGCAGATGCTAGGCAGCAGAAGGAAGTTCTAGGCCTTCTTCCCATACTACCATATACATCCCACAATACTGCACCAAGGAGGAGTCTAGACAAATTGTTGAACTGTAAAACAATATCCTTTTCTGCAAAGGTTAATTTTGTAGCTCCAATTAGAATGAAACAAAGAAATATACTAAAGATTACCAACTCAATTTTCTAAGTTGAAATCTAAATCTTTTTCTGTGTCAAAAGCTACTTTCAAAATCTGCTGAAAATTATGAACATCAGAAAAGGCAAGTACACACAGGTCTAGCATCAAAATTAAAATTTAATACCGAGGACTTTAATTTAGGGCATAGAATTCACGATCTTTTGGATTTTTCTCACTAGTAGTCACATATAATATCTACAACTTCTTCCCAATAGTGAATATAAGGTAAAAAATTACCACCTTTAAAGATAGCAAAAGGTCTATAATTCATAATATTACATTAATTATATTACATTGCAAACATGATATCAATAAATAATACCATATTATGAATAATTTTAATTATTCTTTACAAGAAACTATATTAAATGCTTAGTGAGCCATACAATAATACAAATAACACATGTCATTATTTCAAGAGGACAGATGAGAATTCAGTAGTTAAATAGGCAAACAAAACAACTAATACTTTGTAAATCTGGAGGGCAAATGGCCTGTAATGTGATGTCTCCTTGGGTTTGGTCTGAATTTTTACTTGGGAAACTGTCAATAATAAGAAACAGTATGTATGTTGACTTTTGCGATTTTTTGCCTGTGAGAATGCTGATTTTTCTATTCTTGGTCAGAGCCACTGTAATCCACCCCTCTCTGAGCAGAACAGAAAGGCTGTCCTGTGCCTTGTTCTTTAGGAAACTTGAGAAACAGCCAGAGGCCAGGGAGAGGGAACATCTGTGACAATGGAATCTCCTGGGGCTCCTGTGCAGCAATACACACCTGACAGCCTGGCTGTGGGACATTCTGTCACCACCCTGCTCTGCCAGAGCACTCAGCAGTGTCCCCTGACTGCTCAAGGAGTTTATTCTGATGGAAGTCACCCAAAGCAGAAGTGACAAAGGAAGTTTTGGTCCAAAGGAGATGATTTCATATACAGAACCGAGGAACACATACTATGCTTTTCCCACTGAAACACACTCTCCAGTGTGGGCAAATATAAGAGCTTAAAGAAGCCAAATTCAGGATCAGTGACCAGAATAAGCACCTGGCTGTTGCCTAGTCCACTTCCTGTTTGTTCTGGTTCTTCTCCGGCCTTCAGCCCCACCCCCACTGCTCCTGTACATTTTTTTTTTTTAGGTGACAGCCAAGCTACAGTTGCTTCATTTTCATACACACCCTCCCTGGACTTTTCTTACTGAAGCCTGGTCCTTGCCAAGGATTGCAGACTTCACTCTGGCTCTCTCTGTTCAGATCTTGCCTTTCTAGTTCAGCTAGACCTATCAGGAAGGAAAGTTTACATTTGTTTCTTCTTATCTTCCAGACAATTAATGAAAAATCAGGACATAATCTTCTGTTTTTTAACTCTTAAAAAAACTAATAGAACTTAGAACTAACATTGCCTCTTGAGAAAAAAAAATTTTTTTTCACTTAGGGTCATTTCAGCATCATTTCTAGGAGTTGTTCCCTTGATTGTGTTAAGAATATTTGAAGAAAATAGTAGGATAGTTTTGGAGCCCACAAAAGTATCCTAGTTAGATCTGAGTTTGCTTTACACAGCAGGGCTGCATGAAGGGATGGCTTGACCACCTGTATGGTTACCACGTGTTTGGGATGGTCTGCACTTGGCTGTGCTGTGGGGAGGTCTTTTGCTCCACCCCTTGGCATTTGTTTAAAAGCCCTTTGACAGAGATAGTTTGGGCCCAATGGATTAGGATCCAGGACCTCCCAAGGCGATACTGTTTTTCTGTTTATCTCTCTCTAGCATCTTGCTATCTAATTTTTCCTTCTCCTCCTGCACAAAGTACCCTGGGGAAAAGTAGGGGTGGTATTGCCACCCGACCAATGGAGCCCAAACAGGGACAAAGACAAAGACAAGCAACAACAACAACAAAACAAACAAACAAAATAAATAAATAAATAAAACCCAGGTCCTTAATGAAAGTGGTATTTGGATTTTGCTGAAAGCATTTGGGCCAGTCCAGTTTTGTAGTGAAAAAAGAAAAAATGAGACTGAGACGGGGTTTTATCCTTGGGACAAAAAGGAAAAAAGGAACTGAAAGTGTGTCCTTAGAATGCTGCAGCATAGAACCTTCTCTATCAAGGTTTCTCTTGCTCTCTTAAAATTCTATCCATGAAATTAAGGGAAGTAGACTGTAGTAATAGTGTGTAAAAAAAAGCAGAGTAAGGTAGAATAGGAATATTGGTAAGAAAACTTAGAAAAAGATAAGCAGCAATACTGAGGAACTATGTCCTTAATTTTATTATTATTGGGCTATGAACACAATCCTGGAAAAATCAGAGAGAAAACGGGGAGAAAAAGATTCCTATGGAACTTTTGGCCTGGGGACAGAAAAAATGCTAAGTCCAAGAATCAGAGGAAAGAGATTTCCCCTGAGGCAAATATGGATAAAGCAAAAACCCTCTGCTCTGTCAGCAGTGCCTGAAAAAATTTGTACAACATCATACATGCAAAATTAGTTGCCCTTTGGCTATGAAGCCAAAGTTGAGAGAACAGAAGTTTTTGGAAAACTTGGTGGTCTTTCCCTCTCAAAACCTAAAAGCTTTCTTGTGAAAAACTTAATCTCTTTGCCTGCCTGGGCCTTCTCCAACATTGGAAGTCAGTTAGCCTGCAGCCAAGGAAGAAACCTTCAGGTGGCAGTGGATGCAGCCCAGAGGAGCTGAGTGGGCTTGCACTTACAGACTGTAATAGTGAGCTGCTGACTGCATCTTCTGTCTATCAACAACCCTCCTAAACACACAGGAGAGCAGGTTTCCATAGTGTAGTGATTATCACATTTGCCTAACACAGGAGATATCCAGCAGTCAAGGACACAGGACATCTAGTAGGGGGCAGATGGTCTTGTTATGAGTCTAGACTCTGGCACTCTTGTAGCCATCACTGTCACTATTCAGAGGTGAGAAGGAGGGTTGAAAACAGGTAAAGACTATGTTTTGTTTCAAAACTTGTGTCTAGAAGACCAACTCTTAAGTATCCAGCAAAGCAATAAAATGGAATCCATCCTACTATCTTAAACTTTTAACTGTTCCCATCAAATCTTTTAAACATTTTAAAAATATAGTACCTACTCACATGGGAAATTTAAGTAGAACTCTAGCATTGTAGAAATAATACAGGAAGTTAATGTTATCTTAATTTGTACTGTTAAAAATAATAATTTGTAGCAAGAAGAAAAAGAGGAAGGGAGGAAGCAAGGGAAAAAAGAATGAGTAAAAGAGGGAGAAAGCAAAAGAGCAAAGGAGAGAGGGCAAGGGAGGGAGGGAAGGAGGAAGCCATGAAGGGGAAAAGTAAGGAAGAGAAGGAGAGAGCAAGGAAGATATTCAGACTTGAAACATGGAAGCCTCCTCTCAATTTGCAATTCATCTTATACATAATGTGCAGTTAAATATCAAACCTGAAGATTCTGCTCATCTCAAGGACTCTTGATTTATCATTGTATAATTTCTTTGTCACCACCTGTGTCTTGTCTTGTTCAAGATCACATTCTCCCTGCTGAGCTACGAAAACAGTGCTATTAAAATTCTTATTTTTGATATGTTTCTCTCTTCCAATGCATCCTCCAAAGTAGTGAACTAGATGTGAAATAGACATAGATCATGTAACTCCATATTTAAAAATCCTTTAGCTGTTCCACACTGAGATTAGGTCATACCTAAATTCTGGGGCATAGCAAAGGAGCTTAGCCTTCCCAACACACTGGTCAATACACACCCTGTCAACTTCTGTTCACTTTCAACACCTCTCAGTTCATTCTCCAGCTAAACTCAGTCCTTCCTAAGCTTTCCTAACAGCCTTTAATTTCCCTTTGTTAGGATTACTTCCACTTAAACACTATTTATGTGAAACAATGTATATACATTCTGTTGTTCCAGGCAGTTTAAATTTGCTGAGGATACAATGTTTTACTTGCTAACTCTTGTGCCTCAAGTTGAGCATGAACCTAGAACATAGTATTTGCTTGGTGAATAATTGCTGAATGAGTGGATTCAATAACTTTCTGCATTTTTCCCTGATAAATCCTTTAATTATCTGCTGTGAATATCGCTCTGTATAAATGAAATGCTTATTGACCAGTAGCCAGGCAGGAAGTTAGGTAGGACAAGCAGAGAAGGGAATTCTGGGAACAGGAAGACTGAGTCAGGAGACACTTCCAGCCGCTGCCATGAGTACCAACATGTAAGATACTGGTAAGCCACGAGCCATGTGGCAGGGTATAGATTAACAGAAATGGGTTAATTTAAGATGTAAGAACTAGATAGGTAGAAGCCTAGGCCATTAGGCCAAACCATTTAAATAATATAAGAGTCTGTATATTTAATTTATAAGTGGGCTGCTGGACTGCCAGGGCTTGGCAAGAGCTGGAGAGAAACTCTCCATCTACAAATGGCACCCAATAGATTGACAAAAGTTTCCACCTAAAACCTGAGAAACAAGATTGTAAAATGGAGCTAAAAACAGCTATCTATTTATCTCTCTCAAGTTAGCGGCAGCCTGAGGGTTTGAGCTACTATTGCGTGTTCATGGCATGGGACTTTGACCTACAGTATGATGGGAAGAAGGCATATCCAAGCCACTCATTATGCTGCTGTGTGGTGGATTTAGCTTTTTCTAGTATTTTTTTTTTTTTTTAAAAAAAAGAGGTTTCTGGGCTACATGCTGCTTAGATAGAAGCATAGACCTGTAGCTGTAACCAATTGTCTTATTAAATAAGAAACACAGAACCAATGCAAAGAAGAAAGCCAAGAGGTCAGAGCTAATAGCTAAAAACCTTACCCTTCCTTGCGTGGTAGTCCTACCTCTCCGAAAGAGACCTATTTCCTGTGTGTCTGTCTTTATAAAGACTTTCTGTTCTGCCTTGTTATTGGTTGTAAACCCAACCACATGCCCTCCTAGTCACTGCCTGTCTGTACAGACCTCCAGGTCTTCTATGGTTGGTATTGAGATTAAAGGCATGTGTCTCCAATGATGGCTATATCCTTGAACACACAGAGATCTACCTAGCTCTGCCTACCAAGTGCTGGGATTAAAGGTGTGCACTACCATCACTCAGCTTTCCTATGGCTTGCTAATAGCTCTGACCCCCGGCCAACTTTATTTATTAACATACCAATAAAATCACATTTCAGTACAAACAAAATATCACCATATTTCCCCTTTTCTATTTTAATAAAAAGAAAAAAGGAAAAAGGTTATGACTAACATAAGAAAAACTATATACAAAAGTACAATAACTATATACAATATATACAAGTAATAAATACCTAAACAAAGTCTAGTCCATTTGTATTTGACAAATTCAGAGAAAATAATTCCATTATCTATCCTATTTTGGCAAGTCCAAAATGTATCTAATTCACTTTCTATCCTAATTAATCTTAAACTATAACTAACTAATCTTCAACTCCCTCAGGGATCCAAGAAGGAAAATAATATTACCTAATAAAAAATAAAAACAGGAAGTTCATGCAAGCAGCTTCCAAAAACATTGTGAGTTGGCAGAAACATCCAGCTGCCTGGACAATCACCTGAGGTTTCTCCACAGTGTTGGGGCATCATCTTCAGCCTATAGGCTTAGCATATCTGACAGACTCATTTGTGAAGTAGGATGTACACAAGGTCAATAGCTCGACTTCACATTGGGTGAGAGCAGTCCATATACCAGAAACACCTGAATTCCACTAGTGTCCTGTCATGATTCAGGATTTTAAATTCTGGAAATTGTTGATGTTTTTTAAATTCAGCTGTCCATTCTTCTTGGCTGTGTATATGTGGCTTCATCTCAGCATCCTGTTCTTCTTCACATCCCTCTATTAAATGCCAGTCTACTATTGAGAGACGTGAGCTTAGTTACTCTTCAAGAATAACTGCTTCAGCTGCTGTTCCATTGCATGTGAGAAGCCATCGGCCCACTGCCTGTTCAGCTGCCTTCGAAGAAAAGGGCACTGTACCTTTTCCGGATGGCCACTTCAGGGATGGTGCCATATTGTCCTGGCCTCAGAAGATGCCTTTTGATAAAGCCATAACCATACTTGTTTTGGCAAGAATCAGTAGTTCTTTGTTTCGTTTCCTGTCTGTCCTGTTTGTCAGCAGTTGATTCGAGGATAGTTTGTTGTTCAGTGGCTAACTTTTGCCACAATGAAAGTTAACTCCATATGCAGTTTCTTCAATGCCCATATTTTCTCTGAAGTAGATTGGTACTGCCAGGAGCCAACATGTCTCATAGTCATAACAAAAAAGAAAAATTTTCTAAGTTATTAAAACATTTTAAATGCCATATTCTGTAGATCTCTGAAGGGTTTGAAGATGACCTGTCTATCTAAAATATATCTGCTCAATTTTTAAAACATACCTAATATGACTACAAGTTCTATTATAATGTTTAACTACTAACTTTCATTTCTTTATATCCTAATAGTTGGTAATAATAACATTCAACAATTAGAAATATACATATAGCATTTTCTAACAATATCAATTTCAATATATATAATTTGTATACAATATAAAACAATCCAATCCAATGTAAAATATTTAAAACTAGTAATTGTCTTTTTCTTTTCTACCAAGGCCAATTCTTTCTCAGCTTCAGGGGATAATTCTCTTGGACTATTTAAGTCCTTGTCACCTTCTAAGGTTTTGAACAAATTATTCAGTTCATCATTTTTTACCCCAACAATAGTTTGTAGATGAGAAATATCTCCAAATAACCTTTGAAAGTCATTAAGAGTCTGTAGTCGATCTCTCCTAATTTGCACCTCTTGGGGTCTAATTTTTGAAGCTCTATTTTTTTAATATATATTTTATTTTACAATACCATTCAGTTCTACGTATCAGCCATGGGGTCCCCTATTCTCCCCCTCCCACCCCCTCCCCTTACCCCAGCCTACCCCCCATTCCCACCTCCTCCAGGACAAGTCCTCCCCCGAGGACTGCGATCAACCTGGTAGACTCAGTCCAGGCAGGTCCAGTCCCTTCCTACCAGACTGAGCCAAGTGTCCCTGCATAAGCTCCAGGTTTCAAACAGCCAACTCATGCAATGGAAGCTCTATTTTTTTTTTTTTTTTTTTTTTTTGGTTTTTCGAGACAGGGTTTCTCTGTGTAGCTTTGTGCCTTTCCTGGAGCTCACTTGGTAGCCCAGGCTGGCCTCGAACTCACAGAGATCTGCCTGTCTCTGCCTCCCAAGTGCCGGGCGTTGGTGGAAGCTCTATTTTATATCCTAAATAATTAATAGAATCTCCTCTTTGTATCTTTTCAGGAGAAATTTGTAATACACAGCAAGGCAAAATTTTCTTTACTTCTTCAAACATTCTTTCTAAAGTATCTGCATTTGAGTCAGCTAGTAAAATATAATCCATATAATGATAAATTATAGATTTAGGAAATTTTTTATATATTGCTTCCAATGGCTGTTGTACAAAATATTGGCACAGAGTTAGGGTATTCAACATTCTCTGTGGGAGGACCCTCCATTGAAATCTTTTAACCAGTTGAGAATTATTATAAGTAGGCACTGTGAAAGCAAATTTCTCTGTTTTGTTGTTGTTGTTGTTTTTTTGTTTTTTTTTAATTCGGAGCTGAGGACCGAACCCAGGGCCTTGTGCTTGCTAGGCAAGCACTCTACCACTGAGCTAAATCCCCAACCCACAACCCTGAGATTAAGAGTCTCAAGCTCTACCAACTGAGCTAGCCGGGCAATTTTATTTATTAACATACAAATAACATCACATTTCAGTACAAATAAAATATCACCATATAGACCCACTATGGTTCCCAGCATCTTTAAAGAGACACTAAAGGTAGTATAAAAAATAAGCCTTATAAAGATGGATATCACACAGAGAATCTGGATTGTGTTGTTTTTGGGATTCTTAACTGCAGAAAAACATTTGATAGTAAAAACTGTTGAGTTAAACCAATATGTGTATTTTAAAGATATCTTAACTTCAAAATTTGGATGTAAGGATATGTTGCTTTAGAAAAGAGGCTCTGCTTTTGTTTCCACAGGAAGCCAGAGGCTATGGATTTGTTCCAGATTAAGATACATCAGGTTTGACCAGTCACGACCCCCTGAAAGGTCTCCGATGATACTATGGCACAGATGATCCAACATCCAGAACAGTTTCAAGGCAACTGGCTCAGGCAATACACCCTCACGGACTACTCCATAATCCTAAAATTTTCTTTGTGTCACCATAAGATACAGCATCCCCACCCAGCAGGAAGTAGTATGAGAAGCTACGCCCAAATTCCCAAATATACCAAGCTGGCTTTGGAGATGGAATTGGTTCACTCCTTCTCTAAAACCAAGTATATTGGGGAAAAAAAAAGGTTGAAAGATTCTTGTGTCCCATATCAG
The DNA here is from genome assembly GCF_004664715.2 of Peromyscus leucopus. Lineage (NCBI taxonomy): Eukaryota > Metazoa > Chordata > Mammalia > Rodentia > Cricetidae > Peromyscus > Peromyscus leucopus. The sequence goes on along the minus strand of NC_051065.1, from coordinate 46,481,016 downwards.
AAGAGCCCTCTGGTGTGGGTCAGAGAAAAACCAATATTTTTATTTAAAACAGGTTGATTATAACTACAATCTCTTTCTAAAGAACAAAAGGGGGCAGTATATAGATAATGATAAGATAAAGGGGTAGATTATTGAACCTACTTTTAAAGAGCAACTTGTTTAAAAATGTTTTTACATTGCTATGGATTTTAGCTTATTGATCCAAATTTAAAGTTAATTTTGTTATACTGTATGTGTGTTTTTACTCATGTTTAAAGTATTATGTTTATACAACTAATTTAAATTGTAATGGAACAATTAGTTTTCTATTATAGTCAATGTTATAGTCATGTTAAGTTTTCTAGGTATACATAGATATATTTCAGATAGATAGGTAATCTTCAAAGACTCAAAGACCTACAGAATATGGCATTTAAAATGTTTTAAAAATTTTAGACTTTCTGGACAATGAGACATGTCTGTTCCTGGCAGCACTGATTTACTTCAGAGAGGAAGATGGGCATCAAAGACACTCTATAATGGAGTTTATCTTCTCCTTGGCAAAAATAGCCATTTGGGCAAGAAACTGTTCTTGCCTGGACTGCTTGATCGACTGGACATGCAGGACCCATAGGAAGGTGACCACTGAACTTTGCTTGGCAAAATGGTCCTTCAGGTTCTTGCTTTGCAGAGGAAACTGCCAGATATTCTACAGGACACAGAGAGAAGTGACTGAGAGACTCTAGGCCTGTGGGCTGAAGACAGATGCCCTAACTTTACAAAAGAACTTTGGATGACTGTCCAGGCTTCCAGCTGTCTCTGTCTACTCTTGCAAGACTCCTGAAAGTTACTTGCATCCATCTCCTGTTTCTCAGGTAATATTATATCCTTCTGAGGTCTATGATGTAGTTGAAGACAATATAGTTACAATTTTCCTTAGTTATGATAAAAGGTAAGTTAGATATGAAGCTTTAGACTCACAAATATAGGACAGATAGGATATCTTCTTTAATTTTGCTAAATAGACTAGATATTGTAATAATAATTCTTGCTTGATAATTGTTTTGTTATATGTAATTTTACTATGTGAAAGTTAAAACCTTCCTTTTTGGAAAAAAAAAAGAAAAGGGGAAGTGCTGTGGATATTGCTCTGTATAAATAAAATGCTGATTGGCTAGTAGCGAGGCAGGAAGCATAGGTGGGACAAGTAGAGAAGAGAATTCTGGGAAGTGGAAGGCTGAGTCAGGAGACACTTCCAGCCGCTGCCATGAGCACCAACATGTAAGATACTGGTAAGCCACGAGCCATGTGGCAAGGTATAGATTTATAGAAATGTTTTAATTTAAGATGTAAGAACTATATAGCTAGAAGTCTGGACCATTAGGCCAAATCATTTAAATAATATGAGTCTGTATATTTAATTTATAAGTGGGCTGCGGGACTGCCGGGGCTAGGCTACACTTATCCATCAAAGACCCTAAGTATGAGCTGTTCTTTGAAGTAGTCTTTGAAATTTCTTCTGTCTGCTATTGCCTTCATCCACCTGTTGTCAAATTTTCTTAGATGCCTTTATTCATCTTTTGTCATTCTTTACCCTGTTACAGATCCAGTTATGTTGTAGCTTGGTTTTTATAATTTTGCTGAGAGTTTTGATTTCTTTGTCCATTTCTTCAATTATTTTTAAGTTCTAGTAAGACATAATTTTTGCATTTAGGTTTCAAATGCTGGCCCTAGCACTGTGCTTCTTACTCTATTGAACAGACTATAAAGCCACATCAATAGCTTTACTGCCAAGGATCATCTAGCTTCTTTGCTTCACCAAAGTGCCTTCCAAATCCTCCAGTTGAAAGTTATGTCTTGTGTTGAAGGATAAAACTCTGTCCTTAGTGCTACTGAGCATTTGCTCTGATAACTGCACCTTGGGATCACAGGATCAGGATACCAGTCACAACAGCGTAAGTGGTCACCATAGGCCAGAGATGACTGGACAGTATGCCTTCCAAATCATTGAACATGTGAGTCAAGAAAAGTCAACTACCAACCCAGAAAAGACACTTTTCTCTCTTTATATAGCAGCTAGAAATCTTAAAAAGCACCCATAAAACTGGCTTCTTGATGATGGAAAGCACATGCCAGCCAGAGCAAGCAGGCTTAGATTTCGGCTCTTCATAGGTGGTTGAAGAAGTTCTTAGAAAACAGAATTTGTTAGAGGAAAAAAAGCTAGGTATGGTGGTTCATGCTTGGAACTCCAAGATTTGGGAGGCTAGGGCAGTGGGCTGTGAGATTGAGGTCAACTGAGGATATATAGTGAGTTCCAACCTAGCCTGTGCTACAGAGAGGGATCTCTTGAAACCTCTACCTCCACACCAAAACAGAGAGATGTTGGCATAGGGTCCAAGACTGGCTAGATTACAGGGTTTGGCACAAACCTCTCTTCTCCAAATTAAGTTCCCTAAAATTCCTTCCCTAAATGCCCTCCAAGCTCAGAAGACAGAAGCCTAAGCATTATGGATTTCAATAGTCTGTATATCATGCAGTGTTATTTTAAAAGTTTTTTTTTTTTTTTCATCTTAGTGAGTGCTGGTTGTCCATCTACAAAATTCACACGTGGTATAACAAAACATACAGACTATATTTTTAAAGATTCTATTTATTTATTTTTAGTTTGCCCAACGTCCACTTAGTGTTCCTTACAATCATTGACCTTGAAAACACTCAATATGTTTGGTGTCCAGAACATAGCAGGGAGAAGTCTTAGGAGAACATAATTCAGGGCAGTTCCTCTGATGCTGAGACAACAGATTTTTTTTCCCCCTGTAATTCTGAGGCCTGGAGTGTGAGGACAATGAATGGGTGGTAATTGTAATGTTTTCACACCTGGAGATATTCATACTTCCCAGATCCACTTTCAAGGAAGCAAGTGGTGTGTAGGGCTAAAGGCACTGAATCAGGAACAGTTGCTGTTTTCAGCACCATACTTTTCTTTTTCCTTGCTTTCTTTTTTATTATTTCCTTTATTTTTGAGATAATATGATTATATCATTTTTCCCTTCCCTTTCCTGCCCCCAAACCCTCCCATATATTCCTCCTTGTTCTCTTGGAAATCCATGGCCTCTTTTTTCATTAATTATTCATACATGTATATAACCTATTTGGTCTGTATAATGTTGTTTGTATGGATGTTTTCAGGGCTGACCATCAAGTCTTGGATAACCAATTAGTGTGCTCTTCTCTGGGGAAGACCATTTCTGCAGCTTTCACCATTCCTTAGTTGCCTGTAGTTCTGTGTACAGGGTTGAAGACCAGGCACTTTCCCCCATCCACTTTGCCACTTCTATGGTTATTTAAGGCGATTTCCAAATACTGGAAAGAAAGGATGAGGCTGTGCCTGGAAGGACACAAAGGAAGTAGTTAAGGTACAAACTGTGACCTGATGAAGGCCAAATGTACATAAGTTATTTTTACAAAGCACACAATGGTTGATGGAGGGCAAGTTTCTGGGGTTTGCAGTGTCAAGGCATCACCAATGCTTCCTAAAGAACTGGGTAAATGAAAAAGAACAGGGAAATACAAAGGGCTCAGAGAGCCTGAGTGATGCAAGTACATGATCAGTGGCTGTCACCACCAGCCTCACCCTTGGAAGAGCTGCCTGGAGCACATGGGGTCAGGCACAGACTCCCTTTCTATCACATCATTGGTGCCCCGAATTACACAATAAGCACACTTGTGGGATATTTATGTATACTGTGAAGACGTGTCTTTGCCAAGGGACCTTCTGACCAGTTTAATAAAGAGCAGAATGGCCAATAGCTAGGCAGGAGAGAAGAGGAGGGACTTCCTGTCAAAGAGACGAACTCAGGATGAATCTAGGGGCACAAGAGTCACAAGCCTGACATGGGGAAAGAACAGATAGTGCTAGGTGGAAGAGAGGTAACACCACTTAGCAAAATGTAGATCAATATAAATGGGTTAATTTAAGTGATAAGTGCTGGATGACACAAGCCTAAGCTAAAGGCCAAGCTTTCATAATTTACAATAAGTGTTTCCATGTCATTACTTGTGAGCTGGCAGCCCAAGGAAAATCTTACTGGATGCACTGCCAATTAAAAGATCACTATGATCAGAAGACTAAAGACTGAATTCCTTTGTGTCTGCAAAAAAGGGTTCTGGGCAAGGAGATGGAGACAGCATAAGGTGAAGAGGATATCCCCGCTTGCGTGTGGTGTTAGAATACAAATGGGCCACACAAAGCAGCCTCATGTAGGCTGTTGAAGCCCCAGCAGGTTGAGGTCATACAAGACAGCACAGGCCTTGTGTAGGGTATAAAACCTGGACTGAGACAAGGAGACCTTCTACATATTGCTGCTCTTCAGGCTCGAGGAGTCAGAACATAGATAGGGTGAGGAGGATGTTAGCAGGTGAGAGAGCGAGAGAGCTGAAATAGTCCACTGGCTGCATGCAGATTGGGGATGGGACATGGATACCTCCTAAGGATAACAGATAACAGGATCCTCAGCACTGCCTAAGAAAGTTGCAGACATGGGAAGGGAGAGTGCCAGCACTGGAGTGAACTAGAAACATCAGTAAACTCCCAGCTTCTCAATATGGATAGACAGAATTAGAAATACACGTGCATGTGTACAGCTGTCTGTATACTGTGTATGCTTCCTACTTTAGTTATTCTTGTGCCCTGGGAACAGTGTCATATCCCAAGCACACATACATAGAGCATACTCCCTGTTTCTTAAATATCATCTACCCACTAAGAGAAAACAGTTCTCTTCAGATAAATAATAGATATAAAACTAAGGGAGGATGGGAAATGTGAGAGACATTCTGTGTCGTAAAGCGATGGAGTCTCCAAAGAATGAGGGGATCATGACCGGATGGGTGACTAAAGAAAGAAAACATCCCCCTTCCACTCCCATAGCTCCTTTCAACAACAGTTGGCACACATTGAAGAGGTACTGTTCCATGACCACCTTTAAAGTACAAATGTTCAACTAACTCATGCCGGATAAATATATTCAGTCAGTTACATTTTGATCTTGTATCTTGAGGTGGCACTTTCAATTTATGCAAAACCACCAACATAAATAAGCCCGTGCCAAAATCCCATACTCTTTGAAATATTTAGACTTGCCCTTTGCTTGTCATCTTTTATTATTTAACATTATCATTTATTCAAACAACTAACCATCCGTACCCTGTAAATCATCATGATAGAGTTGGGGGACACTGGGGTTCCTGGTACAGACGATGAGTGGGCATCTTGGCAGAAGGTTACCCCAACAGTCTGAATGTTTGGCAGGATGTTACAAATAACTATGTTGATATTTCCGTTACCTGCAACCAGCTTTCAGTGGAAATAGGAATATGGATTATTTAGGTGCCTAAAGCATTTAGAGCCAATTTTTCCCAAAGTGTGCACTGAAATCCTCATCTCAGCATTCAAGAAGAACATTATTCATTGGTGGTTTTTTAACAAGCTAAAATAGCCTATTTCATAATAGTCTATTTTACTTCTCTATTCCTAGTGTGTGAGCAGAGCCTGCTAAGTAGGGATGCATTCAGTACTTTTTGACTAATATGGAGTTTTTAACCAATTGATGCATGTTTTCAGTCAGCACATTGTTCCTTGGAGTTACCATGGATTCCCTTAGTTCAACACCTCTAGATAATTAATCCTTCTTTCAACTCAAACTCAGGAACCCTATGATTGGGACAGGGAGAAGACTGGGAGGAGTGTAATGTGCTTGTATGTCCTCCAGGTGGAGCTACGACAATACTGAAAAAATTTTCCCAAATATTTGATTATTTGGGATTTTTCACATAATACATCCTGATTACGCTCACTTCCCAGTCCTCCCAGGTCTGCAACCCAATCCTTGTGACATTTTCAAAAGAAAGAAAATAATAAAAGAACCAAGTCTAAATTGTGTGCCCATATACTCACAGAAGCCTGGTTAGACTACAAGTGGCCAGCCGCTTAAGGAAACAAGTGATGGTTTCTTGCCAGGGTGTGAGTTGTGAAGGACTCCGTTTTCACTGAAACTCTTGAGGTTATTGATGGAGGTGGATGAGAAGGAAGGTTGGGAAGGGAGTTGGGCAGGAAGTAAAGCATCTGGCTTTGTCTCTTGCTCTGGTTGAGAGATGGTGTGAGTCCAGCTCAAAGGCAGTAGGACTTCCTGAACCTGTAGGGTATTGTTCCTGACGGCCCTCTGCATGTCTCCTGTAGGTGTGCAGGCTTAGGCCCCTGGAAGGTGAGGTCTTCCCAGTGGGTGTTGGAGGGAAGCATATTCCTCTCCTTCCCCCTTAGTGCTGATGTGCTTCTTACCTTGTTATTAAATTACTGCATCTTGAAATGATGGACAGCTGGCTTCAGAAAAGGCTCTCATGAGCAATGAGGCTGCCTTTCTTGGGATGAAGGAAAGAAAGGCTGAGTGTGCCTGAGCTGAGTCTATGAGAGGCAGAAGGAAGGGCGTCTATCCAAAGGATTAAATCTGCGTTGGGGAGGAAGAGGTATTACAAAGCAAAAAGGAGAAAGAGTGTGCCATTTGCTGGTACAAGCAGTTGTCAGAGGTGCCTTGGGAGGCTGCTGGGTATGGTCTGTGTCTGGGAGACTATGTATGCATGATCAGCCTTGACAAGCACAAAGGGCAGAGAGGAAGTATGAGCTGAAGCCACTTACAGGAACAGGGAGCACCCGAGCAAACCCTTTCACATGGTAAGTAAAAGGCACCTAGACAGCCAGGTCCAAAAAAAGGAGACATAGATCCCATCCTGTGCAACATTATGATGGGTTTCAGGCTCTTCAACTTCCTGGCCCTGTGTCTCTTGGTGGCAGGTAAGTGTTAGCCTTGATCAATATACTTCTGTATTTTTCGTGGAACATCCTGTTATAATTTTTTTTTGAGAATTAAATTTGGTTTGTTATTCCCACAGGTCCAGTGGATCCTAGAATTATCCAGACACCAAAACATCTGGTGGCAGTCAAGGGGAATGAAAGGACCCTGAAATGTGAACAGCATCTATCTCACAATGCTATGTACTGGTATAGACAAAGTGCTAAGAAGTCCCTACAGCTCATGTTTTCTTATAACCTCCAAAAACTCATTGAAAACCAGACTATCTCAACCCGATTCCAACCTCACAATCCAAGGAAAACCGACCTAGACCTTCAGATCTCAGCCCTGGAGCCTGATGACTCAGCCACATATTTCTGTGCTAGCAGCCAAGACACAGCCCTTCAGAGCTCTTGCCCCCCTGTACACAAACCTCCTCAGTCTATCCAGGAAATGGTTGCTCTAACAGGTCCACCTGAGCTCGAGATTCAGTCAGTAGTGCACAGGACTCAAGTAGAAACCTCAAACCACAACACGACCTGCCAATTAGATATCATAGTGCCAAATTTTATGTCTGCACAGCAACAGTCCTTGACTTGAGTAAGATGGATCTAGAGTTGAATATGGGACTGGCAAGCTCAATTGAATGTTGTTTCAAGGGTTTTAGTCCTGAGAAATCTTTTTATGAACCTCTTAACTGTTCTCACCAATCCTCTGCCAATATGTGCCCTCATGAGACTTTTCTTTTCAAGAAGAACCTGTACCTCAGTCCTCATTCTGGCTCCAAGTATGCTCACACCTTTTCCATGACATTCTACCTCCTCCCACAGGGCTCTTCAAGTTCACATATCCCAGGAAAATCACTCATTTGATCTGTACCAATGTTGGATTTACTCTCCTTGTTTATGGTCAGGTTCTCAACTCCTGCTTTCCCTTCTCATTGGAGCTTTTAACACTTTCATGCTTGACTCTTTTTTTTACATCTTTTTCATCTTCATGCTGAGTCTTTGTACTCTGTATTGTTAACTGTAGACTCTGATGCCTCTGGATTGTTGCTCACCACAGTATCAAAGACGAAAACCTTCTGGCATTTCTGAGAAAGACTTATTTCTGGAAACTTCCTATGCTGAATGCCAGAATCCCTCTGACTATTCCGGGTAATGGCCCTCTGTTCTGTGCACACCATCAGATCTCATAGGCACAACAGAATCCTGAACCTTGGGTGTCTGGTGTACGCATTAGTACTAATATTTGCTCCTTTCACCTGTAGAGGGCACTGTATTACCACTCACCAGTAACTGTCAGACCTTGCCTCTGGGACCATAGGAGTGTAGTATGTCCTGCCTCTGTTTCTGATACCCAGTAACTCAAACTAAGAGAAGCTACGTTCCTGCTGTGACCCCACTATGGATATCTGGCTCCTATGTTGGATATTTTTTAGTTTCCTGGAAACAGGTGGATTCTTAAGAATTCTAGACACTTTTCATTTCATATTGAGACAATTTTAAAACATTCTGTTAATCTTCTTTCTGTTTTCACAGGACTCACGGGACCCAAAGTCACGCAGACCCCAAGTCATGAAGTGGTACATGTGGGGCAGATGGTGACCCTCAGCTGTGACCCTGTCTCTAATCACATATCCTTTTATTGGTATAAACTGATCTTGGGACAGCAGATGGAGTTTCTGGTTTCTTTCTCCGGTAGTAAAACCTTGGACAAGTCTGATCTATTCAAGGAGGATCGGTTTTCAGTTGAAAGGAAAGAGGATTCATATTTCACTCTGAAGATCCAGCCCACAATGTTGGAGGACTCAGCCATGTACTTTTGTGCCAGCAGCTTATACACAGTCTTGCAAAAACACCTCCTTCCTGTACACAAATACTCATGTACCTGCCTCTCTCCTGGCTTCCCCAGGAGAAGGAAGGCTTTTTATTTATTTTTTAATTGCAGTTGTTTTTAAACAGATACATATCTGAAATCAAATGATCAAATAGGCTATCTCATCCATGGATGATCAGTGGCCATGGGATATACAGACTGTCTGCAGACACCATAGAGTGTGGCTGGGAAATAAACTTGAGTGAATAATCTCTTAGCAAGTAACTGAGTGACTCATATCTTCTTTGTTTTTTCTTCATTTGATCTGCATTGGAGTTTTTGTTTGCTTTATTAAGAGTTGTTTAGATTTCGGCCCATAAGTTAGAAGTACACTCACTGCTCCCCTCATTGTCACTCCTAGTGCCTCAAGGGCCACATTTGAAGTTCCTGCCACTGGATTAATCAGATCTGTCAGATAAGAAATTCTCATTTATGAGATGAGGAGGAAGAAATTGACACTGCAAACACAGATGCAATAAGTATCCCATTGATTCTGAACTGGAAATGTCTTGGTCTTTTTGGTTCCTTTAACTTGGAAGCAGGAAGGTTAGGATAAGAAATGGAGTTTATATAAATAGATGTTAAATAAATAGAGTCTATAAAACAGATGATCATGTGGTCACAAATTTGCTACTCCACATGGGAACTAGGTAAAGTTGACCTGGAATTCAATGAATTCACTCAAGTTCCTCTCATTTGTGCTGTGGTGACAGCAACAATTTGGTGAGTGAATCAGTCACAATGTGAGCAAGTAGATCTACTTAAGGGATCAAAGACATGAGGCAGCAGTTCTCAACTTGTGGGTCTGGATCTCTTTGCGGGGTTGCATGACCCTTTCACAGGGATTGCGTAAGACCATCTGCATTTCAGATATTTACATTATGATTGATAACAATAGCAAAATTATGAAGTAGAAACAAAGATAATTTTATGGCTGGGGGTCACTACAACATGAGGAACTGTATTAAACAAACACAGAACAGAGAACCACTGCCATAAGAAGTAAAGGTTGGCACCATCCCACTGAACAAGGAACAACCCACAGAAGAACAAACAGAACAAGGCTAAAGGAAACCTAGAATTGCTGGTAGAGGTGGAAAACAAGGAACATCAGCTATGCCTTGGGTACCACTGGTTGCATCAGCTCTGAAGTTTACAGCTATGAACCTCCTGTGATTTTAGCTGTTGTGGCTGACCATCACCTCGAAGCCATGATTATTTGGCCCAGATAAAAGTGTAAACTGTGTCATTTGATGCCAGTCACAGCTGTGATGAGCAATTCCGTGCAGACCAGCAGACATTGGCCCACTCTATAGGAATAGTGTTTAGGTGTGGGTGTTGAGTTATGGTAGTGGCCTGGATGGCACTTATGCAGGCATAGTCCAAAAGTGTGCAACAGTGGATCAGAGGATTTCTATTAGTCTGATTCTCTAGAAATCTTAGATTGGCAATCAATCACCTGCCTACACAAATGCCCAATTGACATGCTTTCATTTGTACTTTTCTCGTTTTCTGTGCCTCTGATTTGGTCTGGGCAGTTTTACCTTATCTCTGCATCTTAACTGTTCTTTTAAGCTTTGTTCATTCTCTTTGTAAACAAATATATTGAATGTATATATTAGGCAATCAGTATAACTTAGCTCAGAATTTCCATTTAGACCATAATTACAGTTTCAAGTTGTCTGCTAAAATTCTCCATTACATTTATTTTGTTAAAAACATTATCTATTTAAAAACCAGTGCCTAATAACTGCAATATCTAATCTTATTGGAGACACTTCTCTGTCTGTTGTCATGTCTTGGTTTGTGATGATATCATCTTCTTTCCTCACGGACCAAGTAAGTCATGTGAAAGCTGAAGTATATGAAAAATTAGAGACACTTGAAGCCCTGAATGATTTCATCTACCTTTTGAAAGGACAGAGATTTTGAAGAAATTCTAAGAGAGGCAGGTCATTTTCATTAAGTTGATGATTGAGTTAAGCTGAAGCTGGGCTTTGAAGAGTCCATGGGATCATTGTTAACTCTTAGTTTTAAAGGGTCAGTGTTTTAAGTTTTAAAGAATGCTTTGAGCACTTAGCAGTCTTATTGACATGAAATTCATATAACATAATATTTATTCAAATGTAAAATTCCATGCATTTTAACAAAATCCATGGAGCTGTACTGGTGGTCTGACACCAAAATATTTTCATTCCCCTCAAGGGTTCTTTTGTGCTCATCTTCAGCAGTCCCCTGCTCCTGTCAGCATACTCAAGGCATGGGGCTTTCCCAGGGAATTTGTGGTCAGTATCACTGAACATCATGTTATTCTACACATCCAAGAGCTACTGGTTGCTTTAGGAAGCACCCCACTCTCTCAGCCTTATTTCCGTCAGGCACTTAGCAGATTGTGCTAATTTGGCAAATGGTCTTAAAGCAAATGCCTGTCAGTTGTATTTGCTGTGAACTTTTGGCCTTTTGTGTCCTTACTGTCTTTGCACCCACAAATGTCTCCAAACACAAATCATTTCTATTTAATAATCTTTTCTAGTTGATTTTTCTAATAATCCGATCCAACACTGAAAGCCAGGGTACATTCTGAGCATGCTCACATTTGGGGTGGAAACACCCTTAAGAAAGTAAGGAGTTCAACCTTCTGCAACTTGTTCTAGCATCACGGCTAGAAACCCCAGCGTATAAATTCATCTAAAGATATTTGACTTTAGTGACCTGAATGATATCATCTCTTGTTTTCCACATAGGGTATGAGTACTCTTTAGGGTCTTATGAAATACTGATACATGTTTCTGGTAAGTCTTTATTCTCATTATTTAGCAATGGGATCCGAACTGGCATCTAGTTCAGAATATTTGAATGACAGTTTCCTATGTGTTGCATTAAATTTGAACCTGATCAATAATTAAGGGCATCAAGACCTCCTTACATGAAAGTACACTACACACACACACACACAAAAAAAATGTGGACCACTCAATGTCTAGTTGAGAACTCAAACATCATTTGCAGAATCTGTGAAACAGTACTTTTCTTCAAATTATATCCAGCAAGAGAACAACTATCAAATAGTTACATTTTAGTCTCTGCTTCAGGGCTTACCACTCCTAAGTTTTAGAACTTAATCATGCTCTAGTTCTCATAGCTTACCCCTGTGAATGAGCCTGAAACCATGTGCTTTGTGTGACTCAGGCTGAGTGAAAGATGGAGGTAGGGTCAGGCTTGTGGCCTCTGTGGACAAAAGCTCTTCTCTTTTTCTGTGTAAGATGCTTCTGAAGTCAAGGGTGCCTGAAGACAATGGCTGCCCTCTTCTAGCAGCACCCTAGGAATCCACTTCTCCATAGTGGCCTTAGTCAGCCCCTGCTTCACCCTGTTCCCGCCTTCTTGCTTATTCCCTGAGGACCACTTTCTCAGATATTGCCTATTGAGAAATCAGTTTGGATTGGGAAAGCCTTGGACCAATGACAATCCCCCTCCTGTGTGTATCCCTGCCTCTAAGAACTCTGCCACTCACCTATAGTAGTACACAGCAGAAATGCTAAATTCTAAAACATTTTTTGTCTTATTTGTTTGCTTTGTTTCCCTTTTGTATTTTGTTTGAATAATGAAAAGCAGGAAAGGAAGATTTATACACTGTGCTCACAATGGAAAGAAGGTCAGAAAGACCCAGTGAATCCCCAAAGTCCATCTTCAGGCTTCCACCGATAAAAAGTTTCATTTCAGTTTTAAACAGAGGGCCAGAGATGTGCATATCTAAGCAATTTCTACTGGTCACAGTGTGGTTCTGTCCAACAGTGTTTCAACTTCATCCTTCTGACAAGTAGACTGACAAGTGGCACATTTTTTTCTGGGAGAAAATTTAAATTTCTAATGTTCCAACAAGATTCCCAGGAGTAGTCTGATGTCTTGAAGTCCATTGTTTCAATAGTCTGATAGCCAAAATGAGATATACAGTGTCTCTTCAGAATACCCTCCCCCACTTCAGGTTACATTGTTCTTTATTCAGTTGCTACACCTCAACCTTGCCTTCAAATATGTCTACTGTAACACAAATATGAACAGAAAGCAAATAGGGATCAAGTTTAGAATGCTTTTTAATTCACTGTCCACAAGGAGGAGCTGTGACTCTGAGATTAAGCCTTCTAAGGAAGATTTGAGAGAATTCATTGGTTAAGAAAGGGTTAGGAGAAACTTTGATTTATTTATAGCATGGAAAAGTGTGGTCTGCAGAGGCTGTGAGCTGGGATTGTCATGTGAAGGGACTTTCTCTGAACTGAAGTTCCAGCAGATGGCCTGGCTGACTTCTTGTATGTGATCTTGCAAGGGATTAGAAAGTAGGGTTTGTGGTGAGAAGGCTGGGAACCCACAGGCAGGTGCAGGTGGAGAACCTGCCTGAAAGGAATAAACAAAGCTCTTGGAGGGGAGATTTTATGCCTTAGCTCAGTCAAGTCTAGTCTATCCAGCCTTTCGTGATGTGAGCTCCTATACCCAACAATGAATGCTGTAGACCAGGGCCTCCTCAGGACACTTGAGATATAACAGAAATCTACGGGTGAGGCCAAGAGACCAGGAGTCTCATTTCTATGTCCCTCATGCCATACTAGTAAGGAATTATACCAGAGAGGTCTTGTTGCTGTTCATCTACTGGAGCCCAGAGTGGTCCTTTCCATCCTTGAAGAATGAAAATTCATCCATTCACACAATAAGCATTTCTTCTGGGATTAAAAAATTTCCATCAAAATAGCAGCAACTACACCAAAAGATAGCAGGAACACACTCTGTGTGGACTCTATTTAAAACTCCTGTCTCTATCTACAAATACCCCTGGAACTAGGGCCAACATTTTGATGCTATCAAGATACCTAGAGATAGAAAAGCTAATGGCATTGACTGGTACCCAGAACACAGGTCTGAGACAATGTGTTTTTACACAAGGCTCAACTCACCTTTACAGCATTTGGAAATTCCCTTGCTTCTTGGAAATCCAGGAAAGTCATAAAACTACATTTTCTATGGCAGATGCTAGGTAGCAGAGGGAAGTTCTAGGCCATCTTACCATACTGCCAAACACATCCCACCATACTGCACCAAGGAGGAGTCTAACCAAAACTTTGAAATGGAAAAAATTTCCTTTTCTGTAAAGGTTAATTTTGTAGCTCATCTTTGAATGAAAACAACGAAATATACTAAGATTACCAACTCAATTTTCTAAGTTGAAATCTACATATTTTTCTGTGTCAAAAGCTACTTCCAAATCTGCTGAGAATTATGAACATCAAAAAACAAGTACACACAGGTCTAGCAAGAAAATTAAAATTATATACTGAGGACTTTAATTTAGGGCATTGAAATCATGATCTTTTGGATTTTTCTCACTAGTAGTCATATAAAATATCTCCAACTTCTTCCCAATTTTGAAAATAAGGTAAAATGTTACCACTTTTAAAACTAAAAAGGGTCTATAATTTATATTATTACATTTAATGATATTAATAATTAATATATTACAAGTATTTTTAATTATTCTTTACAAGAAACTGGATTAAATGCTTAGTGATCCATATAATAGTACAAATAACACATGTCATTATTTTAAGAGGACAGATAAGAATTCAGTAGTTAAAAAGGCAAACAATACAATTGATACTTTGTAAAGCAGGAGGGCAAATGGCCTGTAATGTCATGTCTCCTTGGGTTTGGTCTGAATTTTTACTTGGGAAACTGTCAATAACAATAAACAGTATGTATGTTAACTGTTGGGATTTTTTTTTGTCTGTGAGAACACTGATTTTTCTCTTCTGGGTCAGAGCCACTGTAATCCACCCCTCTCTGAGCAGAACAGAAAGGCTGCCCTGTGCCTTGTTCCTTAGGAAATCTGAGAAACAGCCTGAGCCCAGGGAGGGGAACATCTGGGAAAACGGAATCTCCTGGGGCTCCTGTGCAGTAATAAGCACCTGACAGCCTGGCTGTGGGACATTCTGTCACCATCCTGCTCTGCCAGAGCACTCAGCAGTGTCCCCTGACTGCTCAAGGAGTTTATTCTGATGGAAGTCACCCAAAGGAGAAGCGACAAAGGAAGTTTTGGTCCAAAGTAGATGATTTCATATACAGAACAGGAAGATCATATACTATGTTTTTTCAAATAAAATACACTCTCCAGTGTGGGCAAATATAAGGAGCCCAAAGAAACCAAATTCAGGATCAGGGACCAGAATAAGCACCTGGCTGTTGCCTAGACCATTTCCTGTTTGTTCTGGTTCTTCTCCCGCCTTCAGCCCCATCCCCACTGCTCCTATATACTTCTATTGTTAGGTGACAGCCAAGCTACAATTGTTTCATTTTCATACACATCCTCCATGAACTTTTCTTACTGAAGCCTGGACCTTGCTATGGATTGCAGACTTACCTCTGGGTTCTCTCTGTTCAGATCTTGCCTTTCTAGTTCAGCTAGAACTACCAGGAAGGAAACTATACAGCAATATTTGTTTCTTCTTATCTTCCAGGCAATTAATGAAAAATAATGACATAATCATCTGTTTTTTATCTCTTAAAAATTAATAGAACTTAAAACTAACATTGCCTCCTGTGAAACAAAATTTTTTTTCAATTAGGGGTCATTTCAGCATCATTTCTTGGGCTGTTACCCTGATTGTGTTAAGAATATTTGAAGAAAATAGTAGGGTAGTGTTGGAGCCCACAGAGTTTTCCTAGTTCGATCTGAGCTTGCTTTTGCATAGCAGGGGTGCATTAAGGGATGGCTTGACCACATGTATGGTCACCAGGTGTCTGGGATGGTCTGCACTTGGCTGTGCTGTGGGGAGGTCTTTTGCTCCACCCCTTGGCATTTGTTTAAAACCCCTTTTGCAGAGACAGTTTTGGCCCAATGGATTAGGATCCAAGACCTATGAGGCTATCCTGTGTTTCTGTCTATCTCTCTGCAGTTATCTTTCTATCTAATTTTTCCTTCTCTTTCTGCTCAAGAGTACCCTGGGGAAAAGTGTGGGTGGGATTTCCCC
The DNA here is from genome assembly GCF_004664715.2 of Peromyscus leucopus. Classification (NCBI taxonomy): domain Eukaryota; kingdom Metazoa; phylum Chordata; class Mammalia; order Rodentia; family Cricetidae; genus Peromyscus; species Peromyscus leucopus. The sequence continues at coordinate 46,465,301 of NC_051065.1, read as the reverse complement.
AACCACTGGAGCCCAAACAGGGACAAAGACAAAGACAAGCAACAATAACAGCAACAAAATAAACAAACAAAAAACCAAAAACAACAACAACAAAAAAAAAACCAGATCCTTTGTGATAGTGGTAGTTGGGTTGTGCTGAAAGCATTTCGGCCAGTATTGTAGTGAAAAAAGAAAAATGAGACAGGGGGTTTCATCCTTGGGAGAAAAAGAAAAAAGGGAACTGAAAATGTGTCCTTAGAATGCTGCAGCATAGAACCTTCTCTATCAAGGTTTCTCTTGCTCTCTTAAAATTCTCTCCATGAAAATTAAGGGAAGTAGAGAGTAGTAATATAGTGTTAAAAAAATTAGAGTAAGGTAGAGTAGGAATATTGGGAAGAAAACTTAAGATAAGCATCAAGACAGAGGAACTATGTCCTTAATTTTCTTATTATGGGGCTATGAACACAATCAGAAAATTTCGAGTAAAAACAGGGAGAAAAAGATTTCTATGGAAGCTTTTGGCCTGGGGACAGAAAAAATGCTAAGTCCAAGCAGCAGAGGAAAGAGATTATCCCTGAGGCAAATACGGATAAAGAAAAAACCTCTGCTCTGTCAGCAGTGCCTGAGAAAATTTGTACAACACCATACCAGCAAAATTAGTTTCCTTTGGCTATGAAGCCAAATTTAGACAACAGAAGTTTTTGAAAAACTTGGTGGTCATTCTCTCTCAAAAACTAAAATCTCTTTGCCTGCCCGGGCCTTCTCCAACACTGGAAGTCAGTTAACCTGCAGCCAAGGAAGAAGCCTTCAGGTGACACTGGATACAGCCCAGAGGAGCTGAGTGGGCTTGTACTTATAGACTGTAATAGTGAGCTGCTGACTGCATTGTCTGTCTCCTGACAACCCTCGTAAACACACAGGAGAGCAGGTTTCCATAGTGTAGTGATTATCACATTTGCCTAACACAGGAGATATCCAGCAGTCAAGGACACAGAACATCTAGTAGGGGGCAGATGGTCTTGTTATGAGTCTAGACTCTGGCACTCTTGTAGCCATCACTGCCACTATTCAGAGGTGAGAAGGAGGGATCAAAATAGGTAAAGACTATGCTTTATTTCAAAACTTGTGTCTAGAAGACCAAGTCTTAAGTATCCAGCAAAGCAATAAAATGGAACCATCCTACTATTTAAACTTTTAACTCTTCCCATCAAATCTTTTGAACATTTTTAAAATATAGTACCTACCCAATGGGAAATTTAAGTAGAAGTCTAGCATTGTAGAAATAATTCAGTAAGTTAAAGTTATCTTAAATTGTACTATTAAAAATAATAATTTGTAGCAAGAAGAAAGAGAGGAAGGGGGAAGCAAGGGAAAAAGAATGAGTAAAGGAGGGAGAGAACAAAAGAGCAAGGGAGAGAGGGGAAGGGAGGGAAGGAAGGAGAAAGTGATGAAGGGAAAGAGTAAATAAGGAAGAGAGGGAGAGAGCAAGGAAGATATTCAGACTTGAAACATGGAAGCCTCCCCTCCCTTTGCAATTCATTTTATACATAATGTGCAGTCAAATATCAACCCTGAAGATTCTGCTCATCTCACAGACTCTTGGTTTATCATTGTATAATTTCTTTGTCAATACCTGTGTCTTACCTTGTTCAGGATCACATTCTCCCTGCTGAGCTACTGAAACAGTGCTATTAAAATTCTTATTTCTGATATGGCCTCTCTCTTTCAGTGCATCCTCCACAGCAGTGAACTAGATGTGAAATAGACATAGATCATGTAACTCCATACTTAAAAATCCTTTAGCTACACCACACTGAGATTAGGTCATACCTAAATTCTGGGGCACAGCAAAGGAGCTTAGCCCATTCTGAGCCTTCCCAACACACTGGTCAATACACACCCTGTCAACTTCTGTTCACTTTTAACACCTCTCACTTCATTCTCCCGCTAAACTCAGTCCTTCCTAAGCTTTCCTAACAGCCTTTAATTTCCCATTGTTAGGATTACTTCCACTTAAATACTATTTATGTGAAACAATGTATATACATTGTTTGTTCCAGGCAGTTTAAATTTGCTGAGGATACAATGTTTGCTTGCTAACTATTGTCCCTCAAGTTGAGCATGAACCTAGCACATAGTATTAACTTGGTGAATAATTGCTGAATGAGTGGATCCAATAACTTTCTGTATTTTTTAACTGATAAATCTTTTACTTATCCATCTAAGATCATCCCAAGTATGAGCTGTTCTTAGAGTGGTCATTGAAATTTCTTCTGTCTCCTATTGCCTTCATCCGCATTTTCTCAAAACTTCTTAGGTGCCTTTGTTCATCTTTTGTCATTCTGTACCCTGTTACAGATCCAGTTATGTTGTAGCTTGGCTTTTGTAATATTGCTGAGAGTTTTGATTTCTTTGTCCATTTCTTCAATTATTTTTAAGTTCCAGTAAGACATAAGTTTTGCATTTAAGCTCCAAATTTAGGCGCAGCAGTGTGCTTCTTTACTCTATTGGAAGGATGATTGAGCCTCATTTACAACTTCCTGCCAAGGATCACCTAGCCTCTATGCTTCACCAAAGTGCCTTCCAAATCCTCCAGTTGAAAGTTATGTCTTGTGTTGAAGGAGAAAACTCTGTCCTTAGTGCTGCGGAGCTTTGGCTCTGATAACTGCACCTTGGAATCACAGGATCAGGACATCAGTCACAACAGCCTAAGTGGTCACCATAGGCTAGATGTGACTGGACAGTGTGGCTTCTAAATCAGTTAACATGTGAGTCAAGAAAAGTCAACTGCCAACCCAGAAAAGACACTTTTCTCTCTTTATATAGCAGCTAGAATTCTTAAAAATGCCCATAAAACTGGCTTCTTGTTGCTGGATAGCACATGCCAGTAGTTTAAGTTCTTAGAAAACAGAATTTGTTAGAGAAAAAAAAAGCTAGGTATGGTGATGCATGCTTGTAACTCCAAGATTTGAGAGGCTGAGGCAGTGGGCTTCTTTGAGTTTGAGGTCACCTGAGGATATGTATTGAGTTCCAACCTAGCCTGTGCTACAGAGTGAGATCTGTCCTCGAAACCCCCTCCCCACTAAAACAGAGAGAATAGGGTCCAAGACTGGCTAGATTACAGGGTTTGACACATACCTGTCTTCTCAAATTACATTCCCTAAAATTCCTTCCCTGAATGCCCTCCAAGCTAAGAAGACAGAAGCCTATGCATTATGGATTTCAATAGTCTGTATATCATGCAGTGTGATTTTAAAAGTTTTTTTCACCTTAGTGCTGGTTGTCCATTTACAAAATTCACACATAATATAACAAACACATACAGACTATATTTTTAGAGAAAAAAAATATTTATCTTTAGTTTTCCCAATGTCCACTTTTGTTCCTTACAATCAGTGAACTTGAAAACACTCAACATGTTTGGTGTCCAGAACATAGCAGGGAAAAGTCTTAGGAGAACATAATTCAGGGAAGTTTCTCTAATGCTGAGACAACAGTTTTTTTTCTGTAATTCTGAAACCTGGAGTGTGAGGACAATGAATAGGTGGTGATTAGAATGTTTTCACACCTGGAGATATTCACACTTCCCAGGTCCACTTTCAAGGAAGCAAGTGGTGTGTAGGGCTAAAGGCACTTAATCAGGAACAGTTGCTGTTTTCAGCACCATACTTTCTTTTTCCTCATTTTTTTAATTATTTCCTTCATTTCTGACACAATATGATTACAGCATTTCTCCCTTCCCTTTCCTGCCCCCCAAACCTCCCATATACTACTCCTTGGTCTTTTGGAAATCCACGGCATCTTTTTTCATTAATTATTCTTACATGTATATAACCTGGTTGGTCTGTATAATATTGCTTGTATGGATGTTTTCAGTGTTGACTATTTAGTATTGAATAACCAATTAGTGTGCTCTTCTCTGGGGAAGACCATTTCTCCACCCTTCACGATTCTTTAGTTGCCTGTTGTTCTTTGTGCAGTGTTGAAGCCTAGATGCTTTTACCCCTCCACTTTGCAACTTCTATGGATATTTTAGGTGATTTCCAAATACTGGTACCTGAGGTTGAGGCTGTAACAGGAAGGACAGCAAAGGAAGTGGTTAAGGTACAAACTATGACCTCATGAAGACCAAATGCACATAAGATATTTTTACAAAGCACAAAATGATTGAAGTAGGACAAGATTCTAGGGTTTGTAATATCACCAATGCTTCCTAAAGCCCAGGGTGAATGAAAAAGAACAGAGAAACACCAAAGGCTCAGAGTGCCCGAGTGATGCAAGTATATGTTCAGTGGCTATCACCAGGAGCCTCACCCTTGGAGGATCTATCTTGAGCAAGTGGGTTCAGGCACAGACTCCCTTTCTATCACATTATTGGTGCTTCAAATTACACAATAAGCATACTTGTTGTGGGATATTTATGTACAATATGAAGATGTGTCTTTGCCAAGTGATCATCTGATGGGTTTAATAAAGAGCAGAATGGCCAATAGCTAGGCAGGAGAGAACAGGAGGGACTTCCTGTCAAAGAGAGGAACTCAGAATGAATCTAGGGGCACAAGGGTCACAAGCCAGATATGGAAAAGAAACAGGAGGTACTAGGTGGAAGAGAGGTAGAGCCACATAGCAGAATGTAGATTAATATAAATGGTTTAATTTAATTTATAAGAGCTGGTTGAGACAAGCCTAAGCTAAAGGCCAAGCTTTCAAAATTAATAATCAGTGTTTCCATGTCATTACTTGTGAGCTGGCAGTCCAAGGAAAATCTGACCACACACACTGCCAATCAAAAGATCACTGTGGTCAGAAGGCTAAAGACTGAATTCATTTGTGTCTGCAGAAGAGGGTTCTGGGCAAGGAGATGGAGACAGCATAAGGTGAAGAGGATATCCGAAGTTGAGTTTGGGTCACATGAAGCAGCCTCATGTAGGCTGTTGAAGCCCCAGCAGATTGAGGTCAGACAAGACAGCACAGACCTAGTGTGGGATGTGGAAACCTGAGCTGAAATGAGGAGACCTTCTACATATTGTTGTTCAGGCTTTAGAGGACAAAACATAGATAGGGTGGGGAGATGTTAGCAGGTGCAAGAGGGAGAGAGCTGAAATAGTCCACTGGCTGCACGCAGATTGGGGATGGGACATGGATACCTTATAAGAATAGCAGATAACAGGATCCTCAGCACTGCCTAAGAAATTTGCAGACATGGGAAGGGAGAGTGCCTTCACTGGAGTGAACTAGAAACATCAGTAAACTCCCAGCTTCTCAATATGGATAGACAGATTTAGAAATACATGTGCATGTGTACAGCTGTCTGTATACTGTGTATGCTTCCTACTTTAGTTATTCTTGTGCCCTGGGAACAGTGTCATATCCCAAGCACACATACATAGAGCATACTCCTTGTTTCCTAAATATCTTCTCCCCACGAAGAGAAGACAGTTCTCTTTAGATAAGTAATAGACTAAGGGAGGATGGGAAATGTGGGCAAAATCTTGTGTCATAAAATGATGAAGTCTCCAAAGTCTCCAAAGAATGAGAGGATCCTGACAGGAAGGGTGACTTAAGAAAGTAAACATCTCCCTTCCACTCCCATAGCTCCTTCTAACAACATTTACCACACATTGAAAAGCTACTGTTCCATGACCACCTTTAAAGTACAAATGTTCAACCAACTCATGACAGATAAATGTATTTAGTCAGTTACATTCTGATCTTGTGTCTTGAGGTGGCACTTTCAATTTATGCAAAACCGCCAACATAAATAAGCTAATGCCAACAATATCACATTGGAAACACTCTTTGAAATATTTAGACTTGCCCTTTGCTTGTAATCTCTTATTATCTAACATTATACTCATCTATTCAGACACAACTAACCATCTGTACCTTGTAAATCATCATGATAGAGTTGGGGGACACTGGGATTCATGATATAGACCATCTTAGCAGAAGGTTATCCCAAAAGTCTGAAAGTTTGGCAGGTGGCTCCAAATAATTATGTCAGCCTTTACCTGCATCCAGCTTTCAGTAGAAATGGGAATATGGATTACTTAGGTGCCTAAAACAATTACAATCAAATTTTCCTGTAATGTGCACTGGAATCCCTACACTCAGCATTCAAAAAAAAACATTATTCATTGGTGATTTTTAAACAAACTAAAATAGCCTATTTCATAATAGTCTATTTTACTTCTCTATTCCTAGTGTGTGAGCAGAGCCTGCTAAGTAGGGATGCATTCAGTACTTTTTGACTGATTTGGGGTTTTTCACGAATAAATGTCAGCACATCTTTCCTTGGAGTTAGCCCATGAATTCCCTTAGTTCAACACCCCTGGTTAATTAATCTTTCTGTGAATGTCAAGCTCAGGAACCATGGGGATGGGGTTGGGAGATGAGGATGGGAGGAGTGTAATGTGCTTGTTTCTCCTCTAGGCGGAGCTATGACAACACTGAAAAAATATTTCCCAATATATTTATTGATTATTTGGGAATTTCACACAATACACCTTGCTTGCATTCACTTCGCAGCCCTCCCAGGTCTGTACCCCACCCCTTGTGATCTCTCCCCTTCAAAAAAGAATAAATGAAAAGAAAGAAAATAATAAAACAATCAAGTCCAATTTGTGTGTCCATATACTCACAGAAGCATGGTCCAACTACCAGTGGCCAGCAGCTTAAAGAAAACAATTGATGGCTTCTTGTCAGGGTGTGAGTTGTGAAGGACTCCATTTTCACTGAAACTCTTGAGGTTATTGATGGAGGTGGATGAGAAGGGAAGATGGAAGGGAGTTGGGCAGGAAGTAAAGAATCTAGCTTTTTTTCTTGCTCTTGTTGAGCAATGAGATGAATCCAGTTCAAAAGTACTAGGACTTCCTGAACCTGTAGGGTATTGTTCCTGACAGCCCTCTGCATGTCTCCTGTAGGTGTGCAGGCTTAGGCCCCTGGAAGGTCAGGTCTTCCCAGTGGATGTTGGAGGGAGGCATATTCCTCTCCTTCCCCCTTAGTGCTGATGTGCTTCTTACCTCATTATTAAATTACTGCATCTTGAAATGATGGACAGCTGGCTTCAGAAAAGGCTCTCATGAGCAATGAGGCTGCCTTTTTTGGGATGAAGGAAAGAAAGGCTGAGTGTGCCTGAGCTGGGTCTATGAGAGGCAGAAGGAAGGGTGTCTATCCAAAGGAGTGAGTCTGTGTCAGGAGAAGAGGAGGTATTACAAAGCAGACAGAAGAGTGTGCCATTTGCTGGTACAAGCAGTTGTCAGAGGTGCCTTGGGAGGCTGCTGGGTATGGTCTGTGTCTGGCAGTCTATGTATGCATGATCAGCCCTGACAAGCACAAAGGGCAGAGAGGAAGTGTGAGCTGAAGCCACTTACAGGAAAAGGGAGCACCCAGCAAACCTCTCACATGGTATGTAAAAGGCACCTAGACAGTCAGGTCCAAAAAAAGGAGACATAGATCCCATCTTGTGCAACTATGGGAATTTTGATGGGTTCCAGGCTTTTCAACTTCCTGGCCCTTTGTCTCTTGGTGGCAGGTGAGTCTTAGCCTTGGTCCATATACTTCTGTATTTTCCATGAAACATCCTTTTATAATATTCTTGAGGATTAAATTTGGTTTGTTATTCCCACAGGTCCAGTGGATCCTAGAATTATCCAGACACCACAACATCTGGTGACAGTCACAGGGAATGAAAGGACCCTGAAATGTGAACAGCATCTATCTCACAATGCTTTGTACTGGTATAGACAAAGAGCTAAGAAGTCCTTACAGCTCATGTTTTCCTATTACCATCAAAAACTCGTTGAAAACCAGACTATCTCAACCCGATTCCAACCTCACAATCCAGGGAAATCCGACCTAGACCTTCAGATCTCAGCCCTGGAGCCTGATGACTCAGCCACATATTTCTGTGCTAGCAGCCAAGACACAGCCCTGCAGAGCTCTTGCCCCCCTGTACACAAACCTCCTCAGTCTATCCAGGAAATGGTTGCTCTAACAGGTCCACCTGAGCTTCGAGATTCAGTCAGTAGTCCACAGGACTCATGTAGAAACCTCAGACCACAACACCACCTGCCAATTAGATATCTTATTCCCAAATTCTATGGCTGCATAGCAGCAGTCTTTGACTTGAGTAAGATGGGGTCTAGAGTTGAATATGGGATGGGCAAGCTCAAATGAAAGTTGTTTCAAGGGTTTTAGTCCTGAGAAATCTTTTTATGAACCTCTTAACTGTTCTCACCAATCCTCTGCCAATATGTGCCCTCATGAGACTTTTCTTTTCAAGAAGAGCCTGTACCTCAGGCCTCATTCTGTCTCCAAGCATGCTCACACCTTTCCATGACCCTTTACCTCCAACAACATGGCTCTTCCGGTTTCCCATATCCAGAATAATCATTCATTTGATAGGTACCAATGTTGGATTTACTCTCCTTGTTTATGGTCAGGTTCTCAACTCCTGCTTTCCCTTCTCATTGGAGCTTTTAACACTTTCATGCTTGACTCTTTTTTTTTAGATCTCTTTCATCTTCATGCTGAGTCTTTTTTACTCTGTAATGTTAACTGTAGACTCTGATGCCTCTGAATTTTTGCTCAACACAGTATCAAAAAAGAAAACCTTCTGGCATTTCTGAGAAAGACTTATTTCTGGAAACTTCCTATGCTGAATGCCAGAATCCCTCTGTAATATTCCTGGTAATGGCCCTCTGTTCTGTGCACACCATCAGATCTCATAGGCACAACAGAATCCTGAACCTTGGGTGTCTGGTGTACGCATTAGTACTAATATTTGCTCCTTTCACCTGTAGAGGGCACTGTATTACCACTCGCCAGTAACTGTCAGACCTTGCCTCTGGGACCTTTAGGAGTGTAGTATGTCCTGCCTCTGTTTCTGATGCCCAGTAACTCAAACTAAGAGAAGCTACGTTCCTGCTGTGACCCCACTATGGATATCTGGCTCCTGTGTTGGATATTTTTTAGTTTTATGAAAGCAGGTGGATTCTTAAGAATTCTAGACACTTTTCATTTCATACTGAGACAATTTAAAATATTCTATTAATCTTCTTTCTCTTTTCACAGGACTCACGGGACCCAAAGTCAGGCAGACCCCAAGTCATGAAGTGGTACATGTGGGGCAGATGGTGACCCTCAGCTGTGACCCTGTTTCTAATCACATATTCTTTTATTGGTATAAACTGATCTTGGGACAGCAGATGGAGTTTCTGGTTTCTTTCTCCAGTGGTAAAACCGTGGACAAGTCTGATCTATTCAAGGAGGATCGGTTTTCAGTTGAAAGGAAAAAGGATTCATATTTCACTCTGAAGATCCAGCCCACAATGTTGGAGGACTCAGCCATGTACTTTTGTGCCAGCAGCTTATCCACAGCCTTGCAAAAACACCTCCTTCCTGTACACAAACCCTCATGTGTCTGCCTCTCTCCTGGCTTCCCCAGGAGAAGGAAGGCTGTTTATTTATTTTTTAATTGCAGTTGTTTTTAAACAGATAAGTATGTGAAATCAAATGATCAAATAGGTTATCTCATCCAAGGATGGTCAGAGGCCATGGGATATATAGACTGTCTGCAGACACTATAGAGTGTGCCTGGGAAATAAACTTGAGCGAATAATCTCTTAGCAGGTAACTGACTGACTCATATGTTCCTGTTCTTTCTCCATTTGATCTGCATTGGAGTTTTTTGTTTTTTTTTTTGTTTTTTTTTTTTTTTTTTTTTGCTTTATTAAAAGTTGTTTAGATTTCGACCCATAAGGTAAAAGTACATCACTCCTAGTGCCTCAAGGGCCACATTTGTAGTTCCTGCCACTGGATTAATCAGATCTGTCAGGTAAGAAATTCTGTATTATGAGATGGAGGAGGAAGAAATTGACACTGCAAACACAGATGCAATAAGTATCTCATTGATACTGAACTGAAAATGTCTTGGTCTTTTTGGTTCATTTAACTTGGAAGCAGGAAGGTTAGGATAAGAAATGGAGTTTATATAAATAGATGTTAAATAAATGGAGTCTATAAAACAGATGATCATGTGGTCACAAATTTGCTACTCCACATAGGAACTAGGTAATGTTGACCTGGAATTCAATTAATTCACTCAAGTTCCTCTAATTTGTGCTGGGTTGATAGCAACAATTTGGTGAGTGACTCAGTCACAATGTGAGCAAGTAGATCTACTTAAGGGATCAAAGCCATAAGGCAGCAGTTCTCAACCTGTGGGTCTGGATCTCTTTGGCAGGTTGAATGACCATTTCACAGGGGTTGTGTAAGACCATCTGCATTTCAGATATTTACATTATGATTGATAACAATAGCAAAATTATGAAGTAGAAACAAATAATTTTATGGCTGGGGTTACTACAACATGAGGAACTGTATTAAAGAAACACAGAACAGAGAACCACTGCCATAAGGAGTAAAGGTTGGCACCATCCCACTGAACAAGGATCAACCCACAGAAGAACAAACAGAACAAGGCTAAAGGAAATCTAGAATTGCTGGTAGAGATGGAAAATGAGGAACATCAGCTATGCCTTGGGTACCACTGGTTGCATCAGCTCTGAAGTTTACAGCTATGAACCTCCTGTGTTTGTAGCTCTTGTGGCTGACCATCACCTCGAAGCCATGATTATTTGGCCCAGATAAAAATGTAAACTGTATCATTTAATGCCAGTCACAGGTGTGATGAGCAATTCTGTGCAGACCAGCAGACATTGACTTACTTTATAGGAATAGTGTTTACGTGTGGGAGTTGAGTTATGGTAGTGGCCTGGATGGCACTTATGCAGGCATAGTCCAAAAGTGTGCAACAGTGGATCAGAGGATTTCCATTAGTCTGATTCTCTAGAAATCTTAGATTGGCAGTCAATCACCTGCCTACACAAATGCCCAATTGACATGCTTTCATTTGTACTTTTCTCTTTTTCTGTGCCTCTGATTTGGTCTGGGCAGTTTTACCTTATCTCTGCATATTAACTGTTCTTTTAAGCTTTGTTCATTCTCTTTGTAAACAAATATATTGAATATATATATTAGGCAATCAGTATAACTTAGTTCAGAATTTCCATTTAGACCATAATTACAGTTTCAAGTTGTCTGCTAAAATTCTCCATTATATTTATTTTGTTAAAAACATTATCTATTTAAAAACCAGTGTCTAATAACTGCAACATCTAATCTTGTTGGAGACACTTCTCTGTCTGTTTTCATGTCTTGGTTTGTGATATTATCTTGTTTCTTCACAGACTAAGTAAGTCATGTGAAAGCTGAAGTACATGAAAAATTAGAGACAATTTGAAGTCGTGAATGATTTCATCTTCCTTTTGAAAGGACAGAGATTTTGAAGAAATTCTAAGAGAGGCAGGTCATTTTCATTAAGTTGATGATTGAGTTAAGCTGAAGCTGGTTTTTGAAGAGTCCATGGGATCATTGTTAACTCTTAGTTTTAAAGGGTCAGTGTTTTAAGTTTTAAAGTGCTTTGAGCACTTAGCAGTCTTATTGACATGAAATTCATATAACATAATATTTATTCAAATGTAAAATTACATGTGTTTTAACAAATCCATGGAGCTGTACTGGTGTCACGATGGTCTGACACCAAAATATTTTCATTTCCTCAAAGTTCTTTTGTGCTCATCTTCAGCAGTCCCCTGCTCCTGTCAGCATACTCAAGGCATGGGGCTTTCCCAGGGAATTTATGGTCAGTATCACTGAACATCATGTTATTCTACATATCTGAGAGCTGCTGGTTGCTTTAGGAAGCACCCCACTCTCTCAGCCTTATTTCCGTCAGGCACTTAGCAGATTGTGCTAAGTTGGCAATTGGTCTTAAAGCAATGCCTATCAGTTGTATTTGCTGTGAACTTTTGGCCTTTTGTGTCCTTACTGTCTTTGCACCCACAAATGTCTCCAAACACAAATCATATCTATTTAATAATCTTTTATAGTTGATTTTTCTAATAATCCGATCCAACTCTGAAAGCCAGGGTACGTTCTGAGCATGCTCACATTTGGGGTGGGAACACCCTTAAGAAAGTAAGGAGTTCAACCTTCTGCAACTTGTTCTAGCATCACGGCTAGAAACCCCAGCATATAAATTCATCTAAAGATATTTGACTTTAGTGACTTGAATGATATCATCTCTTGTTTTCCACATAGGGAATGAGTACTCTTTAGGGTCTTATGAAATACTGATACATGCTAGTTTGTTTTTGATAAGTCTTTATTCTCATTATTTATCAATGGAATCCGAACTGGCATCTAGTTCAGAACATTTGAATGACAGTTTCCTATATGTTGCATGAAATTTGAACCTGATCAATAATTAAGGGCATCAAGACCTCCTTACATGAAAGTATACTACACCACACACACACACACACACACACACACACACACACACACACACACACAATGTGGACCACTCAATGTCTAGTTGAGAACTCAAACATCATTTGCAGAATCTGTGAAACAGTACTTTTCTTCAAATTATATCCAGCAAGAGAACAACTATCCAAAAGTTACATTTTAGTCTCTGCTTCAGGGCTTACCACTCAATCATGCTCTAGTTTCATAGCTTACCCCTGTGAATGAGCCTGAGACCATGTGCTTTGGGTGACCCCAGCTGAGTGAAAGATGAGGTAGGGTCAGGCTTGTGGCCTCTGTGGACAAAAGCTCTTCTTTTTTTCTGTGTAAGATGCTTCTGAAGTCAAGGGTGCCTGAAGACAATGGCTGCCCTCTTCTAGCAGCACCCCAGGAATCCACTTCTCCATAGTGGCCTTAGTCAGCCCCTGCTTCACCCTGTTCCCGCCTTCTTGCTTATTCCCTGAGGACCACTTTCTCAGATATTGCCTATTGAGAAATCAGTTTGGATTGGGAAAGCCTTGGACCAATGACAATCCCCTTCCTGTGTGTGTCCCTGCCTCTAAGAACTCTGCCACTCACCTATAGTAGTACACAGCAGAAATGCTAAATTCTAGAACATTTTTTGTCTTATTTGTTTGCTTTGTTTCCCTTTTGTATTTTGTTTGAATAATGAAAAGTAGGAAAGGAAGAAGATTTATACAATGTGCTCACAATGCAAAGAAGGTCAGAAAGACCCAGTGAATCCCCAAAGTCCATCTTCAGGCTTCCACCGATAAAAAGTTTCATTTCAGTTTTAAACAGAGGGCCAGAGATGTGCATATCTAAGCAATTTCTACTGGTCACAGTGTGGTTCTGTCCAACAGTGTTTCAACTTCATCCTTCTGACAAGTAGACTGACAAGTGGCACTTTTTTTTCTGGGAGAAAATTTAAATTTCTAATGTCCCAACAAGATTCCCAGGAGTAGTCTGATGTCTTGAAGTCCATTGTTTCAATAGTCTGATAGCCAAAATGAGATATACAGTGTCTCTTCAGAATACCCTCCCCCACTTCAGGTTACATTGCTCTTTATTCAGTTGCTACACCTCAACCTTGCCTTCAAATATGTCTACTGTAACACAAATATGAACAGAAAGCAAATAGGGATCAAGTTTAGAATGCTTTTTAATTCACTGTCCACAAGGAGGTGCTGTGACTCTGAGATTAAGCCTTCTAAGGAAGATTTGAGAGAATTCATTGGTTAAGAAAGGGTTAAGAGAAACTTTGACTTATTTATAGGATGGGAAAGTGTGGTCTGGGATTGTCATGTGAAGGGACTTTCTCTGAACTGAAGTTCCATCAGATGGCCTGGCTGACTTCTTGTATGTGATACAGCATGGGATTAGAAAGTAGGGTTTGTGGTGAGAAGGCTGGGAACCCACAGGCAGGTGCAGGTGGAGAGCCTGCCTGAAAGGAATAAACAAAGCTCTGGGAGGGAGGCTTTATGCCTTAGCTCAGTCAAGTCTAATCTATCCAGCCTTTCATGATGTGAGTTCCTACACCCAACAATGAATGCTGCAGACCAAGGCCTCCTCAGGACACTTGAGGATATATCAGGAATCTACGGGTGAGGCCAAGAGACCAGGAGTCTCATTTCTATGTTCCTCATGCCATACCATTAAGGAATTATACCAGAGAGGTCTTGTTGCTGTTCATCTGCTGGGGCCCACAGTGGTCCTTTCCATCCTTGAAGAACGAAAATTCATCCATTCACACAACAAGCATTTCTTCTGGGATTAAAAAATTTTCCATCAAAATAGCAGATACTACACTAAAAAATAGCAGGAACACACCCCTGTGTGGACTCTATTTAAAACTTCTTTCTCTATCTACAAATACCCCTGGAACTAGGGCCAACATTTTGATGCTATCAAGATACCTAGAGATAGCCAGGCGGTAGTGGCCACGCCTTTAATCCCAGCACTCGGGAGGCAGAGCCAGGCGGATCTCTGTGAGTTCGAGGCCAGCCTGGGCTACCAAGTGAGTCCCAGGAAAGGCACAAAGCTACACAGAGAAACCCTGTCTCGGAAAAAAAAAAAAAAAAAGATACCTAGAGATAGAAAAGCTGGTGGCATTGCCTGGCACCCAGAACACAGGTCTGAGACAATGTGTTTTTACACAAGGCTCTATTCACCTTTACAGCATTTGGAAATTCCCTTGCTTCTTGGAAATCCAGGAAAGTCATAAAACTACATTTTCTATGGGCAGATGCTAGGCAGCAGAAGGAAGTTCTAGGCCATCTTCCCATACTGCCAAACACATCCCACCATACTACACCAAGGAGGAGTCAAGCCAAAACATTGAAATGAAAAACAATTTCCTTTTCTGTAAAGGTTAATTTTGTAGCTCATCTTAGAATGAAACAAAGAAATATAGTAAAGATTACCAACTCAATTTTCTAAGTTGAAATCTTAATCTTTTTCTGTGTCAAAAGCTACTTTCAAAATCTGCTGAGAATTATGAACATCAAAAAAGGCAAATACACACAGGTCTAGCAACAAAATTTAAATTTAATACTGAGGACTTTAATTTAGGGCATGGAAATCATGATCTTTTGGATTTTTCTCACTAGTAGTCACATATAATTTCTACAACTTCTTCCCAATTGTGAAAATAATGTAAAATATTACCACTTTTAAAACTAAAAAGGGCCTATAATTTATATTATACATTTAAATGATATTAATAATTAATATATTACAAATATTTTAATTGTTCTTTACAAGAAAATGCTTAGTGATCCATTAATAGTACAAATAACACATGTCATTATTTCAAGAGGATAGATGAGAATTCAGTAGTTAAAAAGGCAAACAATACAACTGATATTTTGAAAAGCTGGAGGGCAAATGGCCTGTAATGTGATGTCTCCTTGGGTTTGGTCTGAATTTTTACTTGGGAAACTGTCAATAACAATAAACAGTATGTATGTTAACTATTGGGATTTTTTTTTTTTTTTTTTGTCTGTGAGAATGCTGATTTTTCTCTTCTGGGTCAGAGCCACTGTAATCCACACCTCTCTGAGCAGAACAGAAAGGCTGCCCTGTGCCTTGTTCCTTAGGAAACATGAGAAACAGCCTGAGCCCAGGGAGGGGAACATCTGGGACAATGGAATCTCCTGGGGCTCCTGTGCAGCAATAAGCACCTGGCAGCCTGGCTGTGGGACATTCTGTCACCACCCTGCTCTGCCAGAGCACTCAGCAGTGTCCCCTGACTGCTCAAGGAGTTTATTCTGATGGAAGTCACCCAAAGAAGAAGTGACAAAGGAAGTTTTGGTCCAAAGTAGATGATTTCATATACAGAACTGAGGAATCACATACTATGCTTTTCCAACTGAAACACACTCTCCATTGTGGGCAAATATAAGCTTAAAGAAGCCAAATTCAGATCAGTGACCAGAATAAGCACCTGGCTGTTGCCTAGCCCATTTCCTGTTTGTTCTGGTTCTTCTCCGGCCTTCAACCCCATCCCCACTGCTCCTGCACATTTTTATTTTTAGGTGACAGCCAAGCTACAATTGCTTCATTTTCATGCACACCCTCCCTGGACTTTTCTTACTGAAGCCTGGTCCTTGCCAAGGATTGCAGACTTCACTCTGATTCTCTCTGTTCAGATCTTGCCTTTCTAGTTCAGCTAGAACTATCAGGAAGGAAAGTTTACAACATTTGTTTCTTTTTATCTTCCAGGCAATTAATGAAAAATAAGGACATAATTTTCTGTTTTTTAACTCTTAAAAAACTAATAGAACTTAGAACTAACATTGCCTCTTGTGAAAAAAATTTTTTTCCACTTAGGGTCATTTCAGCATCATTTCTAGGAGTTGTTCCCTTGATTGTGTTAAGAATATTTGAAGAAAATAGTAGGGTAGTTTTGGAGCCCACAAAGGTATCCTAGTTAGATCTGAGCTTGCTTTACACAGCAGGGGTGCATTAAGGGATGGCTTGACCACCTATATGGTTACCAGGTATTTGGGATGGTCTGCATTTGGCTGTGCTGGGGGGAGGTCTTTTGCTCCACCCCTTGGCATTTGTTTAAAGCCCTTTGACAGAGACAGTTTGGGCACAATGGATTAGGATCCAGGACCTCCCAAGGTGATCCTGTTTTTCTGTCTCTCTCTTTCCAGCATCTTGCTATCTAATTGTTCCTTTTCCTCCTGCACAAAGTACCCTGGGGAAAAGTGGGGGTGGGATTGCCCCAACCATTGGAGCCCAAACAGGGACAAAGACAAAGACAAGCAACAACAACAACAAAACAAACAAAAACAAAAACAAAAAAAACAAAAAGATCACACAAAAACCCAGGTTATTTGTGAAAGTGGTAGTTGGGTTTTGCTGAAAGCATTTGGGCCAGTCCAGTTTTGTAGTGAAAAAAGAAAAATGAGACAAGGGGTTTCATCCTTGGGAAAAAAAGAAAAAAGGGAACTAAAAATGTGTCCTTAGAATGCTGTAGCATAGAACCTTCTCTATCAAGGTTTCTCTTGCTCTCTTAAAATTCTATCCATGAAAATTAAGGGAAGTAGAGAGTAGTAATATAGTGTTAAAAAAAATTAGAGTAAGGTAGAGTAGGAATATTGGGAAAAAAACTTAAGATAAGCATAAAGACAGAGGAACTATGTCCTTAATTTTCTTATTATGGGGCTATGAACACAATCAGAAAATTTCGAGTGAAAACAGGGAGAAACGATCTCTATGGAAATGTTTGGCCTGGGGACAGCAAAAATGCTAAGTCCAAGCAGCAGAGGAAAGAGATTATCCCTGAGGCAAATATGGATAAAGCAAAAACCCTCTGCTCTGTCAGCAGTGCCTGAGAAAATTTGTACAACACCATACCAGCAAAATTAGTTTCCTTTTGGCTATGAAGCCAAATTTAGACAACAGAAGTTTTTGGAAAACTTGGTGGTCATTCTCTCTCAAAAACTAAAATCTCTTTGCCTGCCTGGGCCTTCTCCAACACTGGAAGTCAGCTAGCCTGCAGCTAAGGAAGAAGCCTTCAAGTGACACTGGATACAGCCCAGAGGAGCTGAGTGGGCTTGTACTTATAGACTGTAATAGTGAGCTGCTGACTGCATTGTCTGTCTCCTGACAACCCTCGTAAACACACAGGACAGTGTAGTGATTATCACATTTGCCTAACACACAGGTGATACCCAACAGTCAAGAGCATAGGACATCTTGTAAGGGCAGATGATCTTGTTATGAGTCTAGACTCTGCCACTCTTGTAGCCATCACTGTCACTATTCAGAGGTGAGAAGGAGGGATCAAAACAGGTAAAGACTATACTTTATTTCAAAACTTGTGCTAGGAGACCAACTCTTAAGTATCCAGCAAAGCAATAAAATGGAACCATCCTACTATTTAAACTTTTAACTCTTCCCATCAAATCTTTTGAACATTTTTAAAATATAGTACCTACCCAATGGGAAATTTAAGTAGAACTCTAGTATTGTAGAAATAATTCAGTAAGTTAAAGTTATCTTAAATTGTACTATTAAAAATAATAATTTGTAGCAAGAAGAAAAAGAGAGGAAGGGAGGAAGGGAGGAAGCAAGGGGAAAAGAATGAGTAAAGGAGGGAGAGAACAAAAAGAGCAAGGGAGAGAGGGGAAGGGAGGGAAGGAAGGAGGAAGCAATGAAGGAAAAGAGTAAATAAGGAAGAGAGGGAGAGAGCAAGGAAGACATTCAGACTTGAAACATGGAAGCCTCCCCTCCCTTTGCAATTCATTTTATACAAAATGTGCAGTCAAATATCAAACCTGAAGATTCTGCTCATCTCAAGGACTCTTGGTTTATCATTGTATAATTTCTTTGTCACCACCTGTGTCTTACCTTGTTCAGGATCACATTCTCCCTGCTGAGCTACTGAAACAGTGCTATTAAAACTCTTATTTCTTATTTCTGATATGGCCTCTCTCTTTCAATGCATCCTCCACAGCAGTGAACTAGATGTGAAATAGACATAGATCATGTAACTCCACACTTAAAAATCCTTTAGCTACACCACACTGAGATTAGGTCATACCTAAATTCTGGGGCACAGCAAAGGAGCTTAGCCCATTCTGAGCCTTCCCAACACACTGGTCAATACACACCCTGTCAACTTCTGTTCACTTTTAACACCTGTCACATCATTCTCCCGCTAAACTCAGTCCTTCCTAAGCTTTCCTAACAGCCTTTAATTTCCCATTGTTAGGATTACTTCCACTTAAACACTATTTATGTGAAACAATGTATATACATTGTTTGTTCCAGGCAGTTTAAATTTGCTGAGGATACAATGTTTGCTTGCTAACTATTGTCCCTCAAGTTGAGCATGAACCTAGCACACAGTATTAACTTGGTGAATAATTGCTGAATGAGTGGATCCAATAACTTTCTGTATTTTTCACTGATAAATCTTTTACTTATCCATCAAACATCACCCCAAGTATGAGCTGTTCTTAAAGTAGTCTTTGAAATTTCTTCTGTTCTCTTGCCTTCATCCGCATTATGTCAAAACTTCTTAGGTGCCTTTGTTCATCTTTTGTCATTCTGTAACCTGTTACAGATCAGTTATGTTGTAGCTTGGCTTTTGTAATATTGCTGAGAGTTTGATTTCTTTGTCTATTTTTTCAATTATTATTATTATTATTTTTTTTTTTTTTTCGTTTTTCGAGACAGGGTTTCTCTGCGTAGTTTTGCGCCTTTCCTGGAGCTCAATTGGTAGCCCATGCTGGCCTCGAACTCACAGCTATCCACCTGGCTCTGCCTCCCGAGTGCTGGGATTAAAGGTGTGTGCCGCCACTGCCGCCGCCACCACCACCACCACCTCCCGGCCTTCTTCAATTATTTTTAATTTCTAGTAAGACATAAGTTTTGCATTTAAGCTCCAAATGTTAGGTGCAGCAGTGTGCTTCTTTTCTCTATTGGAGGGGTGATTGAGCCTCATCTACAACTTCCTGCCAAGGATCACCTAGCCTCTATGCTTCACCAAAGTGCCTTCCAAATCCTCCAGTTGAAAGTTATGTCTTGTGTTGAAGGAGAAAACTCTGTCCTTAGTACTACCGAGCTTTGGCTCTGATAACTGCACCTTGGGATCACAGGATCAGGACACCAGTCACAACAGCCTAAGTGGTCACCATAGGCTAGAGGTGACTGGTCAGTGTGGCTTCTATATCAGTTAACATGTGAGTCAAGAACAGTCAACTGCCAACCCAGAAAAGACACTTTTCTCTCTTTATATAGCAGCTAGAATTCTTAAAAACACCCATAAAACTGGCTTCTTCATGCTGGATAGCACATGCCAGTAGTTGAAGTTCTTAGAAAACAGAATTTGTTAGAGAAAAAAAGCTAGGTATGGTGATGCATGCTTGTAACTCCAAGATTTGGGAGGCTGAGGCAGTGGGCCTCTTTGAGTTTGAGGTCACCTGAGGATATGTAGTGAGTTCCAGCCTAGCCTGTGCTACAGAGTGAGATCTGTCCTCCACCCCCACCCCCCACCAAAACAGAGAGACTAGGGTCCAAGACTGGCTAGATTACAGGGTTTGGCACACAGCTTTCTTCTCAAATTAAGTTCCCTAAAATTCCTTCCCTGAATGCCCTCCAATCTCAGAAGATAGAAGTCTATGCATTATGGATTTCAATAGTCTGTATATCATGCAGTGTGATTTTAAAAGTTTTTTTCACCTTAGTGCTGGTTGTCCATTTACAAAATTCACACATAATATAACAAACACATACAGACTATATTTTTAGAGAAAAAAATATTTATCTTTAGTTTTTCGAATGTCCACTTAGTGTTCCTTACAATCAGTGACCTTGAAAACACTCAACATGTTTGGTGTCCAGCACATAGCAAGGAGAAGTCTTAGGGGACATGATTCAGGGAAGTTCCTTTAATGCTGAGACAACAGCTTTTTATCTGTAATTCTGAAACCTTGAGTGTGAGGATAATGAATGGATGGTGATTAGAATGTTTTCACACCTGGAGATATTCACACTTCCCAGATCCACTTTCAAGGAAGCAAGTGTTGTGTAGGGCTAAAGGCACTTAATCAGGAACAGTTGCTGTTTTCAGCACCATACTTTTCTTTTTCCTCACTTTTTTTTTTATTATTTCCTTCATTTCTGACACAATATGATTACAGCATTTCTCCCTTCCCTTTACTGCCCCCCCAAACCTCCCATATAGTACTCTTTGGTCTTTTGGAAATCCACGGCATCTTTTTTCATTAATTATTCTTACATGTATATAACCTGTTTGGTCTGTATAATATTGCTTGTATAGATGTTTTCAGGGCTGACTATTTAGTATTGAATAACCAATTAGTGTGCTTTTCTCTGGGGAAGACCATTTCTCCACCCTTCACGATTCTTTAGTTGCCTGTTGTTCTTTGTGCAGTGTTGAAGCCTAGATGCTTTTGCCCATCCACTTTGCCACTTCTATGGATATTTTAGGTGATTTCCAAATACTGGTACCTGAGGTTGAGGCTGTAACAGGAAGGACAGCAAAGGAAGTGGTTAAGGTACAAACTATGACCTCATGAAGACCAAATGCACATAAGATATTTTTACAAAGCACAAAATGATTGAAGTAGGACAAGATTCTAGGGTTTGTAATATCACCAATGCTTCCTAAAGCCTAGGGTGAATGAAAAAGAACAGAGAAATACCAAGGGCTCAGAGTGCCCGTGTGATGCAAGTATATGTTCAGTGGCTATCACCAGGAGCCTCACCCTTGGAGGATCTATCTTGAGCAAGTGGGTTCAGGCACACACTCCCTTTCTATCACATAATTGGTGCTTCAAATTACACAATAAGCACACTTGTTGTGGGATATTTATGTGCACTATGAAGATGTGTCTTTGCCAAGGGACTATCTGATGGGTTTAATAAAGAGCAGAATGGCCAATAGCTAGGCAGGAGAGAAGAGGAGGGACTTCCTGTCAAAGAGAGGAACTCAGGATGAATCTAGGGGCACAAGGGTCACAAGCCAGATATGGAAAAGAAACAGGAGGTGCTAGGTGGAAGAG
The DNA here is from genome assembly GCF_004664715.2 of Peromyscus leucopus. Lineage (NCBI taxonomy): Eukaryota > Metazoa > Chordata > Mammalia > Rodentia > Cricetidae > Peromyscus > Peromyscus leucopus. The sequence continues at coordinate 46,443,906 of NC_051065.1, read as the reverse complement.
AGGTAGCGCCACGTAGCAGAATGTAGATTAATATAAATGGTTTAATTTAATTTATAAGAGCTGGTTGAGATAAGCCTAAGCTAAAGGCCAAGCTTTCAAAATTAATAATCAGTGTTTCCATGTCATTACTTGTGAGCTGGCAGCCCAAGGAAAATCTGACTACACACACTGCCAATCAAAAGATCACTGTGGTCAGAAGACTAAAGACTGAATTCATTTGTGTCTGCAGAAGAGGGTTTTGGGCAAGGAGATGGAGACAGCATAAGGTGAAGAGGATATCCACAGTTGAGTTTGGGTCACATGAAGCAGCCTCATGTAGGCTGTTGAAGCCCCAGCAGATTGAGGTCAGACAAGACAGCACAGACATAGTGTGGGATGTGGAAACCTGAGCTGAAATGAGACCTTCTACATATTGTTGTTCAGGCTTTAGGGGACAAAACATAGATAGGGTGGGGAGATGTTAGCAGGTGAGAGAGCGAGAGAGCTGCAATAGTCCACTGGCTGCATGCAGATTGGGGATGGGACATGGATACCTTATAAGGATAACAGATAACAGGATCCTCAGCACTGCTTAAGAAAGCTGCAGACATGGGAAGGGAGAGTGCTAGCACTGGAGTGAACTAGAAACATCAGTAAACTCCCAGCTTCTCAATATGGATAGACAGAATTAGAAATACATGTGCATGTGTACAGCTGTCTGTATACTGTGTATACTTCCTACTTTAGTTATTCTTGTGCCCTGGGAACAGTGTCATATCCCAAGCACACATACATAGAGCATACTCCTTGTTTCCTAAATATCTTCTCCCCACGAAGAGAAGACAGTTCTCTTTAGATAAGTAATATATATAAGACTAAGGGAGGATGGGAAATGTGGGCAAAATCTTGTGTCATAAAGCGATGGAGTCTCCAAAGAATGAGAGGATCCTGACAGGAAGGGTGACTTAAGAGAGGAAAACATTCCCCTTCCACTCCCATAGCTCCTTTAAACAACACTTGGCACACATTGAAAAGCTACTGTTCCATGACCACCTTTAAAGTACAAATGTTCAACCAACTCATGGCAGATAAATATATTTAGTCAGTTACATTCTGATCTTGTATCTTGAGGTGGCACTTTCAATTTATGCAAAACCGCCAACATAAATAAGCCACTGCCCATATACTCACAGAAGCATGGTCCAACTACCAGTGGCCAGCAGCTTAAAGAAAACAATTGATGGCTTCTCGTCAGGGTGTGAGTTGTGAAGGACTCCGTTTTCACTGAAACTCTTGAGGTTATTGATGGAGGTGGATGAGAAGGGAGATGGGAAGGGAGTTGGGCAGGAAGTAAAGACTCTAGCTTTGTTTCTTGCTGTCGTTGAGCGATGAGATGAATCCAGCTCAAAAGTACTAGGACTTCCTGAACCTGTAGGGTATTGTTCCTGACGACCCTCTGCACGTCTCCTGTAGGTGTGCAGGCTTAGGCCCCTGGAAGGTGAGGTCTTCCCAGTGGGTGTTGAAGGGAAGCATATTCCTCTCCTTCCCCCCTTAGTACTGATGTGCTTCTTACCTTGTTATTAAATTACTGCATCTTGAAATGATGGTCAACTGGCTTCAGAAAAGGCTCTCATGAGCAATGAGGCTGCCTTTCTTGGGATGAAGGAAAGAAAGGCTGAGTGTGCCTGATCTGGGTCGATGAGAGGCAGAACGAAGGGCACCTATCCAAAGGGTTAAATCTGTGTCAGGGTACGAAAAGGTATTACAAAGCAGAAAGAAGAGTGTGCTATTTTCCGGTGCAAGCAGTTGTGTTAGGTGCCTTGGGAGGCTGCTGGGTATGGTCTGTGTCTGGCAGTCTATGTATGCATGATCAGCCCTGACAAGCACAAAGGGCAGAGAGGAAGTGTGAGCTGAAGTCATTTACAGGAACAGGGAACACCCAAGCAAACTCTCTCACATGGTAAGTAAAGGCACCTAGACAGCCAGGTCCCAAAGACGGAGACATAGATCCCATCTTGTGCAACATTATGATAGGTTCCAGGCTCTTCAACTTCCTGGCCCTGTGTCTCTTGGTGGCAGGTGAGTCTTAGCCTTGGTCCATACACTTCTGTATTTTCCATGAAACATCCTTTTATAATTTTTTTGAGGATTAAATTTGGTTTCTTATTCTCACAGGTCCAGTGGATCCTAGAATTATCCAGACACCAAAACATCTGGTGACAGTCATGGGGAATGAAAGGACCCTGAAATGTGAACAGCATCTATCTCACAATGCTATGTACTGGTATAGACAAAGTGCTAAGAAGTCCCTACAGCTCATGTTTTCTTATAGACTCCAAAAACTCGTTGAAAACCAGATTATCTCAACCCGATTCCAACCTCACAATCCAGGGAAATCCTACCTAGACCTTCAGATCTCAGCCCTGGAGCCTGATGACTCAGCCACATATTTCTGTGCTAGCAGCCAAGACACAGCCTACAGAGCTCTTGCTCTCCTGTACACAAACCTCCTCAGTCTATCCAGGAAACGGTTGCTGTAACAGGTCCACCTGGGCTTCGAGATTCAGTCAGTAGTGCACAGGACTCATGTAGAAACCTCAGACCACAACACCACCTTCCAATTAGATATCTTATTCCCAAATTCTATGTCTGCATAGTAGCAGTCTTTGACTGGAGTAAGATGGCATCTAGAGTTGAATATGGGACTGACAAGCTCAATTGAAAGTTGTTTCAAGGGTTTTAGTCCTGAGAAATCTTTTTATGAACCACTTAACTGTTCTCACCAATTCCCTGTCAATATGTGCCCTCATGAGACTTCTATTTTCAAGAGCCTGTACTTCAGTCCTCATTCTGGCTCCAAGTATGCTCACACCTTTTCCATGACACTCTTCCTCCTCCCACATGGCTCTTCAAGTTTCCATATCCCAAAAAAATCATTGATTTGATCTGTACTAATACTGGATTTACTCTCCTTACTTATGGTCAGGTTCTCAACTCTTGTTTTTTCCTTCCATTGAAACTTATAAGACTTTCATGCTTGATCCTTTCCTTACATCTCTTTCATCTTCATGTTGAGTCTTTGTACTCTGTATTGTTAACTGTAGATTCTGATGCCTCTGAATTGTTGCTCACCACAGTATCAAAGAAGAAAACCTTCTGGCATTTCTGAGAAAGACTTATTTCTGGGAACTTCCTATGCTGGATGCCAGAATCTCTCTAACTACTAATGGCCCTCTGTCCAAAGCACCCCATCAGATCTCATAGGCACAACAGAATCCTGGTATATGCATGGTACTAATGTTTGCTCCTTTCACCTGTAGATGGCACTGTATTACCACTCACCAGTAACTGTCAGACCTTGCCTCTGGGACCATAGGAGTGTAGTATGTCCTGCCTCTGTTTCTGAAGCCTAGTTGCTCAAGCTAAGAGAAGCAACACTCCTGCTGTGACCCCACTATGGATATCTGGCTCCTATGCTGTTTATTTTTCAGTCTCCTAAAAGCAGGTGGATTCTTAAGAATTCCTGACAGTTTTCATTTCATACCGAGATAATTTTGAACCATTCTATTAATCTTCTTTCTGTTTTCACAGGACTCACAGGACCCAAAGTCATGCAGATCCCAAGTCATGAAGTGGTACATGTGGGGCAGATGGTGACCCTCAGCTGTGACCCTGTCTCTAATCACCTTTACTTCTATTGGTATAAACTTATCTTGGGACAGCAGATGGAGTTTCTGGTTTCTTTCTTCAGTGGTAAAACCGTGGACAAGTCTGATCTATTCAAGGAGGATCGGTTTTCAGTTGAAAGGAAAGAGGATTCATATTTCACTCTGAAGATACAACCCACAATGTTGGAGGACTCAGCCATGTACTTTTGTGCCAGCAGCTTATCCACAGCCTTGCAAAAACACCTCCTTCCTGTACACAAACCCTCATGTGCCTGCCTCTCTCCTGGCTTCCCCAGGAGAAAGAAGTCTGTTTATTTTTTTAATATCAGTTGTTTTTAAACAGATAGGTACCTGAAATTAAATGACCAAGATAGGCTATCTCATCCAGGGATGGTCAGAGGCCATAGGATTTACAGACTGTCTGCAGACACCATAGAGTGTGACTAGGACATAAACTTGAGTGAATAATCTCTTAGCAAAGAACTGAGTGACTCATATCTTCCTTTTCCCCCTCCACTTTAATTACATTGAAATTTTTTTGAATGTTTTATTAGTAGTTGTTTAGATAACGTGTTTTAACCCAAAAGGTTGAAATTGCTGTGGGGTGTCTTTCTATACACTGTGAATATGTGTTGCTCTGGTTGGCTAATAAATAAGCTAATTTGGCCTATGACAAGGCAACTCAGAGTCAGTTGGAAAATCCAAGCAGAGATACAGAGAGAAGAAGGGCAGAGTCTAGAGAGACTCGAGCCCAACACCCAAGGAGCAATAAGATGCCAGCAGATAGATAATGCCATGGGCATATGACAACATATGGATTAATAGTAATTGGTTAATTTAAGATGAAAGAGCTAGCTAGCAAGAAGCTGAAGCCATAGGTCATATGGTTTGTTATTAATAAAAGCGTCTGAATGATTATTTTATAAGCGGCAGCGGGACTGCAGGTGGGAGAGATTTTTCAGAACCATAAGGCAGGGCGGGATCAATAAACTTCCCTCTACATGAAGTAGGGTCACTACTTCCGTGATCATCCTTCCTAGTGACTCAAGGGCCACAATCGTAGTTCCTGCCACTGGTTAAATTAGATCCGTCAGGTAAGAAATTCTGATTTATGAGATGAGGAGGAAGAAATTGACACTGCAACCACAGACACAATAAGTATCCCATTGATTCTGAACTGGAAATGTGCTTGGTTTTTTTGGTTCTTTTTATTAGAAGCAGGAAGGTAAGAATAAAAAATGGAGTTTATATAAATTGATGTTAAATAAGTAGAGTCTATAAAATAGATGATTATGTGGTCACAAATTTGCTACTCCACATTGGGAACAAAGTAAAGTTGACCTGGGATTCAATGAATTCACTCAAGTTCCTCTCATTTTTGCTGTGGTGATATCGACAATTTGGAGGGTTGAAAGACCCTTTCACAGGGGTTGCATAAGACAATCTGCATTTCAGGTATTACATTATGATTCATAACATTAGCAAAACTATGAAGTTTCCTATGTGTTACATAGAATTTGGAACCTGACCAATAATTAAGGACATGAAGCCCTCCTTACATGAAAGTGCCCTCCATACACACACACACACACACACACACACACACACACACACACACACACACACGGACCACTCAATGTCTAGTTGAGAACTCAAACATCGTTTGTAGAATCTTCACAGATCCAGATATTTTTCCACTAATTAGGACCATCAAGAGAACAACTATCAAATAGTTACGTTTCAATCTCTGCTTCTGGGCTTATCACTCCTGAGTTTCAGAACTTGAGTATGCCTCTGGCTCTCATAGCTTACCCCTGTGCATGGGCCTGAGACCATGTGCTTTGTCTGACCTCTCAGGCTGAGTGGGAGAGGGAGTTTGGGTCAAGCTTGCGGCCTCTGTGGACAATGGCTCTTTCTCTTTCCTTTAAAGGTGCTCATGAAGCCAAGGGAGCCAAAAGACAATGCTGCCCTCTTCTAGCAGCATCACAGGAGGCTCTTTTTCCCCAGTGGCCTTAGTCAGCCCTTGCATCACCCTGTTCTTGCCTGGATGGGCATCACTTTCTCAGATGTTGCCTATTGAGAAATCAATTTGGGATGGGAAAGGCTTGGACAATGACAACCGTTCTCCTGTGTGTATCCCTGCCTCTAAATCCTCTGCCACTCACCTACCCTAGTACACAGTAGAAATGCTAAATTCTAAACATTTTCATCTTTTTTGTTTGCTTTGTATCCCTTTGTATTTTGTTTAAATAGTGAAAAGCATGAAGTAGATTTATTCAATGTGCTCACATTGGAAAGAGGGTGGGAAAGATCCAGTGAATTTCCCAAGTCCATCTTCAGGCTTCCCCCCGATAAGAACTTTCATTTGTTTTAAACAGAGCTCCAGAGATGTGTATATCTAAGCAGTTCCTTTGGGTCAAGGTGTGGTCCTGCCCAACAGTGTTTCAGCTTCATCCTTCTAAAAAATAACCTGACAACTTGCACATATTTTTCTGGGAGAAAATTTTCCCTTCTGATGGCCCCAGCAAGATTCTTAGGAGTATTCTGTCTTGAAGTTCATTGTTTCGATAGTCTGATAGCCAAAATGAGATATACAATGACTCTTCAGTATGCCCACCCCCACTTCAGGTTACATTGTTCTTTATTCAGTTGCTACTCCTCAACTTTACAGTGGAATATGTCTTTTCTGAAACAAATATAAACAGAAAGCATGTAGGGACCAAGCTTAGAATGCTTTTTAACTCACTGGCCACAAGGAGGAGCTGTGACTCTGAGATTCAGCCTTCTAAGGAAGATGTGAGAGAATTCACTGGTTAAGAGAGGGTTAGGAGAAACTTTGACCTATTTATAGCATGGGAAAGTGTGGTCTGTGGAGGCTGTGAGACAGGGATGTGATGTGATGTGAAGGGCCTCTCTCTGAACTGAAGTTCCAGCAGATGGCCTGGCTGACTTCTTGTATGTGGTCCTGCATGGGATTAGAAAGTAGGGTTTGTGGTGAGAAGGCTGGGAACCCACAGGCAGGTGCAGGTGGAGAACCTGCCTGAAAGGAATAAACAAAGCTCTGGGAGGGAGGATTTATGTCTTAGCTCAGTCAAGCCTAGTCAGTCCAGTCTTGCATGATGTGAGCTCCTACACCCAGCAATGAATGCTGCAGACCAGGGCCTCCTCAGGACACTTGAGGATATAACAGAAATCTACAGGTGAGGCCAAGAGACCAGGAGTCTCATTTCTATGTCCCTCTTGCCACACCACTGAAGAATTATACCAGAGAGGTCTTGTTGCTGTTCATCTGCCTGTTGGGGGAGGATCCTTCTATCCTTGACGCATGAACATTCATTCACACATAAGCATTTGTTCTGGGTTCGTGAAAATGTTCCATCAAAATAGCAGCAATAGCACCAAAAGATATCAGGAACACACTCCCCGGTGAACACTATTCTCAACTTCTGTCTCTGTCTACAAATACCCTTGGAACTAGGGCCAACATTTTGATGCTATCAAGATACCCAGAGGAAGAAAACCTAGTGGCATTGACTGGCACCCAGAACACAGGTCTGAGACTATGTGTTTTTACACAAGGCTCTATTTCACCTTTACAGCATTTGGAATTTCCCTTGCTTCTTGGAAATCCAAGAATGTCATAAAATTACATTTTCTGTGGGCAGATGCTAGGTAGCAGAAGGAAGTTCTAGGCCATCTTCCCACACTGCCAAACACATGCAATCATATTGCACCAAAGGAGAGTCTAGCCAGATCACTGAATTGGAAAACAATCCCCTTTTCTGTAAAGGTTAATTTTGTAGCTCATCTTAGAATGAAACAAAGAAATATAGTGAAGATTACCAACTCAATTTTCTAAGTTGAAATCTAAATCTTTTTCTGTGTCAAAAGCTACTTTCAAAATCTGCTGAGAATTATGAACACCTGAAAAGGCAAGAACACACAGGTCTAGCATCAAAATTAAAATTTAATACTGCGGACTTTAATTTAGGACTTTAATTTAGAATTCATGATCTTTTGGATATTTCTCACTAGTAGTCACATAAAGTATCTACAACTTCTTCCCAATTGTGAATAAGGTAAAATGTTACCACTTTTAAAACTAAAAAGGGTCTATAATTTATATTATTACATTTAATTGATATTAATAAATAACATATTACAAATATTTTTAATCGTTCTTTTCAAGAAACTAGATTAAATGCTTAGTGATCCATACAATAGTACAAATAGTGCATGTCATTTTTTCAGGAGGACAAATGAGAATTCAGCAGTTAAAAAGGCAAACAAACAACTGATACTTTGTAAATCTGGAGGGCAAATGGCCTGTAATGTGATGTTGTCTCCTTTGGTTTGGTCTGGATTTTTACTTGGGAAGCTGTTAATAACAATAAATAGTATGTACATTGACTGTTGTTTTTTTTTTTTTGTTGTTGTTGTTGTTGTTTTCTGTCTGTGAGAACACTGATTTTTCTCTTCTGGGTCAGAGTCACTGTAATCCACCCCTCTCTGAGCAGAACAGAAAGGCTGCCCTGTGCCTTGTTCCTTAGGAAACATGAGAAACAGCCTGAGCCCAGGGAGGGGAACATCTGGGACAATGGAATCTCCTGGGGCTCCTGTGCAGCAATAAGCACCTGACAGCCTGGCTGTGGGACATTCTGTCACCACCCTGCTCTGCCAGAGCACTCAGGAGTGTCCTCTGACTGCTCAAGGAGTTTATTCTGATGGAAGTCACCCAAAGCAGAAGTGGCAAAGGAAGTTTTGGTCCCAAGTAGATGATTTTATATACAGAACCGAGGAACACATACTATGCTTTTCCCACTGAAACACACTCTCCAGTGTGGGCAAATATAAGAGCTTAAAGAAGCCAAATTCAGATCAGTGACCAGAATAAGCACCTGGCTGTTGCCTAGCCCACTTCCTGTTTGTTCTGGTTCTTCTCTGGCCTTCAGCCCCATTCCCACTGCTCCTGTACATTTTTATTTTTAGGTGACAGCCAAGCTACAATTGCTTTGTTTTCATACACACCCTCCCTTGACTTTTCTTACTGAAGCCTGGCCCTTGCCACAGATTGCAGACTCACTTCTGGGTTCTCTCTGTTCAGATCTCTTTTCTCCGGTTCAGCTAGATGTATCAGGAAGGAAACTATACAACAGAATCTATCTCTTTTTCGACCTATCAGGAAGGAAACTATACAACTGAGTTTGTCTCTTCCTATCCTCTAGGCAATTACCAAAAAATCATTACAAAATCGTCTGGTTTTTCAATTCTTTAAAACAGTATTTAATAGTACTTAGAACTATCATTGCTTCCTATGAAAAAAAAGTTTTTTTTTAAGCTAGGCTCATTTTAGCATCATTTCTAGGGGTGCTTGCCTGATTGTGTCAAGAATATTTGAAGAAAGTAGTCGTAGGCTAGATAATTACTTAAAGTACATCTTTAAGTATTGTCATTTATTTTCATGGTTGTGATCACCAGAGTGACCTGTCCCTTACAGTGTTCATCCCACCCCCTCTTCCTCTTTCTTTTCTTTCCTGCTCTTTTCATTAAGTTCTCTCTTCCTCCATCTCTGTCTCTCCATCTTATCCTCTTTCTCCTTTCCCGTCCCTGTCCTTCCCTTCCCCTCCCTGTCTTCCTTTCTTTCTCTTTTTGCTTCCTTACATCTTCCTTTGAAACACTGCACACATAAGCTTTGTAATGCAATGCAGCAGTGTGTGCTGGATGCATTAATGAGTGCTCACTGGACTTGAGAATTATTCTTAGCCCACTGTTTTGCAGATGAGAAAATGGGATGCTGTATAAAGTGCTTTAAAATGAATTCCTGCCTTCCACAGAGTGTGTACTTCATATTCTTGATCCATAGGCAATCTTTATATTTTCTAAATTTGGTTTTATGAGGTAGGGTCTTGGTCTTTAACTTTGGCTGGCCTGGCCTTATAGCTAGGTTGGCCTTGAACTCAGCAATCTTCCTATCTCAGCCTTCTGAGTGCTGGGATCATAGGAGTTAGGACCCCACATTTGGATTCCATTCTTTTAATTCCTATGAGAATAGACTATTCTAAGAATGAGATTATTTTTGTCTTCCTTTGCACTACATTGGTATTTAAGGTCTGAAATCAGTAAGCTGCACTTGACCTTTCAGGAAGGCTCATAGTCATTCTTCTTTCCTCCAATGCTGTACCATTAATACTAGTTCTATGCTCCTTAAAATGCATGTGAACTGTCTGGGTTTACTCTTGTTCGTACTACCAATGCCTGTCTTCCTCTCTCTGTCTATGTCTCAGTTTCTCTCTGCCTCTGTGTGTGTGCTCACACACATGCATGCTCGCATATATCTGTCTGTCTGTATTTGTGAATCAAGTGCCTTTCTGGTTTCAGTGGTAGATAGACAAATCACGTGTCAGCTCTAGTGAAGACTACTGCCTGGTCTGATAGCAGCAGTAGAACCCTGAGGTAAGGACTTATCTGATCTGCCATAAGCCAATCATGGGTTCGAGGTTCCTAAGCTGTGTGGCCTTCTGCCTCTTAGGAGTAGGTGAGTAGTTGAGTTCCTAGGCAAGAAGATGTGATCCTGTTTGAGGCTTTTGCTTTTGCTTACTTCTAAAATTTCCCTGAATTCTGATCATTTTTTCCACAGGTCCCCTGGAGACGGCTGTTTTTCAGACTCCAAAACATCTTGTCACACAGGTGGGAAATAACGCGTTTCTCCAGTGTGAACAAAAGCTGGGCCATGATGCTATGTACTGGTACAAGCAAGACTCTAAGCAATTGCTGAAGATCATGTTTATCTACAATAATAAGCAACTCATTTTAAATGAATCAGTTCCGAGTCGCTTCTCACCCCAGTCTCCAGATAAAGCTCTTTTGAATCTTCATGTCAAGTCTTTAGAACTGGATGACACTGCTGTGTACTTTTGTGCCAGCAGCTATGGCACAGCCATGCAGAGCCACTGCTTCCCCGTGCACAAACCCAGCCAGCCAGGAAGCAGTGGGCCTTGAGTGTTAACCCACACCTCAGACTCCAAGCCCCCAGGGCTTTGGAGGCCTCAGTGGCATTTCAGTTTATAGCCTAACCTCCTATGACAGTCCATAAGGTGAATTAGTTCTGTGTTTTATGCACAGATGAGTCTGCAGATTAGCCAGAATGGTAATTCACATCATAGTCACCTGAGTACCTAGACTCTGCCAACAATGAAAGACCCTAGAGATATCAACTAAGAGAAGACACTGCTTCTTCTTTTCTGCCATGTATGTATTGCCTGTAACATTAGGATTGAAGGCAGATGGTTTCTACAAGTATTTGAGGAGCACAAATCTAAAGGACAGTGCAAAATAACTGATTTTAAGATGCCACAGGAAACTCAGATCATCACTGAGGTTTTTGTTTGTTTGTTTGTTTGTTTGTTTGTTTGTTTCAAGAGAAAGGTATCTGGAGAAGCAGGAATGTCCATGGCCATAGGTAAACTAAAAAGAAAAGATGAGGGAGAAGTTGTTTGAGTCAGGCATATACGTGAGGACCCTTTCTCATCAACTAACACATTTTTCTCCCTATTCTGTTGTCTCTCAACCTTCTCCAAAAGTGGGCAGCAGTAGATTCTGGAGGATAGTTTGAGACACAGAAAGGACTTTAGCTATAAATTTCCATGTAGTAGTTAGCTATTGTTAGCTAATATTGTTCCAGGACTGGAGTTACCTGATAGTCTAAATGATTCATACATCATCTGTATATCCAGGGCCTCCCCTAAGCTCCCACAACCAAGACCAGAGGTGGTTAATAGCTCAAATGACCTCTATACTCTCTGTATGATCAAGACTAGGCTATATCCTTCTGTAGGCTCTTAAGGTTGTATAGGTTAGCCTGTCTCTAGAAGAAATTACATGTATTCTGAGTCGAGTTTTGATGTAATTACACTTCCTTACTCAGTGGGTGTTGTGCTATACCAAGATTTTTTTCCCCAAATTGCACCATGCTTAAATTCACTGGGAATAAATCATCTGTCATCAGGCTCCCCAGAGTTTGATCCATGTTAACAGAGCCAATCTGAAACAAATTTTCATTTTCACCTGTTCATGGTTCTCTTCCCTGCCTGCCGTGACCACCTGCAGGGACCCCCTCAACATATGATTACATTTGTATTTTGGTACAATACAACAGTGGTATGGGCTAGATGGGTGAGACTCACCAAGAGAAGACGCAAATATTCTGTAAGACATGGTATAAAGCAGTTAATGTGAGCCATTGTTAGTGTGGATGTTCTGAGTTAGTCACTTTCTTATACAAGTCCTATTTTATCCAGTGTTTGAATGCAGTATTTTGTAGGGACAAGTTCAGCATTACTCTCCCTATTAGGGAGTCCTAGCACGTAGCTATTTTTGTTCATTCACAGACTTTCTGTAAAAACCAAAGTGTTTTACCAATGTCTCTCCTATATAATGAGGCCCAAATGACAGAGTCCTCTAGCCCTAACTGTCTGCTGAAAACTCTTCTCAACTCTCTAGCCTTCCAGAATGTTCTCCATTCTGCCTTCAGGTAGCCCAACCTCTGCACCACAAATTCAATAGTGTTCTCTCAAAAAAGATCTATTTATTCAGATTCTTGGGGTTCTTTTCAGCACTCTGTGCCCCAAATTCTAGCTGTCTAGAAATTGTTAATCCTCAAGTACTGTGCACCATGATTAATTAGTAAAATATACACAACAATAAGTGAATACTCCAATTTATTTAGGAGTTATGGACCACACATTTTCTAGACTAAAAACAAAAACTCAACATTTTCATAGCGATATGTTTTCATAAAGGTAGTATCTAGTAACTAAGTGGTCAAATGCAATACACATTTTATATAAGGAAATCGAAGCAATCATGTTGGGCCACCCCAATTTGTCTCCATTGGAAGGGTATGGGAAGTCATGATGAGGCTAGTTCCATTTCTAACATTGCAAAAATGGACAGAGCTGGGGTTGTTTCATCTCAGCTTTTCTGGTTGTACAGGTGAGAAATGTCATATTTACACATATGAAATGATTTAAACACTACAATGCAAAACGACTTCCTTAAATATATTAGAATTTTATTTTCTGGTTATCTATGAATATGCTTAATTGTCCTGCTAATCTGTGGGTGAACATGGTGTTTTGTTACTTGCTCCTAGTTGTTGGTCACTGAAGACTGAACAAACCAATTTGGCCTATAAGCTCCACACAAGATGCATAGTTAACACCCATTTGACTCCTTGCAGAGTAAGAATCCTGACACTGCCAACCTCTGCATGGCAGAAATCAGAGTGAGACTTACAGTGTGTAAATGGGCCACTTTGGCCACAGGATGGAGCTGTGATCTAAGGATATCTATGAAGCTGGTGATGGGGAAGGTGAGCCACTGGAGGGTGAGAAAAGGGGGAATCTCACCCATCTGGACTCCTTATTAGGTGGAAGCCTCAGTTGTAGACATCTTCAAAACACTGGCATAAATTTCTAAATTTCCCTTGGTCTAATATCAAATGATATCTGTTTCAGCATCTTATATACAATATCTTTCCTCTATACCTACTCAAGCTCCATACCTCAAACAACATGCACACAGGCTGTCTCATCCACTTTATGTTCCCTTCCCTGTCTTAACCAGTGTCTGGCTTCTGAATGACACCACAGTCATACACTTCAAATGATGAACAGGCATTCAAAATCATCTAATCATCACCACAAACCACCTCTACCTTCCACAAAGCTGGGCCACCACCGTTAAGCATGAACCAGAGCAGCAGTTTGAGGGTGCTGTTCCTTGAAACTGAGCAGGAGAGGAAGGGGAACTTTTGAAGGAGAAATGGGCTGTGTTAGAGAGGGACCTGGGAGAGGGTGGGGGTGAAGAACTGCATGATGAGAGGGTAGCTACAAGCATGGGAACAACTTCTAGAAATACCTCTGAGGGTTAAAAAGTTGAGTTGGTGTTTTTTTGTTTTTTTTTTTTTTTAAACATTCATTCCTCCTAGCTCAGTAAATTCATCTTCTAGTACAATCTAAGGTGACTGTGAAAGGGGAAAAGGAAACATCTCTTGGAGCAGGAGAAACTAAAAAGGATAGTGACATCACAGGCAAAAGCACCAATCAGTGCCAGGAGAGATAGACCCAGCTGTCATCCAGGGTATCTTGCTACACAATGCCCATCTGGGACCTGATTCCACCATGAGATGCTGGCTGCTCTTCTATATTTTCCTATGTCTCCTAGAGGCAGGTGAGTCTTGGATCCTATTGGCTCCTAGCTCCAAATTTCTTTTAGCTGAAGCCATCACCTTTTCCCCTGAACTCTGTCTAAATTTTTGCCCTTTTCTTCCCACAGTGCTCATGAACACTAAAATTTCTCAGACACCTACATATCTGGTCATGGGAAGAGCAAATAATAAATCTTTGAAATGTGAACAATATATGGGAAATAATGCCATGTACTGGTATAAACAGAATGCTGAGAAGCCGCCAGAGCTCATGTTCTTCTACAATCTTAAACAACTGATTCAAAATGAGACTGTGCCCAGCCGTTTCTTACCTGAATGTCCAGACACCTCCAAGTTATTCCTTCACCTGTCTGCCCTGGAGCCAGAAGACTCAGCTCTGTATTTCTGTGCTAGCAGCAAAGACACAGCCCTGCAGATCCATCAGCTTTCTGTACACAAACCTACAACTCCAGGAAGCTGTGGGACACCTGAGGGCTCCATTGAACATTTCCTGTAGGACTCAAGGCAGATGTTGCAAACCATAATACTAGCTTCCAACTCAACCCATGTAGCACCTCTAGATTTCATGGCCATGTTTAGGGGTGGTGCTTCCTCTGCTGCGCGTGGCTTTCCTGCCAACTGATGAGAAGATAAATACTTGTGGGTTTCAATTTTTAAATGATTTTGTAATTGTGAGAGAAAATAAACCTGCTAGAAAGTGAATCATTTCAACTAATAGCTTACAAAACACCTCAACACATACTTAGATTCAGTCCAGGGCTAGAAAGTGAGACATCTTTCTGAGAGAGGCGTCCTGTTCCGTATGCTTTCGGTCCTGCCGCTTCAAAGCCTCTTCGCCAGTACTCTTGCCACTGGATCCAGGAAGCACTAAGTCGTGAGGAATCAGAGGCTGAGAATCTAAGGAAGGATGCCAGGTCTGGAGCCAGATGACAGCACAGGAGAAGACCATAGCTTTTGGGAAATGTGTTTGAAATACATACATACATACATACATACATACATACATACATACATACATACACACACACACATACATACACACCCACACACACCCCCACCTCCACCCCACACACATAGTCTTTAGTGGTTCTTTATTTCTGATATTGTCTATACCAGCATTTCTGATTTCTTTTTCTCCATCTTTAGCTAGTCTTAAACATTAGCTCTGATCAAAATGCTTTGTCTGCACAGAAACTTTCTCTGAATCCTGCACATAGAAACTGCACTGGTGTGTTCCCACTCATTCAGCTGGAAGCCAACTCTTGCCAACCCCTGTCTGTTTCTTTAGTTTCACCACATCGAAAACCACCATGCTCAGAGCCTCTGGCATGCAGCTTTTCACTGGCCATCAGAAAAAAGAGGAGAGCCTACGATTCTTTTCAAATTCTGACCTTGGTCTCACTGTCTGAAACCGTAAATAAGAGGTGCCTGTCGGCACATGATTTAATGCACACTGCAGCCTTTAGAATATCCATGGGGCTACCTTGGGGCATCTCATACCCATGATGGGCACTCTGGTTTCTGTTCTCTTGATGGCACCCTGGAGATGGAGTGTAGCACAGACAGTGACATTGTGGATTTCCTTTATGGTCTGTTAGCAACCAAAGCCCCAGCTGTGAATCCTCTGGTCCTATGTGACCCTACCATCCTTCACTGGGTAAACTTTGGTACTGTGAATGCAAGTCTAGAAATTACTTGGGAAATTCTCATCTGCATTTAAATCGGAGCAATTCTTAAATTTCTCTTCATTTCCTTTTTTGCCTTCTGTCTCCTCCACGGGACACATGGAACCTGGAGTCACACAAACTCCTAATCATGAAGTTACAGAAATGGGACAGAATGTCATTTATAGATGTGGCACAATTCCTGGTCATTTTGCCATCTCTTGGTACCAACAGGCACCAGAAAAAGGAGTGGGGAGTTTGTGGTTTCATTCTGTGCAATGACTTGTTTAGAAAAGGGTGAATTTTTCAAGGGACAATTGCTGTGGATATCGCTCTATATAAATAAAACACTGATGGCCATTGACCAGACAGGAAGTACAGGCGGGACAAGGAGAGGGGAGAATTGGGGAAACAGGAAGAAGGGGGGGGGGAGACACTGCAGCCACCACCAGGGCAAGCAACATGTAAAGACACCGGTAAGCCACGAGCCACGTGGCAAGGTATAGATTTATAGAAATGGGTTGATTTAAGATATAAGAACAGTTAGCAAGAAGCCTGCCACGGCCATATAGTTTATAAGTAATATAAGCGTCTGAGTGATTATTTTATACGTGGATTGTGGGACTGCGGGGCTTGGTGGAACCTGGAGAGAAGCTCTCCAGCAACAGCCGACACTCAGCATAAATGCCTGGTGGATTGTTCTCCACTCTGAAGATTGAGCCTGTTAATCCAGGAGGCTCCACTGTGTTTCTGTGCCAGCAGCTTAGCCACAGCCCTACAGAGAGGCTTCCTGTCTCTGAAAAAAAACTTAATGTTCTTCGTGCTTAAGGAGGTGGAGACAGGTGGTCAAAGGTGAAGGTGCTTCCAAATGGAAGTAAGAAAGTAACTCCAATTGCCTGGAAGTAGATAGAAATGGGGGTGTGTGGAGTCATGCTTGGGAAATGTTCACAGGCACCATAGGATGTGACTATGAATACAGCAGTGGGGCGAAAGCAGCCAGAGTAGTGACTGCCAGCACCCACAGAGGAATCTCTGCACCCACTTTGGGTCTCAGGTTGAGTTTCTTCTTATTCAGCAGGACAGGACTTTTCATCTGTGAGTGGAGACTGGTTTTCTAGAGGGGACATGAAGGATTTTCATGAGCATGCTAAAAATAGTCATCTGAGAATTTTCCAGAAAGGGAGTAGATCTAAGGACCAGAGTCTGAAGGTTAATAAGGAAGGTTGGTTTGGATCGGCAGCTGACAGCAGAAGCAGGAGTCTGCTCTTGGGACACGGAGGCTATTTGAACCATGGCTGCCCATGCCTGTTGAGTGGCCTGCAAGCTGTGCAGTGAGCTCCTGGTTTCCAGGTTTTGTGAGCTGAGGTGGGGGTTAGTGATGCAGCTGTCTTTGAATCACTTCTGTTCCTGCAAGGAACCTCTCACCTGTACTCACATAAGTAACCCCTCATCCATACTCACACTAGTCACCCCTCACCCATACTCATGTAAGTCACCCCAGTAAAACTCATTGCTTCACCAAGTTGAATTTTGGTGGTCTCCATTCTGTGATCTGCCATTGGTTACTTATCTGAGGTAGGTAATAGATGTTTGTTTGCATGCCCTTAGGAATAGTGTCACACAACAACTCAGGAACAGAATGGATGGTTTATATTTCACAGGGGCCATGGTTGAGAGTTGACACAAGAACCATTCACAGGGTCATATATATTCATGTATATATTGCAGTCTGACCCAGTTCAGGCAACTTCATGCTAGGAAGTTACCAATCTCTCTAGAATGGGTTTCTGGGTTACTAGGATAGAAGCAAAGTTTGGAGGCAATATGTGCTTTCATATTTTCAGACTGAGTATATAATTTATCATCTAAAGTGGAGTCTATTTGGAATGAGAGAGATGCTGCTAACGATTTCTCTTGAGCAATGTACATGCCTTGTAACATTTAATATACATGCATCCCAGGCCTAAAGCTTTGGGTTTCTTTCAGATTCACAGTAGAAAGAGGCTCTGGACTTGTCTTGGTCTAGCCATATAGTAAAAGCTTCTCTGCAGCACACAAGAGAAGTTCTTTCCTTAAAAGACCTCCGTTTCGAGACTCACTACTTCTCTCCATTGACAGACTTTGTGCTCACTGAACAGATTGGTGTGAGTCAGGAACAAAGGAAAGTGAAGGAGCTTTCAAGCAAAGTTCTGTTTTTGCTTCTTTCTCCCCCTGTATCATACCTGCCATCCTTAACTAGCCATCCACAGGCCATTATGCTGGTGACTGCAAAGGTGCTATACCACACTGCAAAGATAACTCAGTGTGCAGACACCAAAAAAAAAAAAAAAAAAAAAACCCAGGCTAGAAATATAACACCATGGCCACCATGCAGATGAGCAGGTCTGCTCCATCAAGCTGGGAACTCCCATCCCAGAACTCTTCTGTCTTCATCTGCTGCTGACTTCAAGTCTTCTTTGTCTCTGCCCTTTGATGAGAACAATTACTGCTTTCCTCAGTAGGGGAACAAAACTCTAGTTTTATCTTAACAGAGTCTCTTCTTCATCCCCCATATTCCCTACCCTCCTTTCTTTCCTTTGGGTTCTGATTAAAATGTCACCTCATTTCTATGACCCATCCCATTATCTGTTACCATGATGGCCTCTCCTCACATTGAGCCTCAGGCACTGACTAAAATTAACCTGATGTTTACTAACATTGGCATATAGATGATAGCCTCTACCTCAGAGCATTAATGTAAATGACTTATTTATGTTATTTACATAATAATCACTTATTTATGGGACTGATATACTAATGTAAAACACGTTACAGAATGACATCATTTATTTAAAATGCTAAGTAGATGCTCAGTGTTCCACAAATGGCAGGCATTCTGTATAATTTTGTCAAGGGTATAGTAGCACCTTCTTAAGGGGTATCTTTGCTCCAAAAATATTACACCTTACAGGACCGGAGGGTGTTCAGGACATGCCTCTTCTATTGACCATGCTAGAATATAAGACAAATAAGCAAAGAGTGTGCTAGAAAGAACTGATTGCTTTTTGTATTATAAAGCTTCTCTTCAAGAGAAAGGCCTTTTGACAGCTGGAAACCAGCCACCTACATGCAGTTTTGATAATTTCTTCTTTCTCAGCATTAGAGAATGGTGTTATATTTCTAGCCTGGGTTGTGTTAGGGGAATAAAGTTATAAACTAAAACCTCTTCCAAACCCAGAAAACCTC
The DNA here is from genome assembly GCF_004664715.2 of Peromyscus leucopus. NCBI lineage: Eukaryota > Metazoa > Chordata > Mammalia > Rodentia > Cricetidae > Peromyscus > Peromyscus leucopus. The sequence continues at coordinate 46,425,142 of NC_051065.1, read as the reverse complement.
TCAAGAAAATGAGAAAAGAAAGAAAGTTATTTAGTTATTTCATAAGCATTACCGAGACTGTGGGATGCATATAGATAATCTGCTGATGAATTTAAATGAGTAGATAGATAAACTCACTATACATATGATCTCAAGAGGAATAATTACTGATCTTCAGTGAAGGGGAATTAACAGGACCCCTTGTCACCAGTAGTTCATTCTAGAATCACTTGATGATTGCAATAGCCATCTAGGAGAGCTGATGGGCTTTACCTGAAGGAAAATATACTGCTCATATGCTATGAAATGCGGTAAACTTGATGAAAAGCCCATGTAGTCCACTAAGTTAGGTAGACTCCTAAATCAGAGTCTGCCAAGTGAAGGGAGGCTCCTACTTGAGTTAAGGTGGGCTCCCAAGTTAGGCTGTACCCCTCGCTCAGACATGGAGATGCTCCTGTCTATACACATTCTACTATAAGTAGGTGTTAAATGTTTGCCACTCAGTGTCTATACATACATAGAGCATCTTGGTGATGAACTTTTTTCTTGGCAGGCTTTGTATGGTGCTTATTTGCCCAAACACATCCACACATAGAGAAAGTGGGTATATATTAGATATATTTTACTACTTTTTGCCTTTACATTTGTCTTATAAATCTTTTTTTATAACTATGGTGCCTAGTGCAGTTGTATCTTTATATATTATATTTCTTTTTATGATAGTACCTTTACAGAACTCTTAGACTAGCATGGGAAAAGACAAGCACTCGTGTTAAGATAAATTCAATAACTTATAGACAGAAGCAAGATAACAATTTTGGGACTTTTGGAAAAATGGAGTTGACTTCTTACTTGGTGAATAAATAGAGTAGTCAATATCTCCACCAAGCCACTCATACTTGATTAGAGCCAGAAGCAAAGGCTTGGCCTCTAGGATTTTGTGTAATCATCAAAGCAGTTGGGAAAAATAAGCCTTGCAGAATTTTTGCTATATATTGTGATATGAGTATCTTCTATATATAAAAATTTCTATTAAAAATATACATTTGCCGGGCGGTGGTGGCGCACGCCTTTAATCCCAGCACTCGGGAGGCAGAGCCAGGCGGATCTCTGCGAGTTCGAGGCCAGCCTGGGCTACCAAGTGAGTTCCAGGAAAGGCGCAAAGCTACACAGAGAAACCCTGTCTCGAAAAACCAAAAAAAAAAAAATATATATATATACATTCATCCAGCCTATATGGAAATAAGTATGAAGATTTTAAAAACAAACAAACAAACAAATAAGTCAAACAAACAAACAGAAAAACAAAAAACAAACAATGAAACTAGGAATAGACCTACCATACTACTGCTCATACCACTAAGTATTTACCCAAGGGATTCTTTTTTTAAATTTTTATAATTACTCTTTTTAAAAGTAATTAATTTATTTTACATCTTGACCACAGTTTCCCTCCCTCCTCTTCTCTCATTCCCCCCTCCCACCTCTCCTCCACATGCCCCCCACACCCACTCTCCTTCTGTTTCTGTTCAGAAAGAGGCAGGCCTCCTATGAGTATCAACTAAGCATGGCATATCAAGTTGAAGTAGAACTGAGCTCCTCCCCTTGTATTAAGCATGGGCAAGGCAACCTAGTATGAGGAATAGAGTCTCAAAAGAATCATAGAAAGCCTGCCAAGAAAATAATTCATCACCAAGATGCCATATGTATTTATAGACACTGAGTGGTGGATATTTAACACCTACTTAGAGTAGAATGTGTATAGACAGGAGCATCTCCATGTCTGAGCAAGGGGTACAGCCTAACTTGCGAGCCCACCTTAACTCAAATAGGAGCCTCCCTTTACTTGGCAGACTCTAATTTAGTAGTCTACCTAACTTAATGCACAATATGTGCTTTACATCAAGTTGCAAAGCTGCCTCATTTCACAAGTATATGAGAAGTTTATTTTCCTTCAGGTAAAGCCCATTAGCTCTCCTAGATGACCAATGCAATCACCAAGTGATTCTAGAACTAACTACTGATGACAAGGGATCCTGTTAAGTCCCCTTCACTACAGACCAATAATTGTTCTTCTTGAAATTATAAGTATAGTGAGTTTATCTACTCATTTAATTTTATCAGTAGATTATCTATATGCATACCACAGTTTTGGTAACACTTATGAAATATGTTCATCATACAATATACATGTAACTGAGAATATAAGATTAAAATAAAATTTAAAAATATTGATTTTCAAAGGTATTCTGGGTATATTTTCCTGTTAGATTTATTGTTGTACTGTTAGGAATTTTAAAATAAAGAAACATAATATGAAGATATAATTGTGTAAGCATGGCCCACAAATAAACCAATGTTATTAGTATTATTTGCATAAGGTAGACCTTACTTCTACATAAAGATCAAAGTATCCCAAGTGTTCCTAGATGAGCTCTGCCCAATTGTATCAGAGCACTAGGATTCTGTAGTTAGAAATGCTGCTTACATGGCAGGTAAACATGGGGAACAGAAAGTTTATTCTTGACTTGTGGATCCTGTCTTCCATAAATCTCTCTTTTCTCTAGTTCTAGTCATTTGTAAAGGTGAGTGTCTACTGAGGATTCTGATTGAATTCATTTTATCATTTCATTTCTACAATTGAATTGGAATGGCATTTCATCCACTGCTTCCAGCCTCAGGCTTCTGGTATTGAGTTTCAGTGTTTTTTTCGATTGTTTATTTCCCATTTGGATTTATCGAAGCTCTAAACCTTCTTATTGAATTTCCAGATGAATATCTTCCCCTGGGTACGCCATGGACACACACAAATTCAAATGCAGAAAATGAAATTAGTCCTACTCCACGCTACACAAGACCCACTGAAAACTGCCATTGCTTGCTCTATATAATTGGTTCCTTCATTTGAAAAATATTTTCAACAACTGACTGGATAATGAGCAATTTAAAAGATGCTTGGGAATCATGACTCAAGCACTCAATGAGTCAAGTTACAGAAATCAATAACTAAGTCTTCAGAGTCTTAGTTAATATACTTCAGAGTAGAGCCTCTAATTGATACTCTGGTTTGAAGGCAGTAAGACAAATAAACCATTTATTTTTCAGGTTTATAAGATAAACAGATCTCCAAGAGAATGACTTGCACTTCAGAAGTTTAAGGAAAAAGAATGTTTTCCCAGCCAATTCAGGTCTTATAAATAACAGTTTATTTGATAATTTCATTTCACCTGCCATTTTTGTTCCACCCATGAGACATCATACTTAATGACTCTATGTAAGTCCTTGTAGTCATGGAAAACACAAGTTCATTTTACAGGAGATTCTTGTCCAAGTTGAGTCACAGCACTTTTACCTGACAGGGAGCTGGTCTCCAGTGGGCTGCGAGGCATCAGGGTTGAGGATGCTAAGTTCACAGTGAACCTGTCTTCAAAACACACTCTAAACCACCTGATCCTCCACCGCAGTCACTAGTGCAGATAAAATTTGAACCTTGCTTTTTTTTTTTTAATTTTAGGTAAATTATAGAAATAGATTATCTGAGCTTTGAGTAGAATAGTTTTCAATCATAGGATTTTACAATTGAAATAACTTCCTGTAACTGTGGAGAGCGATGTTTTGCCTGACTCAATATTTGGAAGCAACAAAATAACAGCAAAAGGGAAGATAATCCCACCATATATTCACGTTCTGAAACAGAAACAAAGGGGCATTGAAGCTGGGGGAGAGGTGGGGTTTTGTGGGAAGGGGGAACTGGGAGAAGGGAAGGGAAGGGAAAATGTGGTCAGGATGTATTGTATGAGAGAAGACTTACAAAAAATAAAATAAAAAAATTGTAGCTGGGTGGTGGTGGTGCATGCCTTTAATCCCAGTACTCAGGAGGCAGAGGCAAGTGGATCTCTGTGAGTTCGAGGCCATCCTGGGCTACAAAGTGAGTTCCAGGACAGCTAGGGTTGTTACACAGAGAAACCCTGTCTTGAAAAACCTAATTAATTAATTAATCAATTAAATTAAATTTTAAAAATTCAGACATTATACTTCTCAGGATGGCTATTTAGAACAAGGAACTAGACAATGAGTGTTGGCACAGATGTAGAGAAATCAGGTTTGTGTGTGTGTGTTGCTAGTAGGAGATTAAAAGAGTTTGACTACTCATTCTGGAAAAGAACATGGAAGTTTCTTCAAACCTTATGCATAGAATTATTCTGTAGTCCATCAACTCAACTTCTGAATATATGTGTGCAAAAGAGTGAGAGTGAGACTAGAAGAGATACAAGTACAACAGTGCTCTACACCAGAGCAGCCAAAAGGTGGAAACAATGTCTGTCCATGGATGCATGGATAAATCATTGCAAACACACACACACACACACACACACACACACACACACACACACACATTCCCACATGCATGTATGGAAGCACACACTCTTATATATACTAGAATATTATCCACCCTTAGAAAAATAAACTTTTTATACAGACAATAGCATGCATGAATCTTGAAGACATTGTGTTACATGAAAGGAGTCAGGGAAAAAAGACAAACATTGCTTGACTGTATGATTCCAAATAGAATGGAAACATCCTGAGAATGGGAGTGGAGAGAATGAGTAGTTTGCATTCGATGAATACAGTTTCACTTTGGGAAGATGAAGAAGGGGGGAGGATGGATAGTTATGATAGATGCACACCAATGTGGATGTTTAAATGCTTCTGAACTATATATTTAAAGTGCTTAAAACTAACATCAAGGAAAATAGTTACAATGGTGAATTTTATGTGTATTTTTATCACAATAAAGTAAAGAATATTTAATTATTGTATTTTATAACACTATGTAATTTATATGAAACTATCATTATGAAAGTTAAAGAATAGTTTAAGCAATCATTTAGAAAGACAGTCCAAATCAGTAAAGAAGAAATCCATTCCAGAAGAGATTGGTGTAAAAATTTTCATGAAGAGATTTGAACAATTGTCTATTAACCAGGGTATGGCAGAGATAGCAGACCAATGACATGTTTCACTCAAGTCTCATTTGATATATCAAAAAGTTTATTAGGGCTATTTACAGAGGCATATGTAAGAAGTTTACAGGAGCATGGTAACTCAAAATGCATCACTCAAAAGCTCACTGTAGAGTGAGTGACCACACATGAAAGCTATATTTCTGAGGCCCCCTGTCACCTTGGAGACAACTCCCCCTAAGGGTCTCTTCTCTCTGATAATCACTAACTTCTTAAACTGGGACAGGGCCTTGTGAATCCTTAAACTTTCAGAATCTTCTGTGCTTTATAAATTTCAAAAGTTTTCTGAGTCATCTGAGTCTCCCTCCCCCCTCTTCAGGAGAGAGTCTACTCAGAGGAAATAGCCACACAATTGGTTAACTATAACTTTGAATATATAGATTAGTAAGATATGAAGGTGGTATCTGACAACATTTTTCCAGAGTGAAATGTTATTGATGAGAATATTATGAGTGTTGGGTGTAGAAGATAAATTTGAGGATGCTGTTCCGTCCATGGTGGGTGGGATCATCTGGAGTTCCTGGGGATTCTTGAGAGGGAATGTAAAAGAAGAAAGAAAGGAAGCAAAGGGTGGGAAACCACTTTCTGTCATTTATGGACCCTTCGCAGTGTGCCCAGTCTTTTGTTCTTGCTCTCCTGCACCTGTCAGTACCCTAGTGAATGGTTTTGTTGAGAGAGACAAGGAAGCCAGCTCTCTGGCCAGGTAATGTGACAGGGCTGGACAAGCAGGAGAGTTGCCTATGGCAATGAGCAGAAGCCCTCAGCTGAGATTTCATAGTTTTTTACATTGATGGGCTGTAGGGAGATTTTACATAGATCTTGAGATCAGGGGAATCTATAGGTATTATCTAGATTATAAACTAGCCAAACATCTCAAAATATCCTAAACAAATTAAAAGGAAAATTTAAAGATAGGATCCAATTTTATAGTTCCTATTAGGAAAAATATCTTCTCAGTTTTTTTGAACCTTACACACTGATAACATTTTCTTCTACATCAAAATACCTGGTCATGTGAATGTCAAATACATTTGATGTGCTATTGCTATGACCTTTAATAAATTAAGTGCACATGGTCCCATGGGCTGGACTCCTTTATATCCTTGCATATTTGTAGATGGTATGTTTACCAAACTTGTTTAAACATCCTTGGTTCATCTATTTGAGTAATTTGCATACTAGAGATATAAACTGATCAGCTGGTTATTGCTTATTTCATTTGGGATATGATAACAAAATACCACAGCCAAGCAAAACAACAGACATGAATTTCTCCATGTTCTAAGGCTGAAAGTCTTTGAGCAAGGAGGAACAGATCCAGTGTTCAGAGAGGACTTAACATCTGGTTCATACATGATACCTTCTTGCTGTGTTCTCACCTACAGTTGATTCCTGAGTTGAAAATTCAGTTAAATTATTTCAATGCAAGTCTGACAAAACAGAGCTGACACAATTTTCCTGCTGTTTTCACACTACAGGCTTAGACTCACCTTTCTTCTTACTCATATGATAGTTCCCAAATATGTTCTGTCCTCCTAGAAGAGTCTCACAGCTTGAGGTTCATCTCTGGTTTTTGTATTTCCTTTTTGCCTCATTAGCTTCACTGGAGGAAAACAGCTGGAAGATGATGCTACTTTGCAGTTTTAGAATGAGTCAGGCATTTATATTTCAGACATTTTTTATGTTATTATCTGGGCTTCCTTCCTTCTGAAATATAATGTTATTTTTTAAATGGGTGCTAATGCATTTCCAAGCTTGACTGATCATTTAGAAGTTTGATCTAATTGAAACAAAACATCAGTAGGTACTCCTTTTAGAGCAAAGAAACATTTCTCTTTTTTTGCAATATGCTTTATACTGATAGCTTGTGTTTTTTATGATTTTGAGTAGAAACTTTCATTTTTATACCACCCAAATCTCCATCAGATACATCAGCTTCTATTATGAAAGGTTTTAGTGAGTTTTGTATGCTCAGAATTTTAAAATTTGTTAAGCAAGACTTTATCTGGTTTATAACCATGAAGAATTAAGGGAGAATTTTCCTCCCATGGGTAGCATCTTGTCAGTGTGTGGGTCATTATTTCAGAGTAATTGGTTTATCCATAAATAACAGCTCATGTCTGATGCACCTGGCTCAGCAAATACTTCTCAGTGATATCTTTTGAGATTGTGTGCATTTATACCCAGAAAATAAAAAATAGGTTGGGTAAGAATATCTATATTTCTTTATATAATGCTCTATTCAAAACTTAATGACAGGTAAGCAGATATATTTAAAGACCTTAACACTAAAGGTGATTTAAGTCACAAGCAGCATCTGTAAGGCCAGTGCTCAGACAACACTTTCTTAAGTGTGCCTGTTGAACCTTTAATCCCGCCTTAATCCAGGCAGGACTCTCTCCTTCCTTGCTTACTGGGCATAGGGTATAGGAATAGTTCATCTCCAACTTTAGCATCAAAGAACAAGTCAAAGGAATTTAATCACCTGTATTGTCCACATGTCTACTTGTATATGGGAAAATGAGAATTGGATTGTTGTTAACTGGCTGAAGCCAAAAGAGTTCGATGAATAGAGAGAATAGAAGAAAAAGCAGCAAATGCCACAGGAGCGTGGAGCATCCACGTTGGCTTATTTCAGGGTAAGTTGGTCAATGATAAAGGGGAGTGAAGAAGGTCTCTGCCATGAGAGACCTGGCCAGGGCCATCTGAGAACAAAGGCTGTCTGCAGCGAATGACTGGATGAATCTGGTAACTCATTCTACATCATTTTCCTCCTAGATTACCCAGGCCTTTGCCATGCTTTTCACGGAAATCTCAAAGGAAAGTTTTCATTCTCTATGACTTTTTCTCTTCCAATGTCAAAAGTGAGATTAAGGAAGGTACATCTCAGCCGGTGTGGGCACGCTTTAGTCCAGCATTGGAGCAGAGCCAGGTGATCTCTGTGATTCAGGCCAGCTGGCTACCAAGTGAGCTCCAGGAAAGGCACAAAGCTACACAGAGAAACCCTGTCTCGAAAAACCAAAAAAAAAAAAAAAAGGAAGTACATCTCAAATATTGTGGGGCTGGTATTTATTTATTTGTCGTTTGTTTATTTTGTGCACATGCACATGTGTCCTATGTCCAGCCAGGAAAACTGCACAACTGACAAGATCAGGTGCCACCAATGAGCTCCCAGTATTTCTGGTGAAGAGTTCATAGCTGGCTGCCAGCATCATGGAGGACTAAAAACAGTGCTGTCTGAAACTTTAACCCACTAGAAAGTCCAATAACAAATTATACATTTGCAGGTGTTTTACAGCAGTGAGCTGTGAAATTCAGCTATGAAATTAGAGGTTCTCTTTGAGCTTGCAAAGGAGAATGAAGAGTGTGCTGTTGGAGCAGCATACATACACTGCATAGAGATAAAGAGAGGAACAACTGCCTTCCAGGAGAAGCAGAGGAACTGTGCAAGGGTGTATGGCCCACAGCAGCTCAGCCTAGAGCAGCCCCATCTGTCCTCTCAAGGTACCAAGTGGCATTCTAACGGGCAAGTTGTGGCAGACAATCCCACTTGGGGACATCTCTGGTGACTTGTTGGCAGATGTGAGAACCCTGACACTTATTATGGCTTCCCCCTTGCTGACTTCTGTCCCAGATGAATCAATCATTTGCAAAATCCAGTGGAGGTCATATCACACCTGGTCCCAAATGGACAGATTCTTCAACTACCAAAACATGAATTCTGCTTCCCTGGGTTAATGTCCTGAAACACATCGGCAGATTCTGTGTCTACACAGCTTCTCCTAGAGCGTCTTACCATGCATCTGTGGCTGCCTTACCCTTTCCTAGGCCAGGAAGTACTGTGTGCTTCCCAGACTAGCCATATGCTGTGTAGTGGCAAGGCTTGGCTTCCAGCTGTCTTGCTCTTCCCCAGTGTCAGTCTTGCTTTCTTGCCTTCACTTTCAAAATAATGCAGTGTATGCGATCAACTGTGATGTTCATGAAACAAAAATGTTAAGACCTGCTTCCATGGAGCCCTGGCCTGTTTTCAGGCGCTATTGCCCTCCAGCAAGCAACTGCCTTATCTACAATTGAATGAGCAGGTGCTAGGGGGCATCTTTTGCAATACTCTGAGGCACTGTGACTTCACAGTCAGAATTGTTGACTGGCATCATGAAATCCCCTGACTGTATGAACAAAAGGGGAAGTTTGCCAGCATGCTTTTGAAAACACAGACAATGATGTTATAGCAATACTCAGACAGCAGCATTGCCCCTTAGCAAGGAAAACTGTCACCACCACCAAATTTTTTCATCATCTCATCTTTAGGGAGTTGATGCAGCTGGAAACATCATCAAAGTTTCTCAGAAATTTACATAAAGCTGAAAGCAGTCTTAGCTGTGCTGAGTAATAAAAATCTTACTTCTCGCCAATTAGAAGGCATTGTGTCTGTGAGTGAGAGTTTGTGTGTGTGAGTGCTTTCTTGTAGAGACTCACCCACCTGGGCACAGTTCCTCTCTGGTGTGTTTGTGTTTCCTGGGAAGCCCTGGTTCACTTCTGAAAGCTCCTCCGAGTAAATTCAGACCCTACTAAATCTGCTGTAATCACTGCATTCGGCATAGTCTGTGAATTTGTAAGTTTGCAGATGAATATACAAATTCTAATAACCCCCTTAGGAAGTGTGCTATCTAAATTTTGGTGACGATTTACATGTGAAAAGTGAAAAAGTCTAGGTCTGATTAATGAAGAGTAACTGTAGAATAGCATGACTCTAGGTGCATATCCTGGAGCTCGCCAGCCTTCTTGTTTTTATTGTCTGTGTTATCCTCGCTTCACTCTTCATTTGGCTTATTACAAAGGGGCAACATTGATTTTATTTTGAATCACAATCTTGGTTCACACATTTTTTTCTGGGGTATCCACTGGATGATGATGGATTTGAAGATCAACCTTAAGTTGGGCAAGCTGGGAAAGCAGAACAATGAGTGTGTTAGAGACAGGATGAGGGCTTGAGGTTGCTGTTCCTAGTTCAGCTGGTCAGGCATGAATATACTGCCTTAGGAGGTGGGACTCCAGGAACTGATGTGTGCCTCCCACTTGGGTGCGCTGTGACACCACAGTGTGGCAGGGAGCCCTATGGGGCCCATGAAAGCAGCTGTAAAAGGACCCTTGGCTGTTTGCTCAGATGCAGGACCCAGACAGTCAGAGACTTGTCAATCCAAGGAATGGTAAGAGAGTCAGGGCCCTAGAGTGCCACTAAAAAGTGAGTTCCCTGTCCTTTCATGAGTGGTGAAGGAAGGCAAGGGTAGGAAACTAGGGTCAGGCCAGGCCCAGGAACTAGCAGGGAAAGTTAATATGGAAGGATATATGGTATGGTATGGATATGGGGACATGTAGCTGAACCTGACCTCTGTTTGGGAGTCCTACCTCTCAGAGTTGAATCTGTCTTACCATAGGCTGCACTGCACCAGGATGTCTTGCAGGGAGAGTAATGTCAGAGCATGGCATTTGTGCCTATCAGGAGATGATACCTTCAAACCTCCAAATACTTCCCCCAGGAGGCCCCACCCTGAACAAGGTGATACTCAAGGTTTTTCATCCTACATGGTCAAAAGCTGCTCTGCAGTGTGGCCTTTGTCTCCTGGGAGCAGGTGAGTCATGGAAACAACCTGGAAGGTTTTGCCCTGTATTGTTCCTGCCTTAAACACAAGACAGATAATGAGGGCCCCAGCAAACTCTATCTCCTGACTCTTAGACCCAGTGGATTCCAGAATCATGCAAACCCCAAAACATCTTATCAAAGACAAAGGGCAGCTAGCAACAATGAAGTGTTCCCCTCTCTCTGGATTCCTCTTTGTGTTCTGCTACCAGAAGACCCTGGGCCAGGAACCCCAGTTCAGTATTGCAATAGAGAAGAGAGAGAAAGGGAAATGTTCTTATTGGATGTGCAGCACAGCACTTTGGTGACTATTGTTTGAAAGAAATCTGAGCTCCTTGGAGCCAAAGGACTCTGCACTGTTCCTCTGGGCCATCAGCAGAGCACAGCCTGCCTGATCATCAGCATTATGTACAAAAACATTCCTGTCCCTACTCAGGAAGGAGTCAGGATGGGTCGAGATGCTGCCAGTGAATGTGCTGAGGCTCTAAGAAGTGACAGACCTTTCTCAGACACTTGTGGTTGCATAAATCTATGGTCTGTTTAGTGTTTACAGAATTTGTGAAAGGTGAACATTACTTGACCTGTACATATATCAAAGCAGCTTTCTTGGGTTCACATTGGATAGCTAACTACCTGATATTCCTTTCCCCAATATTTATTGTTTCCTGTTTCCTTATCCTTTGCTCTAGATCCACCCCTTCACCTGTCTTCTCCATCTTAGGCCTCCTTTAGCAAGGTGGTATGGCATCAACTGATTATTTTAACCTCTTCCCAACTGAGCCTAAGCAATCCACAGTTTTGAAACAAGCCTATATACTGACAAGAATGAAGGCACTCTCTTCCTCAATATGGTTGTGTTGTCATGGTAAGAGAGATGCTTTAAGACCTCTGTGATCTTCATGAGGACATGGGAATGTTTGGTTTCCTGCCTTTAGTGCAAAGGGAAGGGCTCATTGGTTAGAGAACTCGCAACCTTTAAGAGCAACACATAGCCAACCGTGATGGAAGAAGCAGCTCTCCTTACTTATTAGTTTTACTCCTTCATTTCACATTTTGGGACATCTGCTTTGCCTAAGACATTTCCCCACAGGACATCAAATAGAATATATATATATATATATATGTAACAATGCCTATTTCATGAAAAAAAAACCTGTCTTTAAAATCAGAATGCTACCCTTTCCAACTGTCTCATATTTGCTGTTCTAATAAAATCATTAGCAAAAGTTGGCTTGCCTGGGATATAGCTATGAAGGGAAAAATACCTGCTCACTGCCACTACATCTCATTCTTCCTCCCATCCCAACATGAGCTCACCAAGGCAGGCTACAGTTCTTAACTTGTTCAACTGATATTGGCCAGAAGTATCCAGTGAAACAGAACCATTAGGATCTATCTGTCGGTCTATCATCTATCTATCATCTGTCTGTCTGTCTATCTATTATCAACCATATCTCTACCCTATCAATGGAATTTTAAGGAACAGGCTAATGCAATTATGGACATGTCTAAATCCAGGTGAAGTGGTGCTGCTGGAGAGCAAGGGGGAGCTGTTGTTCCAGTCTCAAGGCTGGCAGCTGTCTGATGTGCACATTCTACTTAACCTGAGAGAAAGACTTTGTTTTAGCCACACACTAAAACACACACACAGCAGAAAGTGATCAGACGGAGTCATATTCTGAAAGGCTATTTGGTTTGCTATACTGACTGGATTATTAGTTCAATTTAATGTGAAAATCTACTTCTTTAAATGTCAGTATTCAAAAACATCCACATGGACTCATCTAGAGTGTCTGATAAAATCTTTTGAGTAGTCATGGCTTGGCCAGGTTGACGAATAAAATTAGCCATCACACCATCTTCACAAATGTATAACACTTCAATAAGCATAAAATACATAGTGTATGATATGAACCCAGATGTTTGATTGCATTTGCTAATCAAAGACAGTCGTTATCACTATCTATGTGCAAAAGCAGATGAGGACTCTTGTCTTGTCATTTTATAGTTGAAATGGAAATACATATGCCTGGTGACTCATCACATGAACTAACTAGAGAATTTAACATATACCCTTAGTCAGACATTTAAAAACTTCATTGACAAATAAATCACACATGATAAATATTACCTATTGATGAACAAGTCAGTGATTTTTGAGCAATGTATAAATGTATATAGTCATCTAACATAAACCCTACTAAGATATAGGACTTTTATATAATTTCAAAGTTTCACTCTTTGTAATACCTTTCTCTATGTCTGATAATTTACAAAATAACTTTTATTTTTATGAAGTAATTTGTCTTGGAATTCCTTTAAGCACAAAATTAACATCTATACTCATTAAAATACTTACCTGGCTGGGCAGTGGTGGTGCACATCTTTAATCCCAGCACTTGGGAGGCATAGCCAGGCAGATCTCTGAGTTCGAGGCTAGACTGGTCTACAGAGTGAGATCTAGGACAGGCACCAAAACTACACAGAGAAACCCTGTCTCAAAAAACCAAACCAACCAACCAAACAACAAAATAAAGCAAAACAACAAAAAAACAAACAAACAAAACAACCTTTTCTGTTTCGAGCAAATATTTCTGGTGGTTTAAGGGGTATTTGAAATCATGTTACATAGCTGATCTGTACTGAACACTCCTCCCTGAAGATAGACAATGAGGTAAGGTGATTGTCAAAAAGTTCACTCCTGCTGGTAGAGGCTAGCTTTACCACATTCACTCATTCTTTTTCATTCATTCATTTTCTCAGTCACAATTGCACTCAAATTGTTTTATAATGATACTCTGATCAACCTTAGTCATTTCCAATGGAGTTGCTTTGAGACATGTGGCTAGGCCTTGTGTTGACATGTGTATGTGTTGACATGTGTCTGTGCTAGAGCCAAGCAAACCACATAATGCCATTTGTAGGTGAGATTATATTGGGAAGGGATCGCTTTGCCTTGACTGTGACTGAAAAATTGTGACCTAGAAAACTCTTCTTAATCATCTGAATTTGATCTGGGCTTCAGGCTCAGGTGCTATTTCCTGGACCAGAGGATTCCTGAGCACAGATGTGGGACCACTCTTGGACTTGTTGGATCTCAGATTCACAGCTTGATTATGATTATGGCATCAGACACTGATGACATTTCCTCCTTCAGTGTCTATAGCCTCTGTCTTCAGCCCCATAGATGCTGAGTGATACCAGATATGTGCTCTTGCACAAAGAGCCCATCTCAAAGAAAGTGAACAGACTCTGAAACGAAGACTCTCATGGACCAGTCACAGAACTTACTTTCCAAATCACCAAGAACTTAATGTCTATTAAACAACCTGTAAAGTCTTTCTGAATTATGACCTCTTAGCCAAAAATATAAGTTTTTGAGCCCTCTATTAAGTAATTCATGACAGCATTCTAAACAAGGGAACACACCATGAATGTTAAAGATATAGATTTGCAGTACAAGAAGAATCTTATTATAAAAAAAAAATAAGACAGGGAACAGATCATCTACAGTCAGGTTGTAGAACAGGAATGATCAAGCCTTGACCTCTCACCTTAAACATCTATACAAACATCCTGTTCTTCCCTTATGCGATCAGTTCTGCTCCACCCTCGGATATTTTTTTTCCTTTTTTTTTTTTTTTTTTTTTTTATTTTTTTATTGAAGCTGCAGCGGTCCTGACCCTGGAATCTGTCCTCTCTCCCAGGTCCTTCTCACATCTTAACCTCTGTCTTTGTTACTGACAATACATTTTTCTTACTATTTTCATTCATGTTTTTCACTCATATCATTTAAAATAATGCTCTGACAGTCATTTCCAAAAAAGTTATTTTGAGACAGCATGTGGTAGGTCAACAGGTGTTTGCCAAGAGGTGTTCTGTTATACTAGGTATCCATCACAGTCCATGAAGAGAGGCCAGTCACTTGCATGGTATGATTCCCTGATGTGGTATCACCTGGACCATGAGAAGCAGATTCATTGGTTTTATGTATATATAAAGACAGTCTGGATACAGTGGGCAGGTGTTCTGTCTGTCATAAATTGACAAGAAACAGCAAATAATTCCTTAAAGGTTAATAGATTGCCCTCCCAGGTTTAAAAACTGGACATGAGAGCGATTTACTGCAGGTAGAGAATGTCAATAGAATTGTGGTTAATTAAGTAAACAGAAAAGGATAATGTGAGACACATGAGTTAAAAGCCACAAGGAAACCACAAGAGTGTTTCCTATAATTCTTTCTTGTTTGTTTGGTCCCTATAATCCTAGACCAGTGTGTTAATGAGGAATTATATCTCAGTGAGAATATAATGTTCATGGTCTTACATGCTACATTACAAAAAAAATTGTCAAGAGGTATTTGAGTCATTTTGGACAACTGACTTCTATTTAGCCTGCGTGGGCTTTTATTCTGGAGATGATTCTCTGAGGAAGGGGTGTGGCTTGGTGACTAGAGGCTTCTGATGCCCAGACATGGAAACTGAGAACTCAGAGTCATTTGCTTCAGAGACCGTTTCCTTTCTACAACACAGATATTCAGTGGTCCCTCTGCTTTGCTGAATCTCGTCATGAACCTCAGTTTACTATGCAGTGCGGCATTTTGTTTTCTGCAGGCAGGTGAGTTTTGCACATGTCTCAGTGTGTATTTGTTTGTTTGTTTGTTTTTCAAGATAGGGTTTCTCTGTATAGTTTTGGAGCCTGTCCTGGATCTTAATCTGTAGACTAGGTGGGCCTCGAATTCAAAGAGATCTGCCTGGCTCTGCCTCCCGGTGCTGGGATTAAAGGTGTGTGCCACCGCCTCCCGGCATCAGTGCGTATTTTAAGGTACTGAAACAAAATCTTTCCATCACTGTGAGAGCATTCACTTCTCCTTTTCCACAGGTCCAATGAGTGCTGCCATCAATCAGACTCCAAAATCGATGCTCCTGAGGACAGGGCAACATGTGAGAATGAACTGTACTCAGAATATGAAACATGACGCCATGTTCTGGTACCGACAGGATCCAGGGCTGGGGCTGAGGCTAATCTACTACTCATATGATGTTGGCATCACTGACAAAGGAGATGTCTCTGAGGGGTACAGCGTTTCCAGAACAAACACAGAGTTCTTTCCCCTCACGCTGGAGTCGGCCTCCCCTCCCAGACATCTGTGTACTTCTGTGCCAGCAGTTATACCACAGAGCTGTGGGCCTGCCTCCTCTCTGCACATAAAGATACATGCTGAGAAGAGACACCCACCCCTGGAACTCAGTGACATACTAGAGTTCTCAACACTGGAATCTTGGAGCTCTGAGTGGTCTGGGCAGTGCAAACCTCAGTCTGTGCTGAGGGACATCTCCTGGCAAGCTCAGGCAGGTTTGGACCAGACCTTGGACTCAGAGGTCTCCACTGTTGCTGTCTTTCCTCTGATGCTTCTTTAATTCTGACTTTCTGGTCTTTGTCTTGAGTTTAAGGATTGCTGGATGGAAGGTAGCTTGTAATTTGGATATGCACTAACTCCCTGTTTTCCTTGACAAAACATAATGCATTCTCCCTCTGGGATTCAGGTCATGTCACAGGAAAGGGATGATTGAACAGTTTCTCAGTAGATTGAGAAACTATCAATGGAAGCACCTCAGATTGTACTTTGCCCTGCCAGAGATGAAGCCTAACTCTGAGCAAGCATATCTCTTTGATTACTGGGCTAAGGTGAGTGCTGGAATGTGGTGCCATATTGCTCTAGCACCAGTGGCTATAACAGGATAAAGGCTTCCTTCAGTGGCTGCATCCTGAGACTTCTTACAGGTGATTTTCCCATAAGGAATTTAGATAGATCAGAGACCCTTTCTCAGAATGCCATCCCTAGAGTCTTCTTTCATTGAAACCACTTATGATACCAAGACATCTATTGAATTTCCACCACAGTGATGATATAGAACCAGTTAGGTATCATAGGAAGATGGAGTTTATCATAGATCTTCTAGATGTGAAAAGAGCTAGATTGAAAAATAGAAGTTGAAGGTTAGTGAGGCAGCTGACAGCCAGCAGCCAGAGCTGTTGACTTTCTAATGTAGGGCACAGGATGGAATTCCAAGGAAGAAGGTTTAGAGTCTGCCAGACATTATGGGTAGGAATTCTGAACTAAAACTGATAGTATCTTGAACAAGAATGGAAGAAACCAATGGACACTCACTCCTGAGTATCTGTTGCAACCTTCTATATTCAACTGAACTCTGGTGCTCAACATTTTGGAAGGTAGCTAGAAACAGAGTACAGAAACAAAGCATCCTTTCGGTCTGTAGTATTCATGTCACCACCTCACTGCTTGATTACAGCCACCTTCCAAGTAACATGGTACAATGGTAGCTATTTTTTTTCTAAATTGTACACAAATGTTTCATTACCAAGTATAATCTGAAAATGACTGACGCTGAGATAAGTTGATTTAACACCACCCAGCACAAGATCTCTTCTCCTGGACTAAGACATCACATTTGTCTCAACCCTGCTTTGGTCTCTAGGCTCCTCTTCTGAATGAACCTCTTTGCAAGTGAAATGTGACTATGACTAGGATGTTTCTGCTCTAGGTGTTGCTTTCATGACTGTGGCAGAAGTCCTCCTTCTACTCAGCTCCCATAATGCTGGAATCTCACCAGGCAGGGTTAACTCATGATTAATGTGACTGATTAATCCATTCAAAGAAGAGCAGATGAATTCAATGTAGGAATACTCACTCTACACCAACGAAGTTGGGATTAAGTAGTAAATAGAGTATTTTTGTTCTGTTGCTTTAGCCTTCCCAATGTAGTACATGTCTTTGATGTTATACCTCAGTATCTGAATGTTTTATATTCTCCCCAGTTACCCAGGAGTTCAGAATACATAAGAATTAATGAATTTGTAGAGGAACATTTATTTACTAACAAGCCTGCATTTGTGTGTGCAACCCAGTTTATCATTTGGCATGGGAATTTCTTATTAATATATGGCCTGTTCTTTAATATAAATGTGTATTAAACCTAGAAGTACAGGTCAAGCTTCCGGGCTATTTCTGAAAACTTTTCAATAGAGGAATGAAGATAGCAGTTATTTAAAGACATATAGACACCATAACCATGGCAACTCTTATAAAGGAGAACATTTAGTTGGGGTGGCTTACAGTTTCAGAAGTTTAGTCCATTATCATCATGGTGGGACATGGCTGCATGCAGGCAGACATGGTGCTGGTTCTAGAGAAGGAGGTGAGAGTTCTACATCTTGATCCCCAGGTTGCAGGAAGTGAACTGTGACCCTGGGCATAGCTTGAGCATAGGAGATACAAAGTTCATCCCACAGTGACACACTTCCTCTAACAAAGTCACACCTACTCCTACAAGGTCACCCTCCTAATAGTGCCACTCCATTTGGGGGTCATTTTCTTTTAAACCACCACAGTTATATATACATATATATTTACTTTAAATACAAAATAAAATCCAAACCTATAGACACCTGTCTTCTCTAGTTTTAAAAGGATGTGAGAGTTCAGGCAGCACTGAGAATGAAAATGAGAGTCTATTCATTGATTTTTTTTTTTAAAAGAAGAAAGGTATAAATGTTTAGGTCAGTCATCCATGTACTGACAATGCAAATAGTGTGTTCCTGATATCAGAAGTGATGTCACCATGGGAACTGCCCTGTGGGGAGAAGGGTCACCTCAGTCTTCATCTGCTCCTATTCACTACTACTCAGATTCGCTGGGCTTTCATCCTGTGTGGACTCTACCATGGGTTTTAGGCTCTTCTGTTGGGTGATGTTCTATCTCCTGGGGACAGGTGAGTCATTAAAATATCAACCATTTTCACTCTGTGTGTGTGTGTGTGTGTGTGTGTGTGTGTGTGTTTGATGAACTTTTATTACAATCATTTTCTTTACTCTGTTCACAACTTATGTTTTCACAGACCTCACTAGTGCTGGAGTCTCGCAATCTCCCATGTACAGAGTTATAAAGAGGGGACAGGATGTATACCTTGTGTGTAATCCAGTTTCTGGCCACAGTGGTCTTTATTGGTACCGACAGAACCCAGGACAAGGTCCAATGTTTATGGTGTATTTTCAGAATACGTTTTTATTTGACAAATCTGGGATGCCTAGTGATCGATTCTCTGCAGTGAGGCCTAAAGGCTCCTTCTCCATTCTGAAGATCCAGTCTACAGATCAAGAGGACTCAGGCATCTACCTCTGTGCCAGCAGCTTAGTCACAGCATGGTACAGGTGCTTCCTTCCTCCTCACAAACTTCTGACTTCATTCTCCTCACAGTGTGTAGAGCCCCTATGCAGAATCAAACATTACTTATCCTTTATACAAAGCCATCACTGGAAAATTCACAAAAGCCTGGCTGTAAATATGAGTGAGAGAAATAATTGAGACCTGTTCCATTCTAGAAGTCTCCAGAGGCAATTGGGTGCTACAGAGCAATGACTGGACATCTTAGCACTGGCTTTCAGACCACAGTAGCCAGCCATGTACAGAATCCTGAGGTTGCTACTCATACACAAGCTTGTGCCACATGCAGTGTCCATGACTCCTCTCCTGCAGTTGTTTGATCACTGTGGTATCTGAAATTCCTACAGCCATGTCCTTAGCTATGTTCTTTCTCCAGTTGCATTTTCTACTTTAGCCACATTAGACACCTTAGGCTATATAGTATGAAATTTGTCTTATTTTTTTAATTAAAAAGTCTTTGCTACATTTAATGGCATTTACTTGATAAACACAAAATTATCTGAATACTGTTGCAGAATATTTGATCACACTGTGTGAAGATTTATCTTTCTCTTTCCTTGCCTGCCAAGGCGTCTTCTGATTGGTTTAATAAGAGCTGAATGGCCAATAGCTAGGCAGGAGAGGACAGGTGGGACTTTTGGTCAGAGAGAGGAATTCTGGGAAGAATCTGAGGCGTGGAAGATGTGGAGGAAGTTGGATGTATTGTATGGAGGAGGTAACAAGCCATGTGGCAGAAAGTAAATTAATGTAAATGGGTTAATTTAAGTTTTAAGAGCTAGTTGGGAACAAGCCTAAACTAAGGCCAAGCTTTTATGTTTAATAAAAAGTCTCAGTGTCATTATTTGGGAGCTGACAGTCCAAAGAAAGTCTGACTACAACATATATTAAGCAATTGGGTTTTTTCCCCACTTATTTTCTACTTCCCACTACTCTTGCCGTGACAGTTACACTGCCGTACATTTTCTCTCACATGTCAGTGCAGTCTTAATACCCTAAAGCAATAGCTAGAAATTGAATTTTTCAGTTCCTGCCTGACTTTCATTTTTAAATAATTTCCTTGATGTCTCTAACTCAAGAAAATGGAATTAAAAATTAATATCCTTATTTCTTTTTGTTTAGTTAGTATATACTGCTCTCTCTCTCTCTTTCTCTCTCTCTCTCTCTCTCTCTTTCGAGACAGGTTTTCTCTGTGTAGTTTTGGTGCCTGTCCTGGATCTCACTCTGTAGACCAGGCTAGCCTTGAACTCACAGAGATCCGCCTGCCTCCTGAGTTCTGGGATCAAAGTTGTGTGCCACTACCACCTGGCTATACTACTCTATATTATTTGTTAAAAATACAATTATATTGTAGCACAATTGTCTGCCCATCTGTAAGTGAAACCAGTTTGTATCTGTGAGACCTAAATGAGTAATGAGAGTTGTTAACACATCCTGGGCTTCTACTGTTCCTCAGAGATAGCCCAGTGCTCCCAGATTGGAACTACTTTTCACAGAGCCAGCCACCATAGGGTGCCCTTGCAAGCTGGTTAGAGAAATTCTAGTCCCCCTAAAACCTGCTTATCAGAAATAAGCATGGCTCTGTATACCAAATGTCTTTCCTCAAGAGTGATGACTTTGACAAGGAATTGCCTGTGTCCTATTTTAGTGATGTCATCCTCAATCATTCCATATTTTGTTTTTCCTGTTTCCTGGGAGCCAATAAAGCCGCAACTTGGATAGCAATTGTCTGTCCTTGGGGTGATTCAAATAATTTCCCTCTTAACTTTCTTTCAACCGTGGCTACCTAGTCAAAGTAGCAGGATCATCTGATTGTGTTCTGGTTTATACAGAGCACATCCCTTGGATATAAATTCTGTACCACAATATAGTATTTGTAGTGGAGATGTTGCAGGATATGCTCTGAAGATTCTTTTCAAATATTTTATACAGTTTGCTGTTTTCTGTTTCATTCCATATTCTCACTCATTGGAAGAAAAATTTCTCAGGCTTGTGTTGCTTACAGCACCAAGGAAGGTTTTTGTGCTTTAGTTATATCCAGACATCATCTCAACTCTTCTGCTTGGTAAAATTTATGACAGCAAAAGAATCAGCAAGATGAGCACCAAGCTACAGAAAGCAGACACCGTCTACATCTCCATGTCACATGATGAAGGCCTTTATAAAGGTTTATTGTTAACAACAAACATTTAGTTTAGTTGAAATGAAAGGGCAGAGAATTGAAGAACGAACATGTTACCAGGAAAGAGGTCTTATCATGAATTATAAGATTTGAAAAAGAGGGAGATTTCCACTTGATGCAGTTAGTATTCAGAAAAATAAAAAAAGGAGCCAGGAGCTGGTACATGGAAACTGAGGAAGTCCAACCACTAGGAGCAATTCTAAGTTGGTGTTCTAAGTTGGTGGAGGAAGGCAGACAGGAACACATTCTAGAAATAGAAATGATCCCTGGGGACTGGCACACAGGCAGCAAGTCGTTATAGTCCAGCATGTTCTCCTCACCTTCACTGTAGTACTAATTTGCATCCATGTAACCTTGTTTCCCATCATCCTGCTCTCTGTTCTCTTCTCACCCCTCACATCAGTAGGTGTGCATTCTAAGTTGTCCACACACCCTCAGCTAATTATACCCAGCCTTGATTCCCCACCACCACTTTACCTGTAATCAGTTGGCTTATAAGACATCTTATATTTTTCTTTCATTCCTATTTAGTTCTTTATTGGTTTTTCAAGACAGGGTTTCTCTGTGTAACAGTCCTGGCTGTCCTGGAACTCACTATGTAAACCAGGTTGGCCTTGAACTCAGAAAGATCCACCTGTCTCTGTCTCCCAAGTGCTGGGATTAAAGGCATGCGCCACCACCTCCCTGCCCACTTTATTTTTTATTCACACATTTGACCTCATCTTGAAGATGATCTCACTCATTGATGATCAGATTTTTTTGTGCGTTGTCTGGAAAATTGTGTTTATCTTTAACAAAATTATTCTTACATGTTAAGTCATATGTCTTTATTCTTTTTTTGTATTTTTTTCCTTTTATTTTATTTTACAATACCATTCAGGTCTACATATCAGCCACGGATTCCCTTGTTCTCCCCCCTCCTGCCCCCTCCCCTTCCCCCAGCCCACCCCCCATTCCCACCTCCTCCAGGGCAAAGCCTCCCCTGAGAACTGAGATTGACCTGGTAGACTCAGTCCAGGCAGGTCCAGTCTCCTCCTCCCAGACTGAGCCAAGTGTCCCTGCATAAGCCCCAGGTTTCAAAGAGCCAACTCATGCAATGAGCCCAGGATCTGGTACCACTGCCTAGATGCCTCCCAAACAGATCAAGCCAATCAACTGTCTCACCTATTCAGAGGGCCTGATCCAGCTGGGGGCCTCTCAGCCTTTGGTTCATAGTTCATATGTTTCCATTCGTTTGGCTATTGGTCCCTGTGCTTTATCCAACCTTGATTTCAACAATTCTTGCTCATATAAACCCTTCTCTTTCTCGCTAATTAGACTCCCGGCGCTCCACCCGGGGGCCTAGCCGTGGATGTCTGCATCCAGATTCCTCAGTCCTTGGATGGGGTTTCTGGCACAGCTATTAGGGTGTTTGGCCATCCCATCACCAGAGTAGGTCAGTTCCGGCTGTCTCTCGACCTTAATATTTGTACTAAGTAGCAGTTCTTCTCGTGCCTATCCATCTTGTAAAAGAAAATAATTGCAATTGTTGTGCATACAATAGTAGAGTGAAGGTGGGATAGATGCTAACATGAAAATTCCAAGAATTTATCAGAACTAGAATTAGAATTTAGATTAAGGTTTAAGAAAATTGATCATAAAAATTGTCCTAGAATACCTCTGGAATTTCCTCCTGATGACCACTCAGGTATTTGCCAGCATTCCTTGGGTGATTGCAGGGAATAATTCCTGTATTGGCCACAAGATGTCACTGAGCTCCACAGATTGCTAGAGAGACTGGGCAAGCAGCCAAGGACGGAAATTCAGATATTTTCAGTTACTGGTTTGTGTACAGCTTTCCAAGTGGCGGGAGGATGTCTCTAAACTGGAATGAGACCCACAGTTGGAGACTTTGGGCAGGGCGGCCTTGACACCAGGACAGGTGCTGGCAACGGACAAACTCCTTGCCGGAAGAAAGGGAAACCGCTGGACTGTGGTTTACCCTCATTTCCTGGTATCTTTGCTAAACTCCCTTTTCCTGCCGGCCTTGCTGAGCAAGAGAGCCCTGCTGCAGAGGTGGCAAGGGGAGGTGACATCAGAGGCCCAACCATCACTCCCAAGAAGAGGAGGCTCGGAATTTTTGTCTTCAGTCCTAAGACCACATCATTCAGCTGGAGTAATCCCTTCTCACTGTAACCTGCCATGACCCCCACAGTGTTTTGTGTGATGCTTTGCCTGCTAAGAGCAGGTGAGTCCTGTGTTTTGTTGGAGAATTCTACCATCTCTTGCAGTGCTCCGGCTCCAAATCTTTTCTTTCCCCACACTGCACTTGTTATTTCTTATTTGCCTTCCGTGTCTTTCTCCAAACAGACCTCACAGATGCTGGAATTACCCAGACACCTAGATACTGGATCACACAGACAGGAAGAAAGATGACCCTGGAATGCTCCCAGGATATGAACCACTATTGGATGTTCTGGTATCGACAAGATGCAGGACAGGGGTTGAAGCTGCTCCATTACTCAGGAAGTGTTGGCAGCACTGACAAAGGAGATGTCCCCGAAGGGTACAGTGTCTCCAGAAACAAGAGCGAGGATTTCCCCCTGACGTTAGAGTTGACCAGACCCAGCCAGACCTCCGTGTACTTCTGTGCCAGCAGTGAACACAGCACTGCACAGCCAGGTGTTCCCTGCACAAGAAGCACAACCACGAGGTTGAGGGTCCCCCTTCTTCAGCCCCTGTGCCAACCAAAAGCAAGGTCTGAACTTCCTGAAGATCTTCCTACCCGGAGGGACCTTGTGCAGCATGAGTCTTAGTGTGAGCCAAGGGCCACTAAGTATGTAAATCCAAATGATATTGGATATTACCTTTTCCAGTTTGGAGTCTTCTAGTAACTGAGTAGAGCGGATATCAGTTTCCAACATGACATTTGTATTTTGTTTTCTTTGCAAAAGAGGAAAACAACATAGAAAGTATTAGAGCACTCTGAATGTCTCAAATCATCTGGGATTCTCCAAGTTCAAAGCTAGTGCAAAATGTCATTTTGGCCTCGAGTCTATCAAATCCACCGTTATTCCTCTGCAGAAAACAGTGTTAATGTAAGTTAAAATTATACAAGTCAACAGACCTCAAGCTGGAGAATTACTGAAGAGAGAACAAACTAAGGAGCCATGGAGACAGAACGATGTGTTTAGTCTTACTCAGGCAGATCCAGATAGGAAACTAATAGTTAATTTCTTTGTGTTGAATTAAAATATGTGAAGACGTCAATGTTCTTCCTTGTGAATATCGAGTAAGCACCCTTCCCCAAGCTTGCCTCACTCCTTAGCACCTACATGCAGGCATCCATCCCTGGGAGCAAGGTCTCAATTTGGAATGAGTTAAAAAGCCATGAGGTTCATAGCTGGACTTTACAGAAAGTGCAAACCCATGTGCCTATACTGTGCCCAAATGTGATGCTGCCACAGGAGTGTACTGGCTCACCAAGGAGCCTGCAGATGAAGAGGGGATCAGGCTGCTTGCCTTGCAGAAATTTTAGTTCCCCAATTGGCCAGTGCACTGACAGAGGAGTGATGATTCACAGAGTTATAAACCATGCCATTTACAGAAATTTGTGAAGGATCTCAATAGCCTTTGAGTTGTGTTTACATTTTTGTTTGTATTTGGCTTTCATCCAACATCAATCCTTAGCTTACTCTGATGTTAGGTCTGGTTGTTCATATTTCAGTCACGAAATACTTCTTACATTTCCAATATTTTGTGTAAATATGTGTGTTCAGGGATTTGCTTTTGTGTGATGGATTTGAAATTGCACTATATAGAATCAAAGCACATATTTGTGTAGGATTCCTATCTTTTATGGAATCTTAAGATTCTCTTTGAAGTAATATCTTTTTAAAGTAAAATGGGAAATAAAATGCTTGAACTAATCCTTGGAAACTGGTAAAACTCACATACCAGTATAATCACAACTGAAAAGAAAATGAAGATTTCATCATCTATCTTCCAACCAATTTTTCTTGGAGAGGTGAAGATAATTTGATTTCTATTTCCACTGTTTGATTTTTATCTATTTTTGAACCTCCTAAAAATGAAATCATATTTATTTTTATTGACTTACATTCCTTCAAAATTAACATTTTTAACTATGTTTATTTTGTGTTTATACGTTGCTTATTTTGTCTGATTACTCTAGTTTCTATTACATCATAATATATTTATCTCTTTATGGAAATTTATCTGGTTAGCCCAGTTCTCATCTATTTGTGGTACTAAAGCTTCTTCAAACTCTACTGTACCATTCTTTGTGAATGACATCTCCTTCACTTAGATACAGATATCAGAGTAGAATTATTGGCTCATAAGCCATATGCATCCTTAAACTTATTAAAAAACACTTGAAAAGTTTTCTAAAGTCACTTTCTGAATTTTAATTCTGAAATCCTGGCAGTCTCTGACTGCACATTCTCATCAGCATTTGGTACTCTTAGTCCTGTTAACTACCCATTAGATTAGTGATGGTGTCTCCCCCACACAGTGTTCTTAGTCTTGCTAACTACCCATTAGATTAGTGATGGTGTCTCCCCCACACAGTGTTCTTAGTCTTGCTAACTACCCATTAGATTAGTGATGGTGTCTCCCCCACACAGTGTTCTTGGTCCTGTTAACTACCCATTAGATTAGTGATGGTGTCTCCCTCACATGGTACTCTTAGTCCTGTTAACTACCCATTAGATTAGTGATGGTGTCTCCCCCACACAGTGTTCTTGGTCCTGTTAACTACCCATTAGATTAGTGATGGTGTCTCCCTCACACGGTGTTCTTAGTCCTGTTAACTACCCATTAGATTAGTGATGGTGTCTCCCTCACATGGTACACTTAATCCTGTTAACTACCCATTAGATTAGTGATGGTGTCTCGCTCACATTTCTCTGAGAATGTTATTTATTCCATTTTATTTTAATTATGTATATGTGTGTGTCTACATGTGGGTATGTGCACAGGAGTCCAAGTACCCTGGAGTCCAGAAAATAGTCCTGTACAGATCAAGATAATAGGTTGCTGTAAGCCATCCAATATAGGTACTGAGAAGCAAATTAGGGTCCTCTACAAGGGCAGTACATATTCTGAATTCCTGAGCCATCTCTTCAGGCCACAGTATTTGTTCTTTCTGCTGTTCTCTTCTCTCTCTCTCTCTCTCTCTCTCTCTCTCTCTCTCTCTCTTTTTCTCTTTCAGTGTGTGTGTGTGTGTGTGTGTGTGTGTGTGTGTGTGTGTGTTGTGTGTGTGTTCTGCATGTGGAAGCTTCAGGTCAACCATGGATACATTCCCCAGGAAACCATTCATCTGTTTTATGAGACTCTCCCTTGTGGTGGTATTGTGTTCCCCAAAATATTGTGCACCCTGATAAACTTATCTGGGGTCAGAGACAGAACAGCCACTAGATAGATACAAAGCCTAGAAAATGGTGGCACTCACACCTTTAATCCTAGTATTCCAGAGGTAGAAATCCCTCTGGATCTCTGTGAGTTCAAGGCCACTTTGGAAACAGCCAGGCATGGTGACACACGCCTTTAATCCCAAGAAGTGAGCCTTTAATCCCAGGGAGTGATAGCAAAAACAGAAAGATATATAAGGCGTGAAGACTAGGAACTAGAAGCATTTGGCTGGTTAAGCATTTGGCTGGTTAAGCATTTGGCTGGTTAAGCTTTTAGGTTTTGAGCCCCACAGTTCAGCTGAGAGCCATTCGGATATGAGGACACAGAGGCTTCCAGTCTGAGGAAACAAGACCAGCTGGGAAGTTGGCCAGGTGAGGTTAGCTGTGGCTTATTCTGTCTCTCTGATCTTCCAGTATTCACCCCAATAACTGGCCTCAGGTTTGATTTTATTAGTAAGAACTTTTTAAGATTCCTGCTACACTCCCTGACCTGGAATGTGTGATAAGGCTAGGCTGGGAGTGGTAGTGATGCTCTTGTCTCTCCTCCCTACAATGCAGGGGTTACAGGCGTGTGTGGTTTTACATGGATACTGGGGGTTTGATCTTTCTTCTGTGTATAACTGTTGCTTCTTTTCCGTGGGGCCCAGCTTAGGGCACATCTTTGAGGGTAGGACGGTGTCCCCTTAAGAGGACATTTGTATTCAGTGTCACAGTTTCCGGTACATAAGAAGCAAACACGGTCTACCCCAGACTGCCCCGCTGGGAGTAGATGAGGAAGCATAGCATATTAATGAATCCCTTTGGAGTCTGTGGCCCCAAGCCATAGTGTTTATTTTCACATTGCCGAGTTCTTAGCATTTCTACTGGCTCACTTAGCAATGCTAATTGCGAACTGCTAGAATTTCCTCACTGCTAATTGCAGAACAGTAGAAACCTTATTACCTCTAATTGCAGAATGTTAGAGCACTTTTCACTTTTTTCACAGGGAAAAAAAAATACATTCTCCAATGATGATTTTTGCCTTTTTAGCTGGGTCTTTTAGTCGAGGTGCTGGTATAACTGAGAATGAAGAATGAAGCAGTTGTTTGCAAGTGTGTGGCGAGGCTGAGGGAAAATGACAGGGAAAGGAAAGTATTGGGAATAGGTGCATGGCTCTTACTTACACAAGGCTCAAAAGGCAGAGGGTTTCAGTCCTCAGGGTATGGCACACTGGGGAAAGGCTGTGCACAATGCATTGTGCCATTTAAAAGACAAAAGTAACCACTAGGCAATGTATTCTAGAAAGGAGCCAAAAGCAAGGTCTTACAAACCAGGACAGTTGGTCATCTTAACACCCTTTGTTCTCTTCACTTCACTGTCAGCCTCCCGGAAGGCAGGATGGTTCAAGGGAGATAAACTGGAAATATATAGAATACTATACCTGCAGGCTTTAGAGCATAAACCCCATCTAGCCAGTTCTGAGCAATAAGCTGACAAAGTTGCAGAGTGGTTTGGGAGAAATCTTACTCCTAATAATTTACTACCAACCCAGGTTTCCTTTGGATTTGATCAGATCAGCATTTCTTGCCACTTAAGGCAAAGGTTAGGGTTGCTGGTCCAGAAAGGAAAATATATAAAAAAGCAAAAACAAAAATCAACCAACCAAACAAACCAGCAAAAAAAAAAAAAAAAACCCTCATGGCTAGAATCCCAAATCGTAAAGACAGTATGTGGATGTCCCAGTTGAGCTGGAGAGTGGGCTTCTATCACAGCTGGCTTGTCATCAGCTGATGTGTATGTATACCAGCTCCAGCAAAGGACTCAGCACGCAGTGTGTGAAGAGGAGGAGGATGGGGCCTTGCATCTTCTGGGTGCAGGACCACATGAAGCCTTCAAACTATGGTAAGACAGTGACAGTGACATCACATGGTAAGCCTCAAATCAGGGAAAATAATGCTGGCCAAGAGCTCAGCTCTTACTCCAGAGCACCAGTCCTGTACACAGAAGCAGCTGCAAGCTACAGCCTGGCCATAAATTCTTACTCCACTCTGATCTGGAAATAGGTTGGTCCTGGATACAAAAAGGGAAACTTTCAGACTTGCCGACTCTCAAGTCTGCCGCTTTGTCCTGAGGATGTACCTCCAGAAACCCTCCTGTGTTCATTATCCATCGGCTTTTCCCACAGGCCCAGGAGAAAATGTGGAGTCATCCAACGCTAAGACAACTCATCAAAACAAGAGGATAGCAAGTGTTTCTGAGATGTTCCCCTATTTCAAGACAATTCCTATGTGTCTTGATATCAATAAGCCCTTAGTCAGGTCCTCTAGTTCTCTGAGTTTATAGAAATGTGCAAAAAGAGGAAAAGGAAACTTCCCTGAGTGACTCTCAGCTCAGCTGTTTTTTGACGATAACTCTAAGCTGAATGCGAGCACTTTGGTACTCAAGGTCTCAGTCCTTTATGTCTGTGCCAGCATCTTGACGTCCCTGAAAACCCATCTGTGTTCTGTGCATAAACCTCCTGCTTTGGCACTTAAAGAGAGAAGATGCTGGTTTGACTCTTTCAAGAGATGTTATCTGTTGCTTCAAAGGCACTTCTGTGTCCTGCTCAGCTCAGAGCATTTCCAAACAACCAGCCAAGTTGTTTGGAAACACACAAACAACCATGAAGCCCAAGTTCCTTGTGTATCTAACAGAAGATTTCCACTACTCCACTAGTATCTTCTTAGAGTTTGGTCAGTCCTAGCTAACTTCCTTTGAACAGTGATCTCTCAATGTGTGCTACATCCTTAATACACATGCCCTAAAGCTTCGCAACAATCACACAAGTCAAATGTTCTTATGTCCCCTTTATAGATAAGGTTCAAGGACAGTAAACAAACCTCCAATGCCCTGTAGTGCATAAGAGCCAGGCCTAGAGGAACGCTCCCCATTTTACAAAGACAGAGCTGTTTAATATTCAAGTGTCCGCTACCATCCTCTGTGGGCTCAGTAAGCTAGAGCCCCAGCCCTGGCCTTTTGTGTTAACTGGTCAGCAGGAGACAACCCGGGCATTGGCATCAGTCATTATTACTGTGTCTTCCTGGGAAAGTTTGAGGAATGTATGAATCCACACAAATTCTTGATTATCTTTTTATAATACTTGTGTGTTTCCCCACTCTGTAGTTTATGGTACATATTGATGTAGAAGAGTATAACACAACTGAGATCATATTTTGTTTTTTGTGTGCCTCATTTGAATAATCTCCTCCACCAAATAAATGCCCCGAATTTCATTAACTTATGCTAGTAGAATTTAAATTATACTTTACACAATTAAGAACAAGTTTATTTAAAATATGTAAAGTATAAAGAGATCTTGGAATAGAAAAGAGTGAGATGTATATAGTGTAGCTAAAACCTATTTAAAAAAAAAAGACATTCCTTGGGTTTGAAAACCTGAGATGTATGATGTATGTAAAGAGATAGATGTAGGGTGGGTGATACAGGACTCTGTCTGTAGAGAAGACCATGTGGATAAAAGCTATGACAGTAAATTGAAGAGTTCTAGAGTGGAGTCAGGGCAGACAACAATCATACTGACATTACATACTGACTCTGTTGAGCAGGAACTAGTCTCCTAATACACAAACTAACAAAATCCTTTCTTTCTCCCATCCTCTGTTCTTCCTCAAACTTGCCATAGACAACAGGATCTTTTCTCATATGGCCATTTGTGTCCTCTAAAACCTGTCTCTAGGATCACCAAGCTTTCATGTAAGCCTTTTCTTGCATATAAAATATAGAAGTCCCTCCTTATTTAGTGTCTCTAACGTCAATTCTCCTTCATCACAGACTCCATAGAGACTAGAATGACCCAGACCACAAGATACAAGGGGAAGAAACCAGGACAGAAATTGACATTGAGACTTCTGTGGTTGCTACTCATAGCTATATGAGTCAACAGAAGCTTTAATTGAGCTAAGCCTCATCTACAACAGCACACAGAGGAGAGATACCTGCTGGGTCTCTGACTTCCTGTCAGATTCAGAGATTTCACCCTAATAATGGACAATGTCCCCCAGACCTCTTAGTCTTTTTTCCACAGTCATCTTACAGTCATCCCTTCTGCATACAAGCTCAGAAAAAAGACAAAGGAGACCTTGTCTTTATGAGGCTATGTAATAGTTACTTTTTGGTTGACTTGATAAAAAACCATGGCCAAGGCAACTTACAGAAAGAAAGGGTTTATTTGGCTTAGAGTTCCAGGGGGATAAGAGTCAATCATGGTGGGGAATCATGGCAGCAAGCAACAGACATGACTAGAGCAGAGGTTGAGGGCTCACCTCTTGAACTACAGGCAGGGTGTAGAGAGCACACTGCCATGGCAAAGGCTTTGAAACCTCAAAGCCCACCCCCAGTGACACACTTCCTCTGGCTAGGCCACGCCTCCTAAACTTATCCAAATAGCATCATCAAATAAAGATCAAGTATTCAAATACCCGAGTCTATGGAATATATTCAATTCAAATCACCTCAGTCCATGAGCCAGCCAAAGGAAAGGAATACACGCCATAGCAAACTCTCCAATTTCCTGGCTTGGGTCCTAGAGCTTGGTGCAGTCCTTTGCATGCAAAACTGCTTTGTGCCAGGTACTTCCCCAGAACTGTGATGTCAGTGAATGCAATCTCCACTTCTATGTCTCTCTTTGCAGCTCTTTTATTTGAGCTACCTCAGCTAGAACCTTACATAGCTGTCCAAAGAACAGAAAGTTTTTTTTTTCCTGCAAATTCATAATACAGACATCAAATCTGCATTCCCTTTCTCCCCTGGTTCTTCATGATTCCAACATCCTCATTCCATGCTTGTCTTGGTCTCAGCTTTGCTCAGCTGTGTCTGTGAATCTTTCCTCCCTCCACTCCGTACACTCTCATCTTCCCTTCAAACAAGGACTCTTATGCTTGGTTCATCCCCCTTCTGAACTACTCTTCTCCCACCAAAAGGCTCTGTCTCTTCCAATCTGAGAAGAATCTATCTGTCAACAAGTGCCCCCTGTCTCCCTGTCTCCCAACACCACCTTCTTAAGGAATGTTCCTTTAACCATTGGATTAGGCCACATTCCCTAATATGGCAGACTCTCATTATTGTGACTTAGCATAGTCACTATTTTACATGGATTTGTTGATCAATAGAAACTTGTTTTGTTCTCTGGGCTGAAAAGCTCATCTTTGTAGGAACTGTGGCTTTGATCAATTTTTATTGCCTGTTCCAGAAGCAGTTCTAGGCACTAGTGGCCAATATTTGAACAAAGAATTATAAGGAAACCATCTTTAGATTCTCATTTGTCTATTCCAGAAGTCCATATCCCTTTATTTCATGAAATCATCATAGGAAAGATGATAAATCTCTATTGTGGTGAATTGTACCTGGATCACACTCCTTTCTGCAAGTCTACCATCCTGGTCTTGTTTCCTCTTTCAGTATCTGTCCCCATAAGCTACTTATAATTTGTAGTCTTCCAGAGATAGGATAGCAAGTGTCTAGTAAAATGAGCATCAACACTAACATTAAAAAACATTGGAGAAAACAGACAGATTCTCTAATCACACTATTTTCTTGAGACAAAGACAGCGCTGGATGACTTTGAGGGCAGGAGGCCTGATACTCCACCTCATGGACGTGCGGTTTTTGGGTGTTTGGATGCCCAAGATAGGACTGTGTTTCATTTGCTTCCCTATCTCACCCCAGCCATGGTACAAGGTACTAATCAGAGAGCTCTATGCTTATTTCCTCTCCTTCGCAACTATGAAGGGCCAATTATGACAGTAGAGAGTCGAATTATAGAATGGACTTAGCATGTGCTCTTGTAAAATCATAGGAATCATTTGGGGTTGAGATAATCACCCAATACAGACCAAGGGTAATTAAAACACAGGCTTTGCCTGAATGATTAGTATTCAATTTTTAAAGACTCATATAATTTAACGTCCTAAGGCAGAGAAGACCAAAAATAGATGACTTATTTTAGAATCAAACCTTAAAATAATTCTTCCTTAGGGACACTATTTCTTCCCACCCAGTTACTGAAGCCACATTTGAGAAAGTTGTGACCTACTCATGAACTCTGGAATAATGTTATGGTTGACCTGACCTGAATTATAAACAAAACTGAGTCTTTCTAGAGCCTGAGAAATGCTTAAAAATGAAATTAATAAAAAATTATATAAGGAACTTGATTCAGATTTAAAACTGTAGGCACTAGATGGTGCTCATGTATTCCCCCTTTTAAATTCAGAATTATTCAAATTCTGTAAGAATGAGGCCTGGGAACCCCAATTTTCTTATGGTAATCAGGCTTCCAGAGATCAAAGTCAAATTAGTCATAATCAGCAGAAATAAACAAACATGTCAAGCATATCAAACTCCTTGCTGACCCACCCCCAGCCAGAGGCCAGTCATGGCACCATAAACTTGTACCCTTTAATGTATTACAGTTTAACCTCAGTTCATTAAAGAAATGAACCTTTTTAGTTATCCTATAGCTAGAGATTTTTCTGTAATTTTCCTGCATAGAAATGACAAATTATGCCACTTAATGAAAAAATATTAATTTTATGCTTTTGTGTGGCTAAAATAAGTTTTAATATAAAAATTCAATGATGTATAAATAAAATGCTAATGATATCCTTGTATTTGCTGTTCCAATCCTACCTTCTATTAACAACCAATTTTACCACTTCAGTGTTTTGCAGCAATCTCTTTTCTCTATAAGCATGTATCTTTGCATACTAACTGCACATGTACATTTTTATATATATGTATATATTTCTAATATACAAATTAGAAAGAGAGAAAGAATCAGACAGACAGGCAAATAGATACACACACACACACACACACACACACACACATGCACACACACAGAGGGCGTGAGAATGTTTATTAACTGTCTCCTAATCTATAATGGTAAGACAGATGTAATTCTAATGTCATAATCATCTTAACATCACTGCTGAATGATTTTTTTAAGTTCTGCTAGATTTTTCTTCTACTTTCTGGACTTCTTTGTGCTTGCGGCTTCTCCTCTTTTCAGCACCTAGCTGATGAACTCAGTTCTTTTGTCATTCATAATCATAGCATATCTGAGAGTCTTAATCATACCCTTCCCATAATATGGCATAAATGGAGGACAGACATACAGCCCTCTGGAACCAGCTTAGTGTCTCAGTTAATGCTCACAGAGAGTCATGAATGGGAGTTACATCTGCTTTGTAAAAAGACTAATTTCTGTATTCAGATTGAATAAATGATAGCTCCCTCTGATCAGTGACAGTCTAGTTAGTTCTGCATGTAATGGTATCATAGGAACCACAGTGTCACTGGAATGAAAGAAGGAGGAGCCTGAGACTATTTGGGGTTCTCAGTCTTCTGAACAGGAACTGCAAATAGAGGATGCTCTGTACCCCTCTTCATGGGAGGTAAACTATCTTGATATTAGCAGAGGGTGAGAAGGGATTATATGATTAGATGTGGTTTTTTTTTCTCTTGTTCTGTCACAAGAAAGTTCATATTTGAGAAGAAGAGATACAGATGTGGCTAACCTAAGGAGCTCTGTGAAGAGTCATTAAAATTAAAATGGGGAAAGTGGGGATGGAACCTGGGTAGCTTCTCTCTCTCTCTCTCTCTCTCTCTCTCTCTCTCTCTCTCTCTCTCTCTCTCTCTCTCTGTGTGTGTGTGTGTGTGTACACATGTATGTATGTATCTATTGTATATGTATTTATTATAGATATATTTACATAGACATATATCACATATATATGTTTTCCTAGTTTGCTTCCTATTTCTATGATAAACAACCATGACAAAAAGTAATTTGGGGAGGAAAAGATTTATTTGGTTTACAGTCCATCAAGGAGAGGAAGAAGTCAGAGCAGGAACTCAAGGGAGGAACCTGGAGGCACAAACTGATACAGAGACCATAGAAGAACGCTACTCATTGGCTTGATACCCATGGCTTGTTCTTTCTCTTCTATTTAACTCAAGACTACTTGCTCAGGGATGGTACCACCCTCAGTAAGTTGGGCTATATATCAATCATTAATCAAGAAATTGACCAAGAGGTTTGCTTACAGGCCAGTCTGATGGAAGCATTTCCTCATTTGAGGATCCCTCTTCCTGCATAACTATAGCTTTTGTCAAGTTTACAAAAACAAAAGAAGCAAACAAAAAACTAAAAACCTAACCAGTACATGCACACACACACACACACACACACACACACACACACACACACACACACAGAGAGAGAGAGAGAGAGAGAGAGAGAGAGAGAGAGAGAGAGAGAGAGAGAGAGAGGAAAATCTTCTTTGGATATCTTGGGAAGGAAGTACAGGAATGAAGAAGGGAAGAGACGCAGTTGAGAACTCAACAAGGAGACCTCAGGACTCCCAAGACGGCTACCTAAGCTATTTCAAGTCTGTGACATAACCCTCCTCTTTTATCCACCAGTTCAGTTTAATGGTCCAAGCACAGCCACATACCTAAGAAAGGGATTTCTGTGGAAGTCCAGGACAATTAGTGCCATTAAAAGCCAATTAGAAGCTTATTTTATAAAGTACATCTGGAAATAGAAATGAGATTGCTCTTTAGAACTTACCAGCTTAATATCTACTAGTTTAACACATTCATAGCAAGGCAAGAGGTGATGAGCTCAGTAGTTGTGGGTGTGAGCCAGCAAGTACTATCTATGCTCTACCACCCTGAGTGTGACATGTAGTTCTCTGAAAACTGGCTCCCACTTTCTTTTTCCTTCTGTCATCCCAAACACAACCTTCTATCATTATAGAACTGTGGAGATGAGAACCAGGAGGACTCAAACCCTTCTGCCTCCTCAGTACTTAGAGGGACTTGGAGGAATCATCTTAATGATGGAGATAGGACCCACTGACATTGAAGAGGTGATGATGAGCTCAGAAATTGAACACAGAAAATCCTGGAGAAGGTATACCAGTGGAACTGCAAGCTAGTTTCTTCCCAGAAGATGGTGGGAATGGTTCGCCTTCAGTTTTGATGTGGTGGTACTCTATAGACAAAATCAATTTGACTTTCATTATTGACAGTGTTCAGAATATCAGTCATCAGACATTGTGAGTGATCACCTCTAGGGAGTACAGTGTTATTCAACATTGGACTGATAGGGAATCTCTTCCTATAATGTTTAATTTAAGGTTATTCTGTTCACTGGGCATGGAGGATATATTCCTGAGTACGGAAAGAGCAAAGTCCTAAAGAGTAAAATGATAGGAGGTAGGAGGAAATGATAGGGCTGAGAGATGAATGTTTCAGATATATTTGTGTCGTGAAAGTTTGATGACACCAGAATGAAAGTCTTCTTGTCACAACTCGATAAAATAGGATCCAGGGTGTTAGGAAGGGCGTAACAGTCATGCCTGCCTCTCTGAGATAAGCACTTTTCACAAAGACTTCTGAAGGCTTCAAAGAGAATTTCTCCACCCACTCCATGCTGTACACACTTCCCACATATGCACAATATCTTTAGCATTCTATAAGACTGCAACAATTCAGACACGATTCTGAACAGAACATTTGCCCAGCAACAACCCTTACTGCTCCAGCATTGGGTTTCCAAGATCAATGTACTTTGTATCAGAGTGGCTTATGCAATTTTCTTCCTTTATGCCTTTTAAAACCTGCCTTTGTTTCAATTGCCTTAAATAACACCCATCATTTATAACAGTTTTTATATTCCTCTTTCAATACTTCCATTGGAAGAGGAATATGAAAACATCATAACATTATCAAATAAATGTTGTTATTCTTTGGAAGACATCTCGCTGGTTGTTTAGATTGGCCACATGCTCAGGATGAAACCACAAGCTTTCCTCAGGGAATTTCCTAGGGAATGGAAGCTGATCTAAAATCCAGGAGACACATAATGGTATACAACAATTGATCAAAGATGCCGGGCTCCCTGGGAAAAAGAGAGGTAACATATGCCTGCTAGATTCCTGCAGTAAGAGCATGGTTTGCAACACTGTGGATCTGTGATGAATGCCAACAGTTAAGTCCAACACGACTGAAAGTGTTTTTGGATCTGTGGATATCTGGAGACAAAGTGATACCTAGAAGTAAAGGGTTTTGCCTTCACACACAATCTCCATCCTTACTCTCATTTCTACACCCAGAGGCATGTGCAAAACAAAGCTTGGAAAAACTACATGATTCTTCTCTGAAGTCAGCCTAACTTCATCTTTGAATATATTGTTGTGTAGGAATCAGTGTACAAGACAGTTGACTAGGCAGAAGATAACAAACTGAACCGTCTTTGGGAAGACCTGGGAATGGTGCCATGGGCAGGAACAGAATCACAGACATACAAGGACCAGAATCAGAGGCTCAAAGCTCTCAGCTTTTCCCCTCAGCACTGAAACTCAGAGATGCCTTCTGCCTTTTCCAACCTGCCCACAGTCCAGGTCCTCCTCTTGTGTATACTTTTGTCTCTTATAGTCATGTGGATATAGGATATACTTTTGGAATTTCTTCTCTGAGTGCACCAAACCTTACTATAGGAACCATGTACATAAAAAAAAATGCAAAGGTTCTGGACTAAAAGTGAGACTCATTCTTTAAGAGAGTCAGCTTCCTCCGTTTAACTACTCCTTGTGTTTTGGGGAGAGGTAACAGTAGAAACCCTTGGGAAAACCTCAGAACATACAATTGCTGAACTTCCTTTTGTCTCCATGCATGGGTACCTTAGCCAGAATACTGACACAGCATAGGCCCCGATATCATCCTTGTTCAGACCTCTTGAAAACAGGTTATAAAGGACAGCATGGACAAACTTTCAAATGACAGCATTTACAAGCAATAGCACAAACTGGAACTATGTAGAAAATTTACAAATACTGTCAGCGAACACCTGAAGCTGAAGGCATGTTTCATTCTTTAAGACGATCAACCTCTGCAAGTTGATCCTGCTCTGTAAACAGACCATGGATTCTCAGATAGAGGGGTTCAGCAGGGCATCCCCATACCATCAGCAGACTGTGCTAGGCCATCTCTGCTCTTAAAAGTATTGCTTAAGGCTTTTTACCATCCTGTCAAAGCACATCTAGCTTCTCTCCAGTGACAAGGTCTGTAATTATTGTTCCTCACATAAAGAGTTCCATTGATGAAATTTCATGAGTCAAACTAGCAACAGTATCAAACTATTTATTACTTATAATGCATACTGTGAGGAAAACCAACATCAACTGACTATTTTTATTGTCCTGTTAGAATGTTAGGGTATAAGGTTCTGACTCCTCTGAAAGAAAGGTGTGTTTTGAAAGGAAAATTGGAGCATCTTTTAGAAACATCATTGAAAACCAAGAGGTACCATAATAAAGGGATGGTGATCAAAAGTGACATGGAAGTAAGGAGATTAGTGATGAAATTTTTAACCCTCTAAAATTAACTGAAGATTACAGCTTGAGCTGGTGTCTGTCCAAGGCAGAATTCTGTCGCTTGCTGTTCTGACTCAGTTCAGACTGCTTCTGGGATAAGGATTTAGCAATTCTTTCATCTGGCCTTAAACAACCTGTACTCCCTTCCAAGCTGAAATAGGGACAGGAGAGTGCAGGAACAAGGCCAGAAATTGTCCATCTCTGATGGACGATGGAAATCAGCATTCGGATCTCCGGTGTGAGGTGCAATTGCAATATCCAGGTGGCAACAGTCAGCTGACAATGTGAAAAGAACGAAGTCGGACCTTGGGTGCAGAGGACAGCTAAGTGTGCTCCCAGAATCAGCACGTGTTAAAACCAAACTGTGGTTTAGCGTTTTTCTGAAGTCGGTACCATTCCATTTTCATCTTATAGTGTTTTTTTCTACTAGTATAACTAACAGTACTTTGCTTCTACCTTCCAAGCTTTCTTACTGGTACAGAAGAGAATGACACATCTTAGACTCCCTGGTACCCTAGGCTTAATGTTAGATAGTCCTGAGGCTCAGTGACGCCGCTGTGAGAACTGCCATGTGGACACAAGGGATGCCCCTCCTACTCTCCGCTGCTCACAGGGACTCGGATCCAGACATTTGCTACTCTCTGCGGATCCTGCCATGGACTCCAGGCTCTTCTGCTATGTGGCCCTTTGTCTCCTGGGGACAGGTGAGTCCTCAAAATCACTCTTTCTCTCATGCATACATGTACAGGTGTGTGAGAAATATATATATAGTTTTTCCACTTCTGTCTCCACAGACCACACCAAAGCTGGAGTCTCCCAGTCTCCCACTCACAGGATCACCAAAAAGGGACAGAATGTATCTTTCAGGTGCGATCCAATTTCAGGTCACACCCGCCTTTACTGGTATCGGCAGAGCTTGGGACAAGGCCCAGAGTTTCTGATTTATTTCCAGAATGAAGTTGCACCAGACAAATCAGGGTTGCCTGGTGATCACTTCTCTGTAGAGAG
Organism: Peromyscus leucopus; assembly: GCF_004664715.2. NCBI lineage: Eukaryota > Metazoa > Chordata > Mammalia > Rodentia > Cricetidae > Peromyscus > Peromyscus leucopus. Next base: position 46,386,232 of record NC_051065.1, on the reverse strand, counting down.
GCCTAACGGGTCCTACTCTGTTCTGAAGATCCAGCCCGTGAAGCAGAAGGACTCAGCGGTGTACCTCTGTGCCAGCAGCTTAGCCACAGCAGAGCACCATCACCTGCTTCCTGCTCACAAACCTCAGACGCTCAGCCCTCCTCACCGCTGTCCTCAGCGCTGAACAATGGCTTGGCTGGCTCCTCCCTCAAAGGGAGCAAATGCACCTGAGTTTCGGGTTCTTCCAGCAGTGGGAGGTCAGGAAATGGCCTTGGGGTTGTGAGACAGATGATGCTGAGTCCTCCTAAATTTGGATTATCACCTCCTAGTATTCCTGAGATATTGTAGATGAGTAACTGTGAGTCAACAGCAGAGCCTCATCTCAAGGATAGTGATACATAGATGTTTTCTTGCTAAGCTACAAAATTGCATTGTTTTGACAAACAATCCCACCCTCAGTGACACTGACTCAGAACTACACTATGCTAAGTAGTGGCCCAGTCAGAACAAAGCAGAGTCAAGGCCAGCCTTAAAGATTAGGGCCTAAATGATTTCTCTGAAATTCAGTTATCCAAAGGCGACCATCTCCCAGAAAAACATTCAGTCAACTATACCCATATACTACTTTTTCTTTCTTTCAACAACCGTGCACTCATTCCTCTTGAATTACTTTTCCTCACAGCTGTTTCAAAAGCACACCCAAATAGTCTAAGATAACATATTTAAATATGAGGATCTGCTGCAAATAAATAAAAATTTATCTTGAAGTAAGTTTGTTTTTTTTTAAAATTCACTTACCTCTCCTTCAAACTACAAATTAGCTGAATATATCTCTGTTTGTATTTTAAACATAGAGACAATGATGGGCAGCATTTGTCAGAGAGTTTTCTTACTATCATTAAATTAAGGTAAAAGCTTATTAAAATCCCAATATCATTGTTTTCATTACTTTTGATGTTAAAAAGTTTTAAACTTAAGGCATTTAGCATACAAAGGCATTTTCCAACATCCTTACTTTTAATGCAACCGTGTTAATAAAATTACAGCACTCCATACCGGTTTTGTATCTAGTAATAACACCTGTGTTAAGGTACTGACTCCACCTTTTATCAGTTTTGTGATAGGCAGGTCATTCAATGCAGTAAGCCTCGTTTTTCTCATGTATACAAGGAGAGATTAATTTCCATGTTTCATCGATTGCTGAGCGATTTATTGGATAATAATCACAGCTGTCCTTTGCAAACTGCAGTTGTATGAATGAGGATAGTATCATCACCTCATTACTAAAAAGGAAGCACTCCACCCATTCTAAAATGTTTGGGAAAGTTCTATTATGATCCTTTTGTGTTTTTCTCTTAAATCTTCCATTGGTATTTTAGTCTCCTCCTCCATTTCTCAGCATATATGGTGAGCTTTTTCAACATATGGTCTATGCAAAATGTTAATGGGTTTGATTAATTTAAAGGATCCTTCAGTCAAGTAAGTTTGTAAAACTCTGGGTTATGTGCCATTAAATAGATCTCTTTAATGTAGAAACACAGAAAATCAAATTTAGCTTGATTTCATAAAATACAACCACACTGGCAAAGCTGTTAAAGACAACACAATCCGAGATGACCCAAACAGCAGTTCCAAAGCAGTTACATCAGTCTACAGGCTCCCCTGAGCACGGGGAGTTTTCATCAACCACTGATACTCTCTTTCGCCTTCCAGTATTACTCAGCCATTTATTTACTTATGTTGTGTGCTTGTGTAAGTGGGTGTGTGTATGCTTGTATGTGTGTGTATGTTTATGTGAGTATGTGTATATGTATTTGTGTTTATGTGTGAATGTGAGTGTGTGTGCTCATGTATCTGTCTGTCTGTCTGTCTGTTTGTGTATTGTGGAAGCCAGAGGTCAGCCTTATTATTTCTTTGGTGCTATTTTCTTAAGACAAGTTCTCTTCATTGAGACCTGGGTGTCCTATTAGGCTAGCCTGGTCAACCAGCCAGAGATCTGTTTGGCTCTGCCTCCTGAAAGTTTGGATTACAAGCCTGTGACTGAGGCAAAATTCTAAACTTCTTTTTTTTTTTTTTTTTTACGCTGCAAACATTTTAATGATTATTGTTGAGCATACATATCAGAAATTTACGTCAAACTGCAACAAGTTAAATAAATGTTTATAATATACAAAGAAAAGACAACCAAACATAAAAGTTGCTGTGAGTGTGCCTTGCACCTAGACCAGTGTTTCCCTCCCTTAATATATCTTTATTTTTGATCTGCACAAACACACTTTAGAATTTCATCTTTATAGAATGGTATTTAGGAACAAAAAATAAACTCCCACCTCAAAGAAATAAAAAGGCTGTGCATGATTATGTGCTGAACCAATAGAGAACACTAGAATACTCTGGTAGTGCAGGCATCATTAAAAAGGAAAAGAAAAAGCCTGAGATGCTCATTAACACTCTATGTTTGAAGGGAGGAAGGAAGCAGTATGTTTGACCAAGGAGCTAAGGAGCCAGCAAAACGGGGATCAGTGATGGCAACTGTAGTGTACGGAGTATGAAACGATGACAACTTGATACAAACACAGTTAGAGTTTCCAGTGAGCACTGAAGAGCTGAGAGGCGGCTGCTCTGTGGAACAGTTAGGTAGAACCACCTTTTCCAGTCACGTGAGCCCTTGTAAAGCAGCAGCACAGTCCCTCCCTGTGCTGAGTCCCTGCTGGCTGGGTAGCTAAGGGATTTCTTTGTCATTAGCAGCTAAGGAACTTACTCCACATGTTCTCAAAGCCTTAGAGGTGGGACACCAGGCAAGGTGTCATTAGTGTGAGGGTCACACACTTCTCCGCAAACCAAGCAAGAGGCTTCACTCGACTTGTCTCTGCGGTCTCCTTTCTGCATTCCAACCTCAGTTGAGATGAAAGCCTTTAGCCGCATATAAGGATTTTTGTGAACATGGAACAAAATCTGGGTTAAGCCAGGGGGCAATTTCTACTCTTCAAAGTAGTGATATTCTTAATCTGACAAAAGAGCAACCTCAGGCTAAAGCAGGCAATGGCCAGAACTCCTGTGGAGTGGAGGATGTCCTGCAGCTCCTGCGCATTCTGTATATAGTCGCCAGTGATCCTTATTCCAGAATAGCCCAAGAAGATGGTGATGAGCAGCCTCAGTTTACTTTTCCACCTGATGAATTTACTAGTAAAAAAATAACCACAAAAATTTTGCAGCAGATTGAGGAACCTTTGGCATTGGCGAGTGGGGCTCTGCCAGACTGGTGTGAACAACTAACCAGCAAGTGTCCTTTCCTAATACCATTTGAAACTAGACAGCTGTATTTCACCTGTACAGCATTTGGTGCATCCAGAGCAATAGTGTGGCTGCAGAACCGACGAGAAGCCACGGTGGAGCGAACAAGGACCACAAGCAGTGTAAGGCGAGATGACCCTGGGGAGTTTAGAGTTGGTCGGCTCAAGCACGAAAGAGTGAAAGTGCCACGTGGTGAATCACTGATGGAGTGGGCTGAGAATGTCATGCAGATCCACGCAGACCGGAAGTCAGTTCTAGAGGTTGAGTTTCTAGGAGAAGAAGGAACTGGCTTGGGACCCACTTTAGAGTTTTATGCGCTTGTGGCAGCTGAATTCCAGAGGACTGACTTGGGGACTTGGCTCTGTGACGACAACTTTCCAGATGATGAATCTCGTCATGTTGATCTTGGAGGTGGATTGAAGCCTCCTGGGTACTATGTACAGCGGTCATGTGGACTGTTCACAGCGCCATTTCCACAAGACAGTGATGAGCTTGAAAGGATCACAAAACTCTTTCATTTCCTTGGAATTTTCTTGGCCAAATGTATTCAAGACAATAGACTGGTAGACTTACCTATTTCTAAGCCTTTCTTTAAACTTATGTGCATGGGTGACATCAAAAGCAATATGAGCAAACTGATCTATGAGTCACGAGGTGACAGAGACTTGCACTGTACTGAAAGTCAGTCTGAAGCGTCGACAGAAGAAGGTCATGACACTCTCTCAGTGGGAAGCTTTGAAGAAGATTCAAAATCGGAATTTATCCTTGATCCCCCCAAGCCCAAACCCCCAGCCTGGTTTAATGGAATTTTGACTTGGGAAGATTTTGAACTAGTAAATCCTCACAGGGCCAGATTTTTAAAAGAAATTAAAGAACTTGCTATCAAGAGGCGTCAGATTTTAGGCAATAAAGGTCTTTCTGAAGATGAGAAGAATACCAAGTTAAACTTCTTTTTTAAACATTAGTATTTTATTTACATATATTTATCAAATACAGTGTGACATAACATGCATATAATATAATGATCAAATGAGTTAGAATTTTCATCTCCTTAAACATTTTAAAATGACATTTGGTGATATGTATATATATATATATATATGATGTATATATTTATATATTAGTATACACACACATATATATGCATGTGAGTGTATATATATATATATATATACACATACATACATATACACTCAGATATATTAGTTTTTTAAGACAGGGTTTCTTTGTTTAGCTTTGGCCATTCTGGAACTTGCTCTGTAGACCAGGCTGGCCTTGAACTCATGTAGATTCACTGACCTCTGACTCCTGAGGGCTGGGATTAAAGGTGTGCACCACCACTGCTCAGTTTACAGTATATATTTTGATGAACAAAGTTCTTAAACCAAAGTCATTCCATTTTCCTCTTTTTTAATTTTTATTATATACTTTGTTATCTGATATACAAAACAATCATGCTTTCATATATACCTATTTAAAAATTTTCAAATATTTACACTTTAATTTGTAATGCAGCTACACTTATTCTCTTTATATAGGAAAGGTCATTGTATAATTTTCCACATAGTTCTCCAATTTATCCAGTGGTATTTGCTAATGGATAACATTTACTTACTTCACTGGTCAATTGTAGCTGAAGTTTTCTTCAATCCTGCCTAGCAGAACCCACCCCAGTTTATAAAATAATCACCCAGAAGCTTACATTAATTAAAACTGCTCGGCCATTAGCTCAGGCCTACCACTGACTAGCTCTTACGTTAAACTCAGCCCATTTCTGTTAATCTATATGTTGCCATGTATTCCGTGGCTTTACCTGTGTGCCATTACATGCTGCTCCCTGCACGGCAGACTGGCATCTCCTCACTCAGCCTTCTTCCCAGAATTCTCCTTGTCCGCTTATCCTGCCTATACTTCCTGCCAGGCTACTGGCCAGTCACAGTTTTATTAAATAAGTGTACAATAGCATTATCCCATAGCAGTCAATAAAATCACATTTATCATAAAGCAATAATTACATATGCATCGATCTTTTTTTTTCCTGGGACTGTATTCTGTTATATTGCTCTGTTGCCAGATCCTGCAAGTATAGCATACTGTCTCATCTATTAAAAAGTTATAATAGAACTTTTATCTGTTAGTCTATTTCCCCAAGCTCCGTTTAAATCAAAGTTCTTAATCACTCTAAATAATATTTTCATATATATGTCATATATATGAAAATGTTTATATATACATCACATATATGGGAATATTTCATATATAATTTCATACATATCTTTGCAAGGAGCAAAAACTATCTATTGGGAATTTCCTTGATTTTTGCTTCTCAGTGATGTAAGCACATTGTATAATAAAGCTATGAATGTAGTAAGAACTAGCATCCTCAAACATCAAACATAAAGTTTGGCATCTAATAAAAGCTTACGGCTTTGTAAAGAAGGAATAAAATAGGACTCATTACTAGGAGAGACATCAATCCCTAGAAACCAACCTATTTCTGACAAATGGGTTGACAATGACATTAAACAGTATAAGTGCAGGATGTACTTAACCAGTTTGTGGATATGAGAGGGGCATGGAAAGAGCCAAGTAAAAGTTGCAGTGTTTGTGATGAGAAACAGCTGACTGTTAAGTACCAATAGATCGGATGCCCCAGAAGAAAAGATTAACAAATATGAAGATGATATTCATAAGGAAACACAGATAAAATAAGGACAAAGAGTAAGTAAGCTGAGGATATCCTCATGGTGAAATATTCAAGTGGGGATTCCATTGTAAAATTTTAATATATAAACTTCTTGAAAGACTAGCTAGATGTCCTCAACAGTAATTCCAACATTCCACCCTTCTCAGTGTTCTCTTCCTTAGATTAGTTTATTTTCCCAAGTGCTTACTCGGCTTCTCCACTGACAGCATCCACAGTCAGCCTGTCATAAAAAATCCCCTGGACTAAAAGAGTGTTTGTCCCAGGTCCACCCCTTCTGAGATTATCCGACACCTAATGATTAGTGTATGTCTGTGCTGTAATATGACTTAGAGTTTATTCTTGCTTTAATGAAACCCTTTATTCCTCTCTCCCTGGCTCGGGTATTACTTGAAATTTCTGTGTGTAAATTGAAACTGGCTTGCAGTTTTCTAGCCTACCCCTGATGCCTGATTTTGAGAGCTCCCCGACTCTAGTATAGCTAGCAGAGGTAGAGGCCATTGACTTCCTAGCTGGTCACTAGAGGGCACTGCAGATCCACCGAGTGAGCTTGGGTAGCTTTTCAGCAGGTGGATGCAGAGCTGTAGTATGGAGACCACAGTAGGATTTTAGCTGTGGAACCAGAAACAGTGCAGGCTCGGGGTGGGGGACAAAATGGGGGACAGGGGATCAATTATCTTTGCACATACGCTGGGCATCACTACAGCGAGTTATAAACTGTAGCCTTGGCAATCTAAAACCCCTGGATATAGCAGAAGAGAAGAAAACTACTCAGAGGATTTAATAAAAAGGACTTCCCCAAGCCAGCCATATTTATTCAGCCTTCCTCCACCCTTCCACTAACTAGGGTGAAGCTGAAAGGTGGAAGGCCTGAGACAGCAGACTATGCCCAAGGGTACAGAAACCTATAGGAGCCAACAAGATCACTGACCTCAGAGCCTGACATCACAGGCAATGAGATGAGGAGAAGGAGGAGCTGAATCCTGCTCTCACCAAGGAGAGCAGCACCCTGAGTAGAAGGATGTGTGACACTGCCCTCCCTGACTCTGCCTGGGGACCCACCCTGCTCTGCTGTGTTACTGTCTTTCTCCTGGGAACAAGTAAGTCCTGAGCTCTGGTGGGACTGCTCCTCACCTCCTTTACTGCTGCTGCTGCTGAATCCATCTACTCTTTCTCTGGATGCTCACTCCTGTCTCCTGCCTCCCCAGGTTCAGCAAATCCTGGAGTCATCCAGTCTCCAAGACACATAATCAAAGCAAAGGGAGGAAGGTCCATTCTGAAATGTAGTCCTATCTCTGGACATGCCAGTGTGAGCTGGTACCAACAGACTCTGGGGCAGGAACTGAGGTTCTTCATTCAGCATTATGAAAAAATGGAAAGAGTGAAAGGAAACATGCCCAACTGATTCTCAGTCCAGCAGTTCAGTGACTATCACTCTGAGATGAACATGAGTGCCTTGCAGCTGGAGGATTCTGCTGTGTACTTCTGTGCCAGCTCACCACAGCCTTACAGAGTGACAGGCTTTCTGTCCCTTAACTTTCCTGCTCCCACTGGTGATGTAATAGGGAGGGATCATGAGATGCCACATAGCCTTAGCCAAGGCTCACAAATGCTTCTAGATCTTTACTAATTCCCTCACTACCTGAGCCTACAAAGAGTGGTCCTAAAACTGGGGTGAGCTCCACGACTCCAGATGTTCTCACATATCTGCCAATGCCTTTCTAGCTTCTAGCCAGTGGGAGGAAACCCTGCTCTGTGTTGAGGTGTGGCCATGGGCAATATGTTTTAAGACAAGGGTAGAGATTAACATATCCATTTTCTAGATGAAGATTTCTATACATCAACATGAATCAGTAGCTTATGAAATTTACCAACATTTCATGTTTAAGAATATCAACATGAGGATTGAAACCTGTATCTCTTTGCCTTCTATGTCAAAGTTCTGAGTTTCCTTCGTGTTTTCCAGTTTGGGTCAAAAAATGTAGTAGCTCACTGTGTCTTGTCTTATAAGACCAGCTTGGGTTAGTGTGTTTGTGTGGGAGGGGCTGCCGGGTTATACATGGATAATATTAAACCAGATAATGCTTGTATTGTCATAGTTTCAAGATGAGGTTTACATTTTCAACAACCCTAATCATAACCCTGACTAAAATCAGAGAAAGAACACATGCATATAGAAATAAAAAACAAGTCACAAATTCTTTCTCTTCTCTGTCGGTAATTTTTGTATATTCCCTATAAATATTGTTGCATAAAGTAACTAAGAGATTATGCTTTAGAATTGACTTGCTTCTGTGGGGAAGGGGTGTGGCATGACAACTGTGCAGTTCCCCATTTGTTGGAGACAGTGACATCACTAAGTCACTGAGAGCCCCGACTCTAGTTTCCACAAACAGGGCTGGAAGACATCAGATCTTGCCTTGGTCCTGAGATGGACTCCAGGCTCTTCTGTGTGGCCTTGAGTCTCCTGTGTGCAAGTGAGTGCTGGACAGGCCACAGGTGTGCTTCCCTCAACAGAATTCCCCATTCTAGCTAAGATGACATCATCAGGCTCTGTCTTCCTCTATTCCAGAACACATGGAGGCTGCAGTCACCCAAGACCCAAGAAGCAAGGTGACAGTAACAGGAAGAAAAGTGACACTGAACTGTCGCCAGACTTACAACCACAACAATATGTACTGGTATCGGCAGGACCCGGGTCATGGACTGAAGCTGATCCATTACTCATATGGTGCTGACAACATTGAGAAAGGAGATGTCCCTGATGGGTACACGGTTACCAGACCAAACCAAGAGAACTTCTCCCTCATTCTGGAGATGGCTTCCCCCTCTCAGACAGCTGTGTACTTCTGTGCCAGCAGTGATGCACAGCAATGTGTGGCTGTCTCCCCTTTGCACATAAAGTAAATTAGGAAGACAAGTTTCCTGTGTGCCTCAGGAAGTCCCTGCCTTTTAAGAGTCATTGAGCTCTAACAAACCAGGAACATTTCAGCATGGGTCTCAGCCTCACTGAAGTCCATTCTAATTCCTTTTCATGGCTGCTTGTCTCAAATCCACCCCTTGTTTCTGCTTACAGAAAGAAACCTGAATTCTTAACTGAAGTCCTGATGATAAGCTGACAGTCACTATCTCCCTCCCTGTGGACTTCAAGTTAACTCTTCAACCACTTTACTATCCACCTGAGTCACATATTATGAACTCTTCAGACTGTGTTTACTCTATAGGTCAGTAGCCCTTTTTATTCTACAGGACAGTAGCCCATAAGGTCCTATGTCATTTTCTTCACTCATCTCTATCACCAGCTTTACCCAGCCTTCCCTGTTCTTTCCTCTACAGCTGAACTTGTCTGCATTCCATTACTTCCTCATATGTGTTGTGCTGTTTTCAAATATAGAGACATTTCCTAGGACATTTCTTCTGCACTGAAGTCATGCCTTTCCCTCTTCCTCTGGATCTCTACTTCCCATGAACATCTATTTAGATTGGATTATTTTTCTAAGATTTTAATGTAATTATATTATTTCTTCTCTTACTTCTTCCTCTAGTCCCTCACATTATTCTCTCCTCTTTCAAATTCAAGGCCTCTTATTCTTTAATTATTATAATTTTTTATTTTGTTTTTTGTGTGTATGGCCTGAATAAATAAATAAATTGAAACAGTTGAGTCTATTTAGTGTTACTTACATTTATAATTTTAGGGATGCCTGCTTGTGATTGGATGATCATGTATGGGACTCATCCTGGGGAAGAGTCACTCCCCTCTCTCAGCAGGCTTTAATTGCAAGAAGAAAAAAAATCTGGAGGAATTACCATGCCAGATTTCAAGACCTATTACTCTTTTCCCATATCTTGATGAATTTACAAATAAAACCATCATATTCTCTTGTTGTAATGTGTCAGTAACTTGGCAGTAACTTGGCTCAGTAGGTGGTAACTGGGTAGATGACTTCAGGAAGCTGCTCATGCCACACTGCATTCTACAGACTGGCAATAAAATTGAGTCAGCATTGAGTTTGGAGATTCATGTCATAGCCACCTTTGTGCCATCATGACAGGCCTCAAACATAAAAGAAGGTGTATTTTACTTCAGTATTTCAACGTTTTGGTTTATGATTTGTGGTTTGGGACCTGTGGTGTGGCAGAATAGCCTGGCAAGAAGAATATGACAGAGCTGGGGTGCCCACCTCATGACAGCCAAGAAGGAAGGCAAAGGAGAAGGAGGGAGGGCAGAGAGAGAGACACACACACACAGGAGTAGACATCTTTTAATGCATGCTGACCCCTTCTTTCTGAAGTTGTCTCCATGAATCAATGCACCTTGTGTTATAAACCTAATCCATAGATTAGCGATTGGTGAAACCTAATTTTCCATGATCTATTCTTTCTTAAGGTCCTTCCTCTGAGCACTGAGTAGACCAGAAAGTCTTTAAAATGTATGAACTGTGAACCAATGGCTGAGGAGCCCCCATGGAACTAGACCAGGCCCTTTGGATAAGTAAGACAGTTGATTAGCTTGAACTGTTTGGGAGGCCCCCAGGCAGTGGAGCTGGGACCTGTCCTTGGTGCATGGGCTGACTTTTTGGAGCCTGGTGCCTAAACTGGGACACTTTGCTCAGCCTTGGTGTAGGGAAGAGGGGACTAGACCTGCCTTGGCTAAGTCTACCAGGCTGGGCTGACTCCCCAGGGGAGACCTTGCCTTGGAGGAGGTGGGAATTGGGGATGAATTAGGGGGTGGCTGGGGGTTAGGAGGAGGGAGGATGGGGGAATCCCTGGCTGTTATGTGAAATTATATATATATATGGAGGTGAGGTAGAAGGGTTCTCACTAACGAGCAAAAATAATAATAATAATAATAACATAAAAAACCCTGAATTTGTGGAACAGTTAACATCTAAACCAAACAAGCACTAGTTTGCTTTGTAATATAGCATACTTTGCCTATAGAATTCTTACCCCAAAAAGATAAAGAATACTATTATCAATACAAGATAACCCAGGAAATACAGAACATTCCTTCTAAATTTTCAAGTCAAAAAAGTGTAAATAGAATTACCACAAACAACTGACTTTTTCATTGTTCCTTATAAACACACACACACACACACACACACACAACACACACACACACACACACCAGTAGCTGAAGTGATGATCCTTGAATTCAAACTTATCAGATAGGAACATTTTCTAAAGAATTACACAACAGAATGTGCATAGAGGTGTGAACTACCAGGAACTGTGGGAAACCACAGAAGAAACCTTCAGCCACATCAGAAAACATTTCATGGGATGTTCTCTAACAAACTCCATTTTATTAGTTACCAGTGCATCTGAGTTACTTGGGGTCTTTTCCTTTAAGTACCTCCATGGAGGATTCATTATTAATCTTTACTTTTATTCACTTTGTCACTTTGAAGATAGTCTTTCTTTTTCTCCTTTTTAATGTTTATGATCATAATGAAATACATGGTAATAATAAAGTTCACTTTGATTCTTATGAGGGAAGGATTATTTGTTTACTTCAGCATTGTGTCTAGAAAATAAATTCACAGATTAACTGGTAAAAAGCTATGCAGTCTAATTTCATGCCTCTGGATGTCAAATGAAAGGACAATGAATATCTAAACACCTACTGGTATCTAGAAACTTCTATTCCCTCTTTACAGGATGAGGTGTAGGGTATAGAGGAAGGTTGGGGAAGAATAAATGGTTGGAGGAAAATTGAAAATATCCTAAAGAGATGGATGTTAGACTCTGAGAAGTCTGGTTGTGGGCCTCCAGTGTCTCCTCCTGTGATAACTTAATCCTCCCTGGTTGGTGGGACTCCCAGGGAGAGGCTCACCTGCTTCTTTTGGAGAATCTGTGTTTTGTCTACCAGGAGAGGCTGAAAGAAAGATTTTTTTCCACACTTGTTTTTCCCCAAGCACAGACTGGACTGCCCTTTTCAGAACACTATCTCTGTTTTATATATATAGCCTCACAGCATTTTATACATATTCGTTGTGTTATAGAACCAAACTCAGTATGTATTTGCCAAGAAGTTTTCCTCTCTAAACCAATTAAGTAGTAACTATTCTTCCCTCAGGGCTCTGATCTTGCCTATTTTTGAAGTTTATGTTCTGAATTAATTTTTTTCTCTTTGTGGCTGGTATTCTACTTCACATAATATTTGTTACATTATAGGTGTATATGAACTTGACTTATTTCAATAATTCATTGTATTTAAATTGTACATTTCCTCCTATCCTTCACTTAATAGATTTTTAAGTTTTGTCCATCTCTATGTTTGCCAAAGCCTACAAAGAGCAGTCATGATCTTCTAGATTTCCCTGATTTTTGTTCTCAGTGACATAAGCACATTGCAAAATAAAGCTCTTATTAATGTATTAATAAGAAAATCAGGGTATCTAACACTGTCAAAAATAAAATATACAGTTTGGCATCTGATAAAAGATTACAGCTTTTCAAAAAGGAAGAAAATAGGACTCACCACTGGGGGAAAAAATCAATTACTAGGAAGCAACCCATTTCTGACAAATTGCCTCACAATGACATGAAACAATGAAACTGTAGCACATACCTTAACAGCTAGGCACACATGAAGGAGACATGCAAAGTTCCCAATCAAGATCCTAGGAGTAGAAATTGTAGTGTCTGTGATGAGAAATAGCTGACTGTAAGTAGCAGAAGATTGGATGCTCCAAAAGGAAGTGTTAATAAATGAAGTTGATATTCATATGGAAACAGACAGAAAATGAGAACAAGGTGTCAGTGAGCTGAGGATAACCCGAAATGCTCCAATATGCAACTGGGGATTCCGATGTAAAATTTTAATATTTTAATTTCTTCAAGAGAAGCTAGCTGTCTGCAATAATTCCAACATTCTATCATTCTTGCCTTTATCTTTCTTAGACTGGTTTATTTTTCCAAGTGCTCTATATGCTTCTCCACTCACTGCATTCCCAGTCAGCCTGTCATAAAAATTCTCTCAGACAAAAGGTTTTGCCCAGGTCCAAACCCCTCCAAAGGCATCTGCTGTCTAATGACTAGTGTATGCCTCCCTGGACACTGTGATGCAATTTAGAAATTACTGTTTTCTTCTTTTTAATGAGTTTCTTTTATGTCTCTCTCACTAGCACAGATAATATTTGAGATTTTGGTGGGTACACTGGAACTGGCAAGGACATTATAAAGTTTTTTGGTCCTCTCCTTATATGCCTGATTTTGAGCTCCCAGCCTCTACCACAGCCATTAGAGGTATAGCCCTGTGACTGCACAGCTGGTCGCTAGGGGGCACAGTGAACCACGGAGCCAGCAGCTGCTGAGCTCTGGTTTGTTGCCCACAGTAGCACATTAGCAGTGGAATCAGAAACAATGCTGTCTCAGGAAGCCCAAGGCCAAGGACAGATGGTCAACCATCTTTGCACATAAACTGGACATCACCACAGGGAGCCATGAACTGTGGCCTTGAACTGTAAGGTTGTCAATCTAAAACCTCCTGGAGCTAGAAAAGAAGGAAGCACCTGCCTTAGAGGGAAATAAGAAAAGAATTTCCCCAAAGTCAGCCATATTTATTCAGCTCAGCCATCTCCCCTTCCACTAAGCAGGTTGAGCCCAAAGGTGGAAGGGCTGGGCCAGCAGACTATGCCCAAGGGTACAGACAGCCTATGGGAGCCAGCAAGATCACTGACCTCAGAGCCTGACATCACAGGCAATGAGATGAGGAGAAGGAGGAGCTGAATCCTGCTCTCACCAAGGAGAGCAGCACCCTGAGTAGAAGGATGTGTGACACTGCCCTCCCTGACTCTGCCTGGGGACCCACCCTGCTCTGCTGTGTTACTGTCTTTCTCCTGGGAACAAGTAAGTCCTGAGCCCTGGTGGGACTGCTCCTCACCTCCTTTACTGCTGCTGCTGCTGAATCCATCTACTCTTTCTCTGGATGCTCACTCCTGTCTCCTGCCTCCCCAGGTTCAGCCAATCCTGGGGTCATCCAGTCTCCAAGACACATAATCAAAGCAAAGGGAGGAAGGTCCATTCTGAAATGTATTCCCATCTCTGGACATAGCAGTGTGGTCTGGTACCAACAGACTTTGGGGCAGGAACTGAGGTTCCTTATTGAGCATTATGAAAAAATGGAGAGAGAGAAAGGAAACATGCCCAACCGATTCTCAGTCGAGCAGTTCGGTGACTATCGCTCTGAGATGAACATGAGTGCCTTGCAGCTGGAGGACTCTGCTGTGTACTTCTGTGCCAGCTCACCACAGCCTTACAGAGTGACAGGCTTTCTGTCCCTTAATCTTCCTGGGGATGTACTAGATAGAGAGGGGTCATGAGATTCCACATAGCCTTAGCCAAGGCTCACAAATGCTTCTAGATCACTACTAATCCCCTTACTACATGAGTCTACACAGAGTGGTCCTAAAACTGGGGTGAGCTCCACACCTCCAGATGTTCTCACATCTCTGCCAGAACCTCTAGCTCCTAGACAGTGAAAGGAAACCCTACTCTGTTTTGGGGTGTGAGCATAGGCAATATATTTTAAGACAAGGGTAGACATTAACATAACCATTTTCTAGATTAAGATTTCTATACATCAATAGGAATCAGTAGCTTATGAAATTTCCCAGCATTTCATGTTAAAGAATACCAACACAGACATTGAAATCTGCATCACTTTTCTTTCTGTGTCAAAGTTCTGAATTTACTTGGTGTTTCCCAGTTTGGGTTAAAAAAAAATGTTGCAGCTCACTGTCTCTTGTGTTCTGAGCTTAATGTGAATGTATGAGGTGCTGACAGGTCCTAGATGTACACTATTAAGCTGGATAATGTTTGTATAGTCATAGGCTCAAGGTGAGGTTTAAATTTTCAACAAAAGAAAATTTGTTACTCAGCAATCAAGTAATCATTTTAAAAGGAATATAAGGAGATATTATGGCATACGCTTCTCTCTCTCATTAAATCAGAGTATTGTTCAGAAGACTACCATTACTGGTAGGTCAGAACTTAACCTGGAAATGAGCCTAAGAGCTACAAAATTTCAAGTTCTACAATTGAACATCTAAGTCTAAAGTCGACAGTGGCTCTTCCTTGGACAGACTCAACCATGGGCCTTTTTTCTTGGTGGCTCTTGGTTTCTGGGGACCAGCCATGCCATGGTTTTGGCATTGAGAGGTATGTCCTTTCTGGAATGGCCAGACTCTGTCCTAAGCTTCTTCATATGGATGCTGTGCTGCCCCCTTTGTTTCTGCTTCTGCTTCTGAGTCCTTCCTCACCAGTTATAGGATTATAGAAAGTATCTGTCAAGATCCCACCAGGATGTTTGGGAACCGAAAGCAGTTTTATACTTTGGTATTATCTGTGTTGGCAGTAATTGACCTATCCTTTACTTAGGAAGGAACCTATACTGCCTTTGAGTGGAGGTAAGTGTTTCATGTTAGAGAACTTAGAACACCAACTTTTGATTAAAATAGTTACATTTACATGAGAACCTAGACAAATCAGATCTTCACATTGCCAGGCTAACAGTTCACTTACATTGCTGAAGGAGACTCTCTCTCCACAGAAATCACAATGAGAAAGCTTAGGTCGGCCCTCCACAGCATCACCTGAAACAAGGACGTTTTTTGCTTTTGTTTTTGTTTTTTCAATCAATGAGGACATACTAGCCTAGCATAGAATGTAGAGCTTGTATCCCTGAATTGTTGTGAGATAGCTTAAATCAACTGTTCACATTGAAATGACCCCAACCGTGGTGTTTTATAAGCTTTCTAAGTGTCAAGCAGTTCTTGTAGCCATAGACAGCACTGAAGGTTCATCTTCAAGTGTTTAAGGCAAAGTAAAGAATTAGTAGAAACTTCATAGAATACGGCATGTTGTGTAGGTGCAATTGAGGCTATGCATGTAGTTTAAAAATAAAAGAATGTAAAATATAGAAATGTATCATAGTGGGAATAAAAGAAACCTAATATGTTCACTTAAATCAAAGAAAGAGTACATGGATGTATAAATACAAAACAAATCACAAATTGCTTAAACCTCAGCTATTAATTTGTGTATATTGTCTCGAAATTGTATTGTGGAATCCAACTATGCGATTATAATTGAGAGTTGGCTTGCTTCTGTGGGGAAGGGGTGTGCCATGTTAATTGTGCAGCTCAGCATTTGGTGGAGACAGTGACATCACTAAGTCACTGAGAGCCCCAGCTCTAGTTTCCACAAACAGGGCTGGAAGACATCAGATCTTGCCTTGGTCCTGAGATGGACTCCAGGCTCTTCTGTGTGGCCTTGAGTCTCCTGTGTGCAAGTGAGTGCTGGACACATGAAAATTGTGCTTCCCTCAACAGAATTTGCAAGTCTTTAGCTGAGATGACATCATCATGCTCTGTCTTCCTCTATTCCAGAACACATGGAGGCTGCAGTCACCCAAGACCCAAGAAGCAAGGTGACAGTAACAGGAGGAAAGGTGACACTGAGCTGTCGCCAGACTTACAACCACAACAATATGTACTGGTATCGGCAGGACCTGGGTCATGGACTGAGGCTGATCCATTACTCATATGGTGCTGACAACGTTGAGAAAGGAGATGTCCCTGATGGGTACACGGTTACCAGACCAAACCAAGAGAACTTCTCCCTCATTCTGGAGATGGCTTCCCCCTCTCAGACAGCTGTGTACTTCTGTGCCAGCAGTGATGCACAGCAGTGTGTGGCTGTCTCCTCTCTGCACATAAAGTAAATTAGGAAGACAAGTTTCCTGTGTGCCTCAGGAAGTCCCTGCCTCTTTAAGAGTCACTGAGCTCTAAAAAAAAAAAAAAAAAAAAAAAAAAAAAAAAAAAAAAAAAAAAAAAAAACAAAGGACATTTAAGCATGGGTCTCAGCCTGACTGAAGACCAACTCTAACACCTTTTCATGGCTGCTTGTCACAAATCCACCCCTTGTTTCTGCTTACAGAAAGAAACCTGAATCCTTAATTGAAATCCTGATGACTCTTTTGATAAGCTTACAGCCACTATCTCCCTCCCTGTGGACTTCAAGTTAACTCTTCAACCACTTTACTATCCACCTGAGTCACTTACATGGTCTCTTTCCAGGTCAGTAACCCCTTTGTTCTACAGGACAGTAGCCCATAAGGTCCTATGTCATTTTCATCATTCATCTCTATCAACAGCCTTTACCCAGCCTTCCCTGGTTCTTTCTTCCCCAGCTAAATGTATCTACATTCCCCTTCTTCATTTGTCTTATGCTGTTTTCAACTGTGGAGACATTTTCCTAGGACCTTCCTTCTGTACCAAAGGCATGCCTTTCCCTCTTCCTCTGAATCTCTATTTCCCATGAAAATCTTATTTTCTAAGATTTTAATGGAATTATATTATTTCTTCTCTTACTTCTTCCTCTAGTCCCTCACATTATTTTCTCCCCTTTCAAATTCAAGGCCTCTTATTCTTTAATTATTATTTTTTATTTTGTTTTTTTGTGTATGGCCTGAATAAATAAATAAATTCAAACAGTTGAGTCTATTTAGTGTTACTTACATTTATAATTTTAGGGATGCCTGCTGGTGATTGGATAATCATGTATGGGACTCATCCTGGGGAAGAGTCACTCCCCTCTCTCAGCAGGCTTTAATTGCAAGAAGAAAAAAAAATCTGGAGGAATTACCATGCCAGATTTCAATACCTATTACTCTTTTTCCTTATTATTGGTGAATTTACAAATAGAACTATCATATTATCTTGTTGTAATATGTCAGTAACTTGGCTCATTGAGTAGATGACTTCAGGAAGCTGCTCATGCCGCATTTCATTCTACAGAATGGGCAATAAAACTGTGCCAGCATTGAGTTTGTATATTCAGGTCATAGTCATCTTTCTTGCATCATGATAGGTCTAAAAGATATAAGAAGATGTGTTTAACCTCAGTATTTCAAAGTTTTGGTCTATGATTAATTGGACCTGTGGTTTGGGGGCTTGTGGTGTGACAGAACAGGCTGGCAGGAAGAATATAGCAGAGTTGTATTTCCCATCCTTTGTCAGCCAAGAAGGAAGATAATGAAAAGAAGAGGAGAGGATAAGAGAGAAGAAGAGAGGGAAGATGTGAGGGAAGTGGAGGAGGAGGAGGAGGAGGAGGAGGAGGAGGAGAGAGAGAGACTGATTGATCTATTAACTGCATTCCCCTTGGGACATACATCCTCTTACTAGGCTCTCCTTTCTATTATAAACCCATCTATAGACTAGACAATGATGAAATCAAAGCCTTCATGATCTAATCTTTCTCATAGCTCTTCCTCTGAACATTGTGTTGACAAGTAAGCCTTTCATACATGAGTCTTTGGGGAACACTCTTGTAAACCAAATATGTACTATTTTGCTTTGTAATATTGCAGAATTTGCCTAATATAGTTATCAGAAAAATTTCACTTACTTATTTTTGTTAAAAATAGACTGTTCTTTCACACAGTACATTCTAACCACAGTTTCCCCTCCCACCACTCCTACTAGTTTCCCCCTTTCCCCAGATCCATTCCCCTCTCCTGCAGATCCTCCTCCCCTCTCCTCAAGATCCCCTCCTCCTCCTCCATTTCAGAGCAGGCTTTCAAACAACACAAAACAAGGGGGAGTGGAAGGAGGGGGAGCTGCAGGTGGATGTATTGTTTTAGAGGAGGAGAAGGAGAAGAAGAAGAAGAAGAAGAAGAAGAAGAAGAAGAAGAAGAAGAAGAAGAAGAAGAAGAAGAAGAAAGACAAAATCCCTCCTATTCCTTGGTTAAGGAAGAAGTAGGAGGAAAAGAGTCCCAGGATCAGGCTAAAGAGTCAGAGATACACCCACCCCCCACTGTTAGGAGTACCACAAAGAAATGAACGAACAGCCATAAGATACACACAGAGGACCTAGTGCAGACCTTTGTAGGCCCCATATTTGCCATTTGAATCTCTGTGAGCCCATGTGAGCTCTGCTTAATTGGTTTGGTAGGACATGTTCTCCCAGTGTTCTCCATCCCCCTAAGTGCTACAGTGTACCCTCTATCTCTTCTGCACAGTTCCTAGATCTCAAAGTGGAGGGACCTTGTGGAGAACTCCATTTAAAACCCTCCAAATAATGTCTGACTGTGGGTCTGCACCCACTCCCGTCTACAGCCTGAGGAAGCCTCTGTAATGATGACTCGACAAGGCTCCCATCTATCAGTATAGCAGAATATCACTAGTAACCATTTCATTGATTTTTTTATTAATGGAGAAGATTGCCTAGTATATACAGCAATATTCAGCATAAGTTTATTGGAGAAATTATTTTAGCCACTCCACGTAGTTAAAAGGATATTTATTTAATGGTGTAACTCACAAATTAAGTAATAGGTTTGTCGCAGTGTCTGGGGAAGGTGTATTGCAGTCCAGCGGTGTTCTCCGGAGCTCTGCACAGTCCACCTTCACAGTTCAGCGTCCTGGCACAGAGAGAGTGCACAGAGAGAGCGCTGGCCCATCCAGCTCTGGGGTCTCCTGGTGCTTCCCCTGGCCCCGCCTCGTAGGTGTGACAGTTGCCAGAGTCTCAACGGGGGTTGGAACTTCCAGATCCAAGTTGGAATGGCTACCCACTACATAAGTTGTCAAGTCACAGAAGGAAAAACAGAAATTACCACAGAATGTTAACTTTTTTCATTGTCACTTAAAACCAACACATCAACAGCTGAAGTGATGAATCTTGGATTCATACTTACCAGATAGGATCATTTTCTAAAGAATTACAAAGCAGAATGTGCACAGAGCTGTAAATTACCAGAAACTACACAAGAAAATTGCAACCATATCAGACAACATTCTATGGGATGCTCTCTAACAAGCACCACTTTATTAATTATCAGTGCCTCTGAATTACTTGGGTTTCTTTGTTTAAGTACCTCATGGAGGATTCAGTTATTAATCTTTACTTTTATTCACTTTGTCACTTTGAAGATAGTCTTTCTTTCTCTTCTTTTTAATGTTTATGATCATAATAAAATGCATGGTAATAATAAAGTTCACTTTGATGTTTATGAGGGAAGGTAAATTTGTTTACTCTCAGCATTTTTATAGGGAATAAATTCACAGATTAACTGGTAAAAAGCTATGCAGGCTAATTTCATGTCTCTGGATGTCAAATGAAAGGACAATGTATATCTAAACACCTACTGGTATCTAGAAACTTCTATTTTCTTTCCACAGGGTGATGCAGGAAGGTTGGGGGATAAATAAATAAAAGAATAAATGTTTGGGGGAAAACTGAAAATGCCTTAAGGGTTGGATGTTAGACTCTGAGAAGTCTATCTGATTGTGGGCCTTCAGTATCTACTCCTGTTATAACTTAATCCTCCCTGGTTAGTGAGACTCCCACGGAGAGGGTCACATGCTTCTTTTGGAGATTGTATTTTGTCTACCAGGAGGGGCTGAAAGAAATATTTTTTCCCACACTTGTTTTTCCCCAAGCACCTTTAATTTAGAAGAAGCAGAAACCAAAGTAGCATACTGGACAGTCATTTTCTGAACTCCATCTCTTTTTTAATATCTATAACCCTGTGGTATTTTACACAAATTCATGATGATGTATAACCATCGTTACTATTTCCAAAAAAATTTCTTCTCTAAACCTGTTAAACAGTAACTTTTCTTCTTTCTTTGTGCCAATCTTGCCTATTTTTAGGAAGTCTATACTTAGAATTATATTTTTCCCTTTCTGTCTGATATCTTTCACTTCATGTAATATTTCATGCATTTTAATATTTATAAGAACTTGACTTATTTCAATACTTCATTGTATTAAAATTGTATATTTTTCTACCTACCCCTCACTTTACAGATTTTTTTAGTTGTGTCCATTTCTGTTTTATATCTATCTTTGCCAAAGTCTGCAAAGAGCAACAATGATCTGCTAGGAATATCCATGGTTTTTATTTCTCAGTGACATATGAACATTGCAGAATAAAGCTATTAATAAGAAGACCATGGTATCTAACACAATCAAACATAAAATATACACTTGGCATTTTATAGAAGATTACAGCTTTGCAAAGAAGGAAGAAAATAGGACTCATCACTAGGGGAAAAATCAATCATTAGAAAGCAACCTGTTTCTGAGGAATTGGCTGACAATGACATTAAACAGTGTAACTGCAGCACGTACTTTAAGAGGTTGATAGAAACGAGGGAGACATGCAAAGTTCCCAATCAAGATTCTAGAAGTAAAAATTGTAGTGTCTGTAATGACAAATAGCTGACTGTAAGTAGCAGTAGATTGGATGCTCCAGAAGGAAGAATTAATGAATGAAGCTGATATTCATAAGGAAACAGAGAGAAAATGAGAACAAGGTGTCAGTGAGCTGAGGATAACCCCAAATGGTCAAATATGCAACTGGGGATTCCATTGTAAAATTTTAATATTTTAATTTCTTCAAGAGAAGCTAGCTGTCTGCAATAATTCCAACATTCTATCATTCTTGCCTTTATCTTTCTTAGACTGGTTTATTTTCCAAGTGTTCCATAGGCTTCTCCACTGACAGCACCCACGGTCAGCCTGTCGTAAAAATTCTCTTAGACTAAAGGTTTTGCCCAGGTCCTCTCCCTTCCAAAGGCATCTGGTGTCTAATGACTAGTTTATGCCTCCCTACAGCACTGTGATACAATATAGAAATTACTGCTTTCTTCTTTTTGTTTTGTTTTTTGTTTTTCAAGACAGAGTTTCTCTGTGTAGCTTTGGTGCCTGTCCTGGCTCTTGCTCTGTAGACCAGGCTGGCCTCGAACTCACAGAGATCCACCTGGCTCTGCCTCACAAGTGCTGGGATAAAAGGCATGCGCCACCACCGCCCGGCCTGTTTTCTTCTTTTTAATGAGTTCCTTTAATGCATCTCTCACTAGCACAGACAATATTTGAGATTTTGATGGGTACACTGGAGCTGGCAACAACTCTGACATGTTTTCTGGTCCCCTGATGACTGTTTTTGACCTCCCAGCCTCTATGACAGCTATTAGAGCTCAGGCCCTGTGACTGCATAGCTGGTCGCTAGGGGGCACTGTGGATCCAAGGAGTGAGCTGATCCAGAGCTCTGGTTTAGAGTCCACAGAAGGGTAGAACCAGAAGCAGTGCCATCTCAGTAGGCACAACATAGGGTACAGGTGATCAGTCATCTTTGCACATAACCTGGGCATCAATACAGCGATCCATGAACTATATAGCCATGAACTGTAAGCTTGTCAATCTAAAACCTCCTGGAGCTAGAAGAGGAGGAAGCACCTGCCTCAGAGGGAAATATGAAAAGGATTTCCCCAAAGTCACCCATATTTATTCAGCACAGCCATCTCCCCTTCCACTAAGGAGGCTGAGCCCAAAGGGGTTGAAGGGCTGGGCCAGTAGACTATGCCCAAGGGTACAGAGAGCCTATGGGAGCCAGCAAGATCATGACCTCAGAGCCTGACATCACAGGCAATGAGATGAGGAAAAGGAGGAGCTGACTCCTGCTCTCACCAAGGAGAGCAGCACCCTGAGTAGAAGGATGTGTGACACTGCCCTCCCTGA
The DNA here is from genome assembly GCF_004664715.2 of Peromyscus leucopus. Taxonomy (NCBI): domain Eukaryota; kingdom Metazoa; phylum Chordata; class Mammalia; order Rodentia; family Cricetidae; genus Peromyscus; species Peromyscus leucopus. The sequence goes on along the minus strand of NC_051065.1, from coordinate 46,363,719 downwards.
CTCTGCCTGGGGACCCACCCTGCTGTGCTGTGTTACTGTCTTTCTCCTGGGAACAAGTAAGTCCTGAGCCCTGGTGGGACTGCTCCTCACCTCCTTTACTGCTGCTGCTGAATCCATCTACTCTTTCTCTGGATTCTCACTCCTGTCTCCTGCCTCCCCAGGTTCAGCCAATCCTGGGGTCATCCAGTCTCCAAGACACATAATCAAAGCAAAGGGAGGAAGGTCCATTCTGAAATGTATTCCCATCTCTGGACATGCCAGTGTGAGCTGGTACCAACAGACTCTGGGGCAGGAACTGAGGTTCTTCATTCAGCATTATGAAAGAACAGAGCAAGCAAAAGGAAACATGCCCAACCGATTCTCAGTCCAGCAGTTCAGTGACTATCGCTCTGAGATGAACATGAGCACCTTGCAGCTGGAGGACTCTGCTGTGTACTTCTGTGCCAGCTCACCACAGCCTTACAGAGTGACAGGCTTTCTGTCCCTTAATCTTCCTGTCCCCGCTGGTGATGTACTAGAGAGAGGTTATGAAATTCCACACAACCTTATCCAAGGCCCAGATGCTTCTAGGTCTTTACTAATCCCCTCACTACCTAAGCCTACACAGAGTGGTCCTAAAAGTGGCTTGGGCCCCAAGACTCCAGATGTTCTCATGTGTCTGCCAATGCCTTCTAGCTCCTACCTAGCCAGTGGGAGGAGACCCTGCTCTGTGATGGGTGTGAGCATAGGCAATATGTCTTAGGACAAGGGTAGATTAACACATCCATTTTCTAGATGAAGATTTTTATACATCAATAGGAATCAGTAGCTTATGAAATTTCCCAGCATTTCATGTTTAAGAATACCAACACAAGCATTGAAATCTGCATCACTTTGCCTTCTATGTCAATGTTTCGAATTTCCCTCTTGGCTCCCAGTTTGGGCCATAAAAATATATAGTTCACTGTCTCTTGTGCTATAAGACCAGCTGAGGTTATTGTGAATGTATGAGGGGCTGACAGGTTCTAGATGTATACTATTAAGCTGGATAATGTTTGTATGGTCATAGGTTCAAGGTGAGGTTTAAATTTTCAACAAAAGAAAATTTGTTACTCAGTAATCAAGCAATCATTTTATAAGGAATATAAGGAGATATTATGGCATACGCTTCTCTCTCTCATTAAATCAGAGTATTGTTCAGAAGACTACCATTACTGGTAGGTCAGAACGTAACCTGGAAATGAGCCTAAGAGCTACAAAATTTCAAGTTCTACAATTGAAATCTAAGTCTAAAGTCGACAGTGGCTCTTCCTTGAACAGACTCAACTATGGGCAATTGCTTTTTTTCTTGGTGGCTCTTGGTTTCTAGGGACCAGCCATGCCATGGTTTTGGCATTGAGAGGTATGTCCTTTCTGGAATGGCCAGACTCTGTCCTAAGCTTCTTCATATGGATACTGTGCTGCCCCCTTTGTCTCTGCTTTGGCTTCTGAGTTCTTCCTCACCAGTTACAGGATTATAGAAAGTATCTATTAAGATCCTACCAGGATGTTTGGCCACAGAAGGAGGTTTTATGTTTTGATACTATCTGTGTAGGTTGCAACTGAGATATCCTTTACTTAGAAAAGAACCTATACTGCCTTTGAGTGGAGGTGTTTCATGTTAGAGAACTTAGAACACAAGCTTTTGATTGAATTAGTTGCATTTACCTGAGAACCTAGACAAACCAGACTTTCACATTTCCAGGCTAACAGTTCACCCATATTGTTGAAGGAGACTTTCTCTTTACAGGAATCAAAGTAAGAAAGTTTAGGTCAGTCTTCCACAGAATCACCTGAAACAAGGAGATTTTTTTTTTAATCAATGAGGACACACTAGCCTAGCTTAGAATGTAGAGCTTATGTTCCTGAATTGTTATGAGATATCTTAAATCAATTGTTCAATTTGTAGTGACCCCAACCTTGGTGCTTTATAAGCTTTCTGAATGTTGAACAGTTCTTGTAGCCATAGATGGCACCGAAGTTTTATCTTCCATATTTAAGGCAAAGTAAAGATTAGTAGAAACTTCATAGACTATGGCATGTTGTGTGGGTGCAAGTGAGGCTATACAAATAGTAAAATAAATAAATAAATAAATAAATAAATAAATAAATAAATAAATAAATAATAAAAGATTGTAAAATAAGGAAATGTGTCAGGAGCAGCACATAAGATGGCTGACGTGCTGCCAGCAGAGATTGGAGAAAAACAGACACAAGATTGTGAACCATCAACCCTCCATGCGTTTCCCTCTGGATCTTCTCCTTAGCATGCCTCTAGAGGGCCAAGGCAGAGACGCCTATGTGTCCCAAGGTCATGCTTTATGGCATGCACTTGTCATGTTCTCCTCCATAGAATTACTTCTTGTAATGCTGGTCTTTTTCTTCTATCTGATCTTCATGTTCTGTGTTCCTAGACCAATGATGATTTCTGTGATACAGGAAAGGAGTGAAGTAAATTTCATGGGAAATTATACAGAGGTGATCACCCAGGCTGGGGTCAAGGCAGTTATACAGGTCATGAGAAAGAACCTGCAGCCTGGGGAAGCTTTTCAGGCTTGGATAAACTGTACCAAATGTGTGGTCAACTATAGCACATGGTATGATGTGTATCAACACACTGGATTCGGTGTGGCCATGATGAATAATTCCGTTTCTGAGGATATTCCAAGGGCATCGTGTAAACTTGAGACCCTAAGGGGTACTGGTTGAAGACTGTGGATGGAGTAACTTATAGATGGGATGACAAAGGAGAAGTGTGGGAACCTAGAACAGGAGGAAAATGGTGGCCTCCACCAAGAAAGGGAGATGGCAACTTTAATCCAGACATTTTGATCCCTCCTGAAGGAGTGTGGAGACAATGTGGCAATGGTTGGAGTGATTGCTGCAAGTTTTATTGGGTTCCTAGACTGAAAAGAGCTGCCAGGAAAGGTGAGCTTCCTTTCATGGAAGCTCTGAAAATTGGATCAGGTCTTCCTTAGAATTGTTGGGATAAGAAAGACAAAAGTTCCTGATTTGCAGGGGCAGATTTCTTATTCAGGTCATTGTGGCCCACCAGTCATGGGGCTTGGTGTTTACAGAGGGCTGTGTGAGAAGGAAATGACTGTCTGGTACATTGACCACTGTTTTTATTTTTACCTTTTTTTTTTTTTAAATTGCATGTTGCTAGCCTCTGGGTCAAGTGCTCAGAAGATTGTATAATCATTAATAATAAAAATAGATTATGTCTGCTTTGGTGTTAAATCTGGGATAGTTCCTGTGTTTAGTAAAAGATTATGAAGAATATATTGGTGAATTTTTAAGAATAACCTTGGGTATCATCAGGATACTTTGTATTGGGTGATTTCCCCTTTTCTTTCTGTTTCCCCTTGCTTATGATAATAAAAGACTGAGGTTACCAAGGCAGAAGCAGAAGCTAAGGAAGTTGTAGCAGAAGTGACCTGTCACTTGCATGAGCACTCTCTCTGAGTCGATACTGTGCCTTCCAGGTATCCAGTGCTTCAGACCCCTGAAACTGCTGAGGCTGGTCCCTGGCAGAAATGTGTCATAGTAGGAATAAAAGAAACCTTATATGTTCACTTAAATCAAAGCAGTACATGCATGTATACATACAAAACAAACCACAAATTCCTTAAATCTCAGTTGTTAATTTATGTATATCCTCTCCAAATAATACTGTGTAATCCAACCATGTGATTGTAATTAAGAGTTGCCTTGCTCCTGTGGGGAAGGGGTATGGCATGACAACTGTGCAGTTCCCCATTTGTTGGAGACAATGACATCACTAATCACTGAGAGCCCCAGCTCTAGTTTCCACAAACAGGGCTGGAAGACATCAGATCTTGCCTTGGTCCTGAGATGGACTCCAGGCTCTTCTGTGTGGCCTTGAGTCTCCTGTGTGCAAGTGAGTGCTGGGCAGGCTGCACATGTCCTTCCCTCAACAGAATTCCCCATTCTAGCTGAGATGACATCATCATGCTCTGTCTTCCTCTATTCCAGAACACATGGAGGCTGCAGTCATCCAAGACCCAAGAAGCAAGGTGACAGTAACAGGAGGAAAGGTGACACTGAGCTGTCGCCAGACTTACAACCACAACTATATGTACTGGTATCGGCAGGACCTGGGTCATGGACTGAGGCTGATCCATTACTCATATGGTGCTGACAACGTTGAGAAAGGAGATGTCCCTGATGGGTACACGGTTACCAGACCAAACCAAGAGAACTTCTCCCTCATTCTGGAGATGGCTTCCCCCTCTCAGACAGCTGTGTACTTCTGTGCCAGCAGTGATGCACAGCAGTGTGTGGCTGTCTCCTCTCTGCACATAAAGTAAATTAGGAAGACAAGTTTCCTGTGTACTCCAGGAAGTCCGTGCCTCTGTAAGAGTTACTGAGCTCTAACAAACCAGGAACATTTCAGCATGGGTCTCAACCTCACTGAAGTCCATTCTAATACCTTTTCATGGGTGCTTGTCTTAAATCCACCCCTTGGTTCTCTGTATTAAGAGGAAATCTTTCTGTTTTGTTTTGCTGAGTTTTTTTTTTTTTTTTTGAGGATTTCTCTGTGTAAGTCTTGACTGTCTTCATAGTCTGTAGACCAGGCTAGCCAAAAACTCACAGAGATCTGCCTGCCTTTGCTACCATGTGCTAGGATTAAAGGCTTGTGCTACCCGTACTATGGCTGGTTGAAAATTAATCATTAACTAAAATTCCTGATGACCTGTTTGATAAAGTCATAGCCATCGTTTCCCTCTTGGTGGCCTCAGTGAGCTCCTTAACCACCTTGCTATCCGCCTGAGCCACTTACATGGCATCTTTCCAGGGGTGTTTACCCTATAGGTCAGTAGTCCCTTAGTTATATAGGACAAAAGCCCTTAAGGTCCTCTGTCATTTTCTTCCCCCATCTCTATCATCAGCCTTTACCCAGCCTTCCCTGTTCTTTCCTCTCCAGCTGAACTTGTCTACAATCCATTACTTCCTCATATGTGTTGTGCTGTTTTCACCTCTGGAGATATTTTCCTAGGACATTTCTTCTGCACTGAAGTCACGCCTTTCCCTCTTGCTCTGGATCTCTACCTCCCATGAAAATCTATTTCAGGTTGGATTATTTTTCTTTTACCTTTTTATGATTTTAATTTATTTACAGTATTTCCCCTTACTTCCTGTTCGCATTATTTTCTTCCTTTTTAAGTTCATCACCTCTTATTAATTATTATTATTATTATTATTGTTGGTTTTATGTTTGTGTGTATGTGTGTGGTTTAAATAAAAAAAATTAATTTAATCTGCTGATTCTATTCAGTGTTACTTATATGTATACTTTTAGGAATGCCTGCTTGTGATTGGTTAACCACATAGGGGACTGTAGTAGTTTCAATGTAATTTCTCCCATAATCTCATATGGATTGGCACTCTTAGGAGATATAGCTTATTTCAAGTAGATATGGTCTTATGGGAGGAAGTGTCTCACTGTGTGGGTGAGCTTTGAGGTCTCTATTTTCAAGCTTTCACTCAGTTTACTTCCTATTGTCTTCAGATCAAGATGTAGCAAGCACCATGCCTGCCTGCAAGCCACCTTGTTGTACAGTGATGATAATGAACTAAACCTCTGAAAATGTAAGCCAACCCAATTAAATGTTTCTTCTTTGTAAGAGTGGCCATGGTCATGGTGTCTATTCACAGCAGTAGAAAACCTATCTAAGACAGAAGTTGGCACCAGGAGTAGGGCATTACTGTGAGAGCTGAAGAATGCTTTTGTTTCAAGAAATATGAACAATGGGACTGTGGATTAGAAAAGTAGTTTAATGCTTTAAGTGCTGCTTAATTGGCTACACCAATAAAAGCATGGAAGACAGTAGTGCTAAGAGTGACTCCTCATACTGGGTTGGGGGCTGGTTCAAGAGGTTTCAGAGGAGAAGAATTTTAGTACATTGCCTAGAGACCATTCTTGTGACATTTTGGTGAAGAATGTGGATGCTTTTGGCCTTTGTCAAGAGAGTCTGCCTGAGGGTAATGTAGATGTAACAGTCTTATTAAATAAGAAGCACAGAGCCAAATGCAAAGTTAAAAGCCCAAGAGGCCAGAGCAGTAGCTAAAAACTGAAACTTAAAACCGCCTTCTTACCCTTCCTGCCGCTGCTGTCCTTCCCCTCAGAAAGAGACCTACTTCCTGTGTGTCTGTCTTTTTATTGACTTTCTGTTCTGCCTTCTTATTGGTCATAAACCCAACCACATGACCTCCTCATCACTCCTGTCTATACAGACCTCTAGGTCTCTATGATTGGTATTGAGATTAAAGGTGTGTGTCTCCATGCTGGCTGTATCCTTGAACACACAGAGATCTGCCTGTCATGTGATCGGGATTAAAGGTGTGCGCCACCACCACTTGGCTTCTGCTAAGGCTTGTTATTAGCTCTGACCCCCAGGCAATTAATTATTAACATACAAATGAAATCACATTTCAGTACAAATAAAATATTACCATAGGGTAACGTGAAGAGTTTTGGATTAATTCCCTTGGCAGAAGATCTCAAAACAGCCTAGTATAGATTCTGTCATGTGGTTATTAATGTTAACTCTATTGAAGATTTATAATGAAAAAGAGCAAATTGAGCAAGAAAACACACAAAATGTAATATTTGAGGAGAAAGGGAACACAAGGAAGTGTATTGATGTAACCAACCGTCTTATTAAATAAGAAACACAGAAACAATGCAAAAGAGAAAGCCGAGAGGTCAGAGCTCAGAGCTAAAATCTCACCCTTCCGCCTGCGGTGTCCCAGCTTCCCGAATGAGGGCTCTATTTCCTGTCTGTTCGTCTATTTAAAGTATTTTGTTCTGCCTTCTCATTGGTTGTAAACCCAAACACGTGACTGCCTCGTCACTGTCTGAATGTACAGCCCCCTAGGTCTTAAAGGCATATGTCTCCAATGCTGGCTATATCCCTGAACACACAGATATCTATGGGATTAAAGGCGTGTGCCACCACCGCCACACTCTTGCTATGGCTCTAATAGCTCTGACCCCCGGGCAACTTTATTTATTAACATACAATCAAAATCACATTTCAGTACAATTAGATTACCACCACAGAAGTGGGAGGAATTACCACACAAGATTTGAGAATATCTTATACTTTTTCCATATCTAGATGAATTTGCAAATAAAAATATCAGATTTTCTCATTGTAATGTGTCAGTAACTTGGCTCAGTGGGTAGTGATTGGAAATACAACTGCAGGGAACTACTCATGCTACTCTCCATCTTACAGGATGGGCAATAAAATAGAGTCAGCATTGAGTTTGGAGATTCATGTCACAGTCACCTTTCTGGAATCATGAAGGTCTGAGAAAACAGAGGAAGAAGGTGTAATTCAGATATTGGCCTAGTGTTTCAAAGGTTTTGGTCTGTGATTAATTGAACCTCCTGTTTTGGGGCTTGTAGTGGTGTAGAACATCATGGCAGGGAGAATATGTCAGAGCTGAGCTGCCTATTTCATGAAAGCCAAGATGAAAAAGAGAGAAGAGAAGAGGAGAGAGAGAGAGAGAGAGAGAGAGAGAGAGAGAGAGAGAGAGAGAGAGATCTTTTAATTGCATGCCTCTAGTGACCTACATCCTCCTATGAGACCCTACTTTCAGAAGTTGTCTCCATCACTCAATGTTCTTTCTAATGTAAACCAGTCCATGTATTAGCGAAAGCTTCATGTTCTAATATTTCTCAAAGTTCTTTCTCTGAACACAGTATAGAAAACTAAGTCTTTAATATGTGAATCTTTGGAGGAGGAATGCTTCTCATCTAAACCAAATAAGCACTATTTTGCTTTGTAATATAGCCAACCTTGCTTAATATAATTGTTATCCAACATAGAAAAAGAATATTTTGTTAATAAAAATTTTTTAATAAATACCATAATACTCCACCTAAGTTTTTAAGTCACAGAAGAGTAAATAGTAATTCACACAAAACATTAACTTTTTTCATGTTTACTCAGAAATAAAGCATCAGCAGCTGAAGTGATGAGTCAAATTCAAACTTACCAGATAAGAACATTTTCTAGAGAATTACAAAACAGAATATGCACAGATCTGTGGACTACAGACCTGTGTTATACTACAAAAGAAAATTAGAGCCACATCAGAACATACTCCATGGGATGCTTTCTAACCAACACAATTTATGTTAGTTACTAATGTATCTGAATTATTGGGTTCTTTCCCTTTCAGTAACTCCGTGGAGGATTCAGCTACTAATATTTATGTTAATTGAGTTTTGTCATTTTGAAGATATTCACTGATTTTTACTTTTTAAGGATAAATTACACAGTAACATAAAATTTCACTTTGAGTGCTATAGAGGAGTGGATCATTCTCTACTCTCTGCATGTGTCTATGAAATAAATTTAAAAATGAACAGGCAAAAAGCTATGCAAGCTAATTGCATTCCTAGGGACATGAAAGGAAAATGAATATCTACACGCCCACTGGTATCTAGAAACTCTATTATCTCTTTACAGGCAAGTTGGGGAAGAATAAATTGTTTGGGGAAAGTTGGAAATGTCGTTTTGAGATGGATGATAGACTCTGAAAAGTCTGTCTGGGCATCATATGGGCCTCCAGTGTCTTCTCCTGTGATAACTTAATCCTCTCTGGTTGATGGGACCCCGAGGGAGAGGCTCATATGCTTCATTTGGAGAATCTGTATATTGTCTACCAGGAGAAGCTGAAAGATACCATTTTCCCCAAGCACCTTTAGGTCAGAAGAAGCAGAAACCAAAGTAGCGTACTGGAGAGACATTTTTTGGACTCCATCACTGTTTTTATATCTGTAACTGTCTTAGTTATGATTTCTGTTGCTGTGAAGAGACGCCACAACTCTTATAAAGGAGCAGCTTACATTTTCAGAGGTTTAGTCCATTATTGTCACAGTGCTACATAGTGACATGCAGTCAGACATGGTGCTGGCTACATCTTGATCCCAGGGCAACAGGAAGTGAACTGACTGGCACACTGTGCAAAGCCTCAAAGCCCACCCTCACTGTGACTCACTTCCTCCAATGAGGCCATAGTTACTCCAATAAAAGCCACACTTCTTAATAATGCCAGCTCCTATGAGTCCAGTGTGTGTGTGTGTGGGGGGGGTGAGGGTGGGGGTGGGGGCAATGACATTCAAGCTACCACAACAATGCCCTGGTATTTTATACATGTTCACTGCATTGTACAACCATTACCACTGGGTATTTCCCAATGTGTTCTTCTCTATAAACCCTTTAAGCACTAATGATTCTTCCTTTAAACCCATGATTCTGCCTGTTTTTTGGAAGTCTAAATATTGCATTATAATTTCTTTCTCTTTGTGTTTCATTTCTTTTAATTAAAAAAAAATATTTGATACTTTTTCAATGTGTAAATGAACTGGACTTATTTAAATACTTCATTATATTGAAATGAAGTACTTCATTGTATTAAATGAATATTTCATTGTATTAAAATTGTATGTTTTTCTACCTATTCATCACTTTACAGATTTTTAAGTTTTGTCCATCTCTAGGTTTTATATCTATCTTTGCCAAAGCCTACAAAGAGCAATAACGATCTGCTAGAAACATCCATGATTTTTATTTCTCAGTGACTTAAGCACATTGCAAAATAAAGCTGTGAATGTGTTTACAAAGAAAAACCACAGTATCTAACACCATCAAACATAAGATATACGTTTGGCATTTGATAATTGATTACAGCTTTGCAAAGAAGGAAGAAAATAGGACTCATCACTAGGGGAAAAAAATCAATCACTAGAAAGCATCCTATTTCGGAGGAACTGCCTGACAATGACATTAAACAGTGTAACTGCAGCACGTACTTTAAGAGGGAGACATGCAAAGTTCCCAATCAAAATTCTAGAAGTAAAAATTGTAGTGTCTGTGATGAAAAATAGCTGACTGTAAGTAACAGTAGATTGGCTGCTCCAGAAGAAGGATTAGTGAATTTGAAGATGACATTCATAATGAAAAACAGAGAAAATGAGAGCAAGATGACCTGAGAATAACCTCAAATGGTCAAATATGCAAGCATGGATTTGACCATAAAATTTTAATATTTACATTTCTTCAAAGGCTAGCTAGCTGTCTCCAACAATAATTCCAACACTCGCTGGGCGGGGGTGGCGCACGCCTTTAATCCCAGCACTCGGGAGGCAGAGCCAGGTGGATCTCTGTGAGTTCGAGGCCAGCCTGGACTACCAAGTGAGTTCCAGGAAAAGGCGCAAAGCTACACAGAGAAACCCTGTCTCAAAAAATCAAAAAAAAAAAAAAAAAAAAAAAAAAAAAAAAAAAAAAAAAAAGAAAAAAAAGAAAAAAGAAATAATTCCAACACTCAACCGTTTTCAGCTTTCACTTCCTTAGACTAGTTTATTTTCCAACTGCTCAGAGGCTTCTCCACTGATGGCATCTGCAATCAGGCCTTCTAGGTATTTCCTTTGACCATCTAATGACTGGTCTGAAAAAACTTTGATTTTATTCTTTTGGGGATTTTTTGTCTGTTTGTGTTTTTGAAAAATGGAGCTCCCTTCATGCTTCTCTTGCTAGCACAGGCAATATTTGAGATTTTGATTGGTAAATGGGTATTGGCAACATTTCTCTGAAGTTTTCTGGCCTACTCCTGATGCCTGATTTAGAGAGTTTCTAGCCTTAGACAGTAGAGGTACCATCCAGGGACTGCACACCTTGTCACTAGAGGGCACTACAGGTCCACCGACTGAACTGTGGGCAGTGGTTCAGAAGGCAAATGCAGAGCTGCAACATGGAGCCCACTGTAGGCTATCTATCAGCTGTGAAACCAGAAACACCTCTGGCTCAGAAGACACAGGGAGGGGGACAGATGCTCAGTCAACTTTACACATAAACTGGGCATCACCAAAGGGAGCCATGAACTGTGGGCTTGAACTGTAGGCTTGGTAATCCAAAACCTCCTGGAGCTAGAAGAGAAGGAAGCAAGGGCCTCAGAGGAGAGCATGCAAAGGACTTACCCAGAGCCAGTCATATTTATTCAGCACAGCCATCTCCCCTTCCACTAAGCAGGCTGAGGCTAAAAGGGGAAGGGCTGGGCCAGCAGAGTATGCCCAAGGGTACAGACAGCCTATGGGAGCCAGCAAGATCACTGACCTCAGAGCCTGACATCACAGGCAATGAGATGAGGAGAAGGAGGAGCTGACTCCTGCTCTCACCAAGGAGAGCAGCACCCTGAGGAGAAGGATGTGTGACAGTGCCCTCCCTGACTCTGCCTGGGGACCCACCCTGCTCTGCTGTGTTACTGTCTTTCTCCTGGGAACAAGTAAGTCCTGAGCCCTGGTGGGACTGCTCCTCACCTCCTTTACTGCTGCTGCTGCTGAATCCATCTACTCTTTCTCTGGATGTTCACTCCTGTTTCCTGCCTCCCCAGGTTCAGCCAATCCTGGGGTCATCCAGTCTCCAAGACACATAATCAAAGCAAAGGGAGGAAGGTCCATTTTGAAATGTAGTCCCATCTCTGGACATGCCAGTGTGAGCTGGTACCAACAGACTCTGGGGCAGGAACTGAGGTTCTTCATTCAGCATTATGAAAAAATGGAGAGAGAGAAAGGAAACATCCCCAACCGATTCTCAGTCCAGCAGTTCAGTGACTATCGCTCTGAGATGAACATGAGCGCCTTGCAGCTGGAGGACTCTGCTGTGTACTTCTGTGCCAGCTCACCACAGCCTTACAGAGTGACAGGCTTTCTGTCCCTTAATCTTCCTGCTCCCACTGGTGATGGACTAGTTAGTGATTATGAGATGCCACACATCCCTATCCAAGGCCCAGAAATGCTTCTAGGTCTTTACTAATCCCCTCGCTGCCTAATTGAGCTCACACCAGTGCTTCCAAACACTGGGGTGGGCCCCAAAAGTCCAGATTTTTTTCACACCTCAGCCAGTACCTTCCAGCTCCTAGCCAGTGGGAGGAACCCTACACTTTGTTGGGTGCCTAAGTTTAGGCATAAACTACATGTTTCATTATAAAGGTGTACATTAGTGATCCATTTGTGGATGAAAATTTCTACATGCCAGCTTATAGACAGGAATTGATAGCTTATGAAATTATCCAACAGTTCATGTTTAATAATATCAACACTAGGATTGAAACCTACATCTCTTTGCCCTCAAAACCAAAGGATGACTTTTCATGGTATTAGCTGCTTTGGTAAAAAAATGTATGGGCTCACTGTCTCTTGTGTTATAAGACCAGCTGAGCCTAGGGCGCATGTGTTGGGTGCCTGACAGTTTATAGATGTATAATATTAAACCAGATGCTTTTCTTCTTATAGTTTCAGTTGAGACTTTCATTATCAACCAAAGAAAATTTGTTTCTCAATAATCAAGCTATCAAGTTAAAAAGAATATAAAGAGATATTTATGGCAGATGCTTCTCACTTCAATGAACTTAGAGTATTGTATAAATTTAGATATTGTAGAGAAGACTAACAGTACTAGTAGTTCATACCTTATTATGGAAATGAGCCTAAGAGCTATGAAATTTCATGTTCCCCACTCTAAACATCTCTCTTAAACATAAAATGACTCCTTCTTAGGCTGACTCAACCATGAGCATTTGTCTTTTTTGTTGTTAGTTGCTGGTCTTTGGGGACCAACCAGTCTCAGGGCATAGGTGAGAATGTAGCTTTTGGGATGGCCAGACCCTATACATAGATTTTTCACATGAGTGCTGTCTTTGTCTCTGCTTCTGCTTTGAGTCCTTCCCCATCAGGGTAGGATTATAGAAACTGTCCATCAAGATCTCACCATGATGTGTGGCCACAGAAAGGAGGTTTCAGACTTAGATATTATCTGTGTAGGCAGTAACTGAGATATCCCTTAATTAGGAAGGAACCTATAGTGCTTTTGAGTAGAGGTAAGTGTTTCATATTTGACAAAAACTTATGACAAAGGTGATTCAAGTGCTTTTGAATGATTTTGGTACATTTCTCTGGGATCCTACAGTCCCCAGACCTACACATTACCAGGCAAACAGGCACCCACATTGCTGAAGGGGGGTTCCTCTAAACAGGAAGCACAATGACAAAGACTTAGATACACTCTCAACAGCTGCACCTGGAACAAAGGCAGAATTCCTGTAAATGAGGAAACTCTCTGGGTTGAGCCTAAAATGTGGAGCTTGTGACCCTGTATTGGTATGAGATAGCTTAAAACAATTGTTCAAATTGTAATGACCCTAACCTTGGTGTTTTATAATCTTTCTGGGTGTCCATCAGTACTTGTAGCCATAGATGACACTGAAGATTTTCTTCAAGTATTTTGACACAGTACATAATTAGTAGAAACCTCAAAGACTGCGGCAAGGTGTGAGGGTGCAACTGAGACTGTATGAACAGTAAAAATTAAAACAAGGAAAATAAGGTGTGTTATCAGAGTAGAAATAATACAAGCCTGATATGTTGACTACAATCCATCTAGACACAATGAGTACATCCATCTAGACATAAAAAAACAAACCACAAATTCTTTCTGATCTCAGCTGGAAATTTTTGAATATGCACTCCAAATATTGTTGTGTAATCTAATTATGTGATTATAATTGAGAGTTGGCTTGCTTCTGTAGGGAAGAATAGTGACATGTCAACTCTGCAACTAAGCATTTATTGGAAACAGTGACATCACTAATCAGTGAGAGCCCCAGCTCTAGTTTCCACAAACAGGGCTGGAAGACATCAGATCTTGCCTTGGTCCTGAGATGGACTCCAGGCTCTCCTGTGTGGCCTTGAGTCTCCTGTGTGCAAGTGAGTGCTGGGCAGGCCACAGGTGTGCTTCTCTCAGCAGAATTCCAAAGTTTTTTTAGCTGAGATGACATCATCAGGCTCTGTCTTCCTCTATTCCAGAACACATGGAGGCTGCAGTCATCCAAGACCCAAGAAGCAAGGTGACAGTAACAGGAGGAAAGGTGACACTGAGCTGTCGCCAGACTTACAACCACAACAGAATGTACTGGTATCGGCAGGACCTGGGTCATGGACTGAAGCTGATCCATTACTCATATGGTGTTAACAGCACTGAGAAAGGAGATGTCCCTGATGGGTACAAGGTCACCAGACCAAACCAAGAGAACTTCTCCCTCATTCTGGAGATGGCTTCCCCCTCTCAGACAGCTGTGTACTTCTGTGCCAGCAGTGATGCACAGCAATGTGTGGCTGTCTCCTCTCTGCACATAAAGTAAATTAGGAGGACAAGTTTCCTGTGTGCCCCAGGAAGTCCCTGCCTCTGTAAGCATGGTCTGTTTGCAGGCTGTGTTTACTCTGTATGTCGGTAGTCCCTTTGTTAACTAAGATAATAGCCCAGGAGGTCCTAATTCTTTTTCTTCACTCATCTTTTCCCCAGCCTTCCCAAGTTCTTTACTATGCAGCTAAACTTGTCTAAATTCCTTTACTTTCTCATGTGTTTTGTGCTGTTTTCAACTATGGAGATATTTTTAAGGACATTTCTTCTGTACTGAAGTCATGCCTTTCACTCTTGCTTCTGTATCTCTCCTTCCCATCAAAATGTATTTCAAGTTGGATTGTTTTTCTTTTACTTTTTCAGATTTTAATTTCATTACTTTGCTTCCTTCCCTTCTCCTCTTTCTACATATTCACACTTGCCCTGCTTTAAAATTCGTGCTCTCTTATTTTTGTAATTATTAATTTAAAGGGTTTTTGTGTGAGGTGTGAATAAATGCAACTGGTGGTGTCTGTTTAGTGTTATGTATCAGTATATCTCCATCTCTATCTATCTATCTATCTATCTATCTATCTATCTATCTATCTATCTATCTATTTATCTATCTATAGCTCATGCTTTGAAAATGGAAAAGTAATTCCTTATCTTCCAGAAGAGGGTTTAGCATCCCAGACATCAAGGTATACAACTCATTTTTCAGGTCTTGATGAGTTTACAAATAAAACCATCATATTCTCTTGTTGTAATGTGTCACTAACTTGGCTCAGTGGGTGGTAATTGGGTAGAAGACTGCAGGAAGCTGCTCATGCCACACCTTGTTCTACAGACTGGGCAACAAAACTGAGTCAGCATTGAGTTTGGACATTCCTGTCATAGTTACCTTTCTGGCACCAGGGCAGGCCCAAGAAAATAAATGAAGAAGGTGTATTTTCCTCAGTATTTCAAAGTTTTGGTCTATGATTAGTTGGAGGAGCTTGTGGTATGGCAGTACAGCCTGACAGGAAGAACATGGCAGAGCCATCTCATGAAGGCAAGGCAGGAAGGGGGAGGAGGAGAGGGAAAGAGGGAGGGAGACATACATACACACACACACACACACACACACACACACACACACACACAGAAAGAGAGAGAGAGAGAGAGAGAGAGAGAGAGAGAGAGAGAGAGAGAGAGAGAGATCTTTTAATGCATAATGGCCCCTTCTTTCTGAAGTTGTTTCAATGATTCAATGCCCTCTCTATTACAAATTTAATCCGCAGATTAGCAATGGATGAAAGCTAATCCTCCATGATAGAATCTTCCTTAAAGTCCTTCCTCTGAACTCTGGGTAGACCAGTAAGCCTTTAATACTGGAGTATTTGAGGAACAGTTGACATCTAAACCAAACAAGCACTATGTTGCTTTGTAATACAGCATACCTTACCCATAAAATTCTTACTTCAAAATGATAAAGAATACTATTATTAATAAAAGGTAACCCAGGATATACAGAATGCTCCTCCCAATTGTCAAGTCAAAAATAAGTAAATAGAAATACCACAAATCATTAACTTCTTTCATTGTCCCTTATAAAAAACACATTCACAGCTGAAGTGATGATCCTTGAATTCAAACTTACCACATAGGAACATTTTCTAAAGAATTACAAAACAAAATGTGCACAGAACTGTAAACTGCCAGGAACTGTGATAAACTACAGAAGAAAATGACAACAACATCGAAAAACATTTCATGGGATGCTCTCTAACAAACACCATTTTATTAGTTACCAGTGCATCTGAATTACTTGGGGTCTTTTCCTTTAAGTACCTCCATGGAGGATTCAGCTATTAATCTTTACTTTTATTCACCTTGTCATTTTGAAGATAGTCTTTCTTTTTCTCCTTTTTAATTTTTATGATCATAATGAAATACATGGTAATAATAAAGTTCACTTTGATGCTTATGAGGGAAGCTATATTTGTTTACTTTCAGCATTGTGTCTAGGAAATAAATTCACAGATTGACCAGCAAAATGCTATGCAGGGTAATTGCATGCCTCAGGATGTGAAGTGAAAAGACAATGAAAATCTAAACACCTACTGGTATCTAGAAACTTCTATTCCTTCTTCACAGGCTGAGGAGTAGGTGATGCAGAAAGTTTGAGGAAGAATAAAAGTTTGGGGGAATACTGAAAATATCCTTAAGAGATGGATGTTAGACTCTAAGATGTCTGTCTGGTTGTGGGCTTCCAGTATCTCCTCCTGTGATAACTTAATCCTTCCTGGTTGGTGAGACTTCCAGGGAGAGGCTCACCTGCTTCTTTTGGAGAGTCTGTGTTTTGTCTACCATGAGAAGCTGAGAGAAAGATTTTTTACCTACACTTGTTTTATCCCAAGCACCTTCAATTCAGCAGAAGCAGAAACCAAAGTAACACAATAGACTGCCATTTTCTGAACACCATCTCTGTTTTAATATCTATGACCTCATGGTAATTTATACATATTCATTGTGTTGCAGAACCAACCTCAATATGTATTTGCCAAGAAGTTTTCCTCTTTAAACCAATTAAGCAGTAACTATTCTTCCCTCAGGGCTCTGATATTGCCTATTTTTGAAGTCTATGTTCAGAATTACAAATTTTTTCTTTGTGACTGGTTTCTTTCACTTCACATATTTGTTACATTTTAGGTGTGTATGAATTTGATGTATTTCAATACTTCATTGTATTAAAATTGTATACTTTTCTCCCTACCCATCACTTTTTGGATTTTTAAGTTGTGTCTATCTCTAGGTTTTATATCCATCTTTGCCAGAGCCTACAAAGAGCAACAATGATCTGCTAGGAATTTCCCTGATTTTTGTTTTTCAGTGACATAAGCACATTGCACAATAGAGATATTAATTTATTAATAAGGAAATCAGGGTATCTATCTAACACTGTCAAACATAAAATGTACAGTTTGGTATTTGATAAAAGTTTACAGCTTTGTGAAGAAGGAAGAAAATAGGACTCATCACTAGGGGAAAAAATCAGTCACTAGAAAGCAACCCATTGCGGAGGAATTGACAGTGACATTAAACAGTGTAACTGCAGCACTCACCTTAAGAGGTTGATAGAAATGAGGGAGACATGCAAAGTTCCCAATCAAGATTCTAGAAGTAGAAATTGTAGTGTCTGTGATGAGAAATAGCTGACTGTAAGTAGCAGTAGATTGGATGCTCCAGAAGGAAGGATTGGTGAATTTAAAGATCATATTCATAAGAAAACACATAGGAAATGAAAACAAGGTGTCAGTGAGCTGAGGATAACCTCAAATGGTCAAATATGCAAGTAGGGATTCCGATAAAAAATTTTAATATTTTAATTTCTTCAAAGACAAGTTGTCTTTAATAATTGCAACATTCTTTCTTTGCCTTCTCTTCCTTAGAATGGTTTATTTCTCCAAGTGCTCCATGGGCTTCTCCATTGACAGCACCCACAGTTAGCCTGTCATAAAAAATCTCTTAGACTAAAGGCTTTGCCCAGGTCCACACCCTTCCAAAGGCATCTGGTGTCTAATGACTAGTTTATGCCTCCCTGGACACTGTGATACAATTTAGAAATTACTGTATTCTACTTTTTATTGAGTTTCTTTTATGCCTCTCTCACTAGCACAAACAATATTTGAGATTTTGGTGGGTACACTGGAGCTGGCAATAACTCTGATATGCTTTTTGCTTCTCCCCTGATACCTGATTTTGACCTCCCAGCCTCTATGACAGCCATTAGAGGTATAGCATAGCTGGTCACTAGGGGGCACTGTGGATCCAAGGAGTGAGCTGATTCCAGGGCTCTGGTTTGTTGCCCACAGTAGGATATTAGCTGTGGAATCAGAAACAGTGCTGTCTCAGGAAGCCCAAGGCAAGCAACAGGTGGTCAATCATCTTTGTACATAAACTGAGCATCACCATAGGGAGCCATGAACTGTGGGCTTGAACTGTAGGCTTGGCAATCCAAAACCTCCTGGAGCTAGAAGAGAAGGAAGCAAGGGCCTCAGAGGAGAGCATGCAAAGGATTTCCTCAAAGCCAGCCATATTTATTCAGCACAGCCATCTTCCCTCCCACTAAGCAGGCTGAGGCTAAAAGTGGAAGGGCTGGGCCAGTAGAGTATGCCCAAGGGTACAGACAGCCTATGGGAGCCAGCAAGATCACTGACCTCAGAGCCTGACATCACAGGCAATGAGATGAGGAGAAGGAGGAGCTGACTCCTGCTCTCACCAAGGAGAGCAGCACCCTGAGGAGAAGGATGTGTGACACTGCCCTCCCTGACTCTGCCTGGGGACCCACCCTGCTCTGCTATGTTACTGTCTTTCTCTTGGGAACAAGTAAGTCCTGAGCCCTGGTGGGACTGCTCCTCACCTCCTTTACTGCTGCTGCTGCTGAATCCATCTACTCTTTCTCTGGATGCTCACTCCTGTTTCCTGCCTCCCCAGGTTCAGCCAATCCTGAGGTCATCCAGTCTCCAAGACACATAATCAAAGCAAAGGGAGGAAGGTCCATTTTGAAATGTAGTCCCATCTTTGGACATGCCAGTGTGAGCTGGTACCAACAGACTCTGGGGTAGGAACTGAGGTTCCTCATTCAGTATTATAAAAAATTGGAGGGAGAGAAAGGAAACATGCCCAACCGATTCTCAGTCCAGCAGTTCGGTGACTATCACTCTGAGATGAACATGAGTGCCTTGCAGCTGGAGGACTCTGCTGTGTACTTCTGTGCCAGCTCACCACAGCCTTACAGAGTGACAGGCTTTCTGTCCCTTAACTTTCCTGCTCTCACTGATGATGTACTAGAGAGGGTTCATGAGATGCCACACAGCCTTATCCAAGGCACAGAAATGCTTCTAGATCTTTGGTAATATCCCCATTGCCCTGCTGAGCTCATATAGAGAGTTCCAAACACTGGGGTCGGCCCCAAGCCATCCGTAAGTCCCCAGGTCTCTACTAGCAGTTTTCAGCTCCTATCTTATGGTAGGAACCCTACTCTGTGTTGGGTGTTGGGGTGTGGGCATAAACTGCATGTTTTAAGACTAGGGCATACATTAGTGTATTATTTGTAGATGAAAGTTCCTACCTTTCTTTCTTTCTTTCTTTCTTTCTTTCTTTCTTTCTTTCTTTCTTTCTCTCTCTCTCTCTCTCTCTCTCTCTCTCTCTCTCTCTCTTTCTCTCTCTCTCTTTCTTTCTTCCTTTTTTTTCCATCCCTGCTTTCTTTCTTTAATCTTTGTTTTTTGAGACAGAGTTTTCTTGTAACTCTGGATGCCCTGAAACTCACTCTGTATGTAGATCAGGCTGGCCTCAAACTCACAGATACCAGCTTGCCTCTGCCTTGGGAGTACTGGAATTAAAGCCATGTACTGCCATGGCCTGGCTGTAGAAGATGATTTCTACATGTCACTTTATACATAGCAACTGATAGCTCATGAAATGTCCCAGCCCATCATGCCAAAGACTATCAACATTGAGATTGCAATCTACATCTTTTTGCCTTCAAACTCAAAGTATGACTTTCCATGGTGTTCTCCACTTTGGTCAAATACATAGCAGCGCTCTCTCGCTCTCTCTCTCTCTCTCTCTCTCTCTTGTGTTAGAAGACCAGCTGAGCTTAGTGTGTGTGTCTCTGAATAGAGGTGTGTGACAGGCTATAGATATACAATATGAAGCTAGATAACATGTGTATTGTCATAATTTCAAGGAGGGGTTTACATTTTCCCCAACAGAAAAGTCATTATCCAACAATTCAATAATCAGTTTAAAAGGAATATAAAGGAGATATTTATGGCAGATGCTTCTCTCTCCAATGATATCATACTATTGTTCAGTAGACTAACATTGCTGGTAGATCAGACATCATTTTGGAAAGGAGCCTCAGAGCTATGAAATTTCATGTTCCCCAATCAAACATCTAAGTCTAAAGCAGAAAGTGAATCTGAGTCAACCATGGGCAAAGGCCTCCTTTATTGGTGGCTGTTAGTCTCTGGGTACTAGTCAAGTTTTGGGCCTAGATGACAATATCTTTTCTGGGATGACCAGATCCTATCCCCAGCTTCTTCATATGGATGCTATGTGGATCTCCTTTGTTTTTGCTTCTGTTTTTGAGTCCTTCCTCATCAGGGTAGGATTATAGAAAGTATCCATTAAGATCCCAACAGGATGTGTGGCCACAGCAGGAGGTTTCAGACTTTGATATTATCCGTGTAGTCAGTTACTGAAATAGATATTCCTTGCTTAGGAAGGAAACTATAGTGCCTTTGAGTAGAGGAAAGTATTTCATGTTAGCAAGCTTGTGACAAGGGTGATACATGAATGATTTGGGTACATTTCTCTAGGATTCTACATTCACCAGACCTGCATATTACCAGGCAAACAGCTCACCCACATTGCTGAAGGGGGGTTCCTCCTGACTGGAATCACAGTGAGAAAAGCTTAGGTTGACTCTCCACAGCCTCACCCTGAACAAAGGGAGATTTTTTTTAACCAATTAAGACATGCTGAGGGCCTAGCCTAGAATGTAGAGCTTGTGTCCCTGAATTGGTATGAGATAGCTGAAAACTATTGTTCAAACTGTAATGGCCTTAACCTTGGTGTTTTAAAAGTTTTCTGGGTGTCAGTCAGTCCTTCTAGCCATAGATGGCACCAGAGGTTTATCTTCAAGTGTCTAGACATAGTAAATAGTTAGTAGAAACCTCATAGAATACAGCATGTCATGACAATGCAATAGAGACTACAGAAATAGTAAAAATTAAAACAACGCAAAATAAGGAATAGTGCCATAGTATATATAAAATAAGCCTAATACGTTAACTACAATCAGAGAAAGAGCACGTGCATGTATGAATACAATATAAGCCATGAATTCTTTCCTATCTCTGTTGTTAATTTGTGAATATGCATCACAAGTATTCTTGTGTAATCCAACTATGCAATTATAATTGAAAGTTGACTTGCTTATGACAGAAGGGATATGGTGTGTTTATTGTATAGCTGAAGCATTTGTTGGAGACAGTGACATCACTAAGTCACTGAGAGCCCCGACTCTAGTTTCCACAAACAGGGCTGGAAGACATCAGATCTAGCCTTGGTCCTGAGATGGACTCCAGGCTCTTCTGTGTGGCCTTGAGTCTCCTGTGTGCAAGTGAGTGCTGGGCAGGCTGCAGGTGTGCTTCCCTCAACAGAATTCCCCATTCTAGCTAAGATGACATCATCAGGCTCTGTCTTCCTCTATTCCAGAACACATGGAGGCTGCAGTCACCCAAGACCCAAGAAGCAAGGTGACAGTAACAGGAGGACAAGTGACATTAAACTGTCAACAGAATGACAATCATGATTACATGTACTGGTATCGGCAGGACCCGGGTCATGGACTGAAGCTGATCCATTACTCATATGGTGTTAACAACACTGAGAAAGGAGATATCACTGATGGGTACAAAGTGACCAGACCAAACCAAGAGAACTTCTCCCTCATTCTGGAGATGACTTCCCCCTCTCAGACAGCTGTGTACTTCTGTGCCAGCAGTGATGCACAGCAATGTGTGGCTGTCTCCCCTCTGCACATAAAGTAAGTTAGGAAGACAAGAAGCAAGAAGCCTGTTTGTCCCAGGAAGTCCCTGCCTCTGTAAGAGTCACTGAGCTCTGACAAGCTGGGAATGCTTCAGCATGGCTGCTTGTCTCAAATCTACCCCTTGTTTCTGCTTGCAGAGAGGAACCTGAACTCTTAATTGAAGCCCTGATGACTCTTTTGATAAGCTTACAGCCACTATCTCCCTCCCTGTGGACTTCAAGTTAACTTTTCAACCACTTTACTATCCACCTGAGTCACTTCTATGATCTCTTTCCAGACAGTGTTTACTCTATAGGCCAGTAGCCCCATTTTTCTACAGGACAGTAGCCCATAAGGTCCTATGTCATTTTCTTCACTCATCTCTATCATCAGCCTTTACCCAGCCTTCCCTGTTCTTTCCTCTACAGCTGAACTTGTCTACATTCCATTACTTCCTCATATGTGTTGTGCTGTTTTCACCTCTGGAGATATTTCCTAGGACACTTCTTCTGCCCTGAAGACACACCTTTCCCTCTTGCTCTGGATTTCTATTTCCCATGAAAATCTCTTTCAAGTAGGATCATTTTTCTTTTCCTTTTCTAAGGTTTTAATTTAGTTACAATATTTCTTCCCTTACTTCTTCTAACTCCTCACATGATTCTCTCCCCTTTCAGACTCATTGTCTCTTATTCTTTAATCATTGTTATTTTTGGTTTGTTGTTTTTGGTGTTTGGTATGAATACATAAATAAATTAAGCATGTTGAGTTTATTTAGGGGACTCATCTTGGGGAAGACTAACTCCCCTTTTCTTATCTTTAATTTCCAGAAGAAAAAACAAAGCTGGAGGAATAACTATGCCATATCTTAAGACCTTTTACTCTTTTTCTATATCTTCATGCATTTCCTTTTTCCATATCTTGATGAATTTACAAATAGAAGCATCATATTCTCTTGTTGTAATATGTCAGTAACTTGGCTCAGTGGCTGGTAATTGGGTAGATGACTTCAGCAAGCTGCTCATGCCACACCATGTTCTATGGACTGGGCAATAAAACTGTGTCAGCATTGAGTTTGGAGATTCCTGTCATAGTCACTTTTCTGGCCTGAGAAAATAAAGGAAGAAGGTGTGGTTTACCACAGTGTTCAAAGGTTTATGTCTATGATTAATGGGACCTGTGGTTTTGGGGTCTGTAGTGTGGCAGAAAAGCATGGCAGGAAGAATATGACAGAGTTGTCCTGCTCATCTTTTGACAGCCAAGAAGAAAGAGAAGAGAAGAGGAGGGCAGAGGAGGGGAGGGGATGGGAAGGAAGGGGAGGGGAGAGAGAACTGAGGAAAATGGAATTGTGTTTTCAATAAGACAAAAGGCATCTATTGGGACTGATGAAGAGAAATCATTCTCTCTGGCCCTTCAGCATTGTTAAGAGTAGTTCTTGTAGGAATGTAGTAGCAAATGACCTTGGGCAGAGAAGGAGGCAGTGGTAGTGTCTGGGTGTCACTTGGGGCATAATGATATAACACACAGTCACTGGTTGCTTACATCTGCAATGTTCAGATCATAACTACTTCAGAACTCCTAGATAGTTTAAATGTTATGGTGGGCCAACCACAGGCCTGGTTGTGGGCCTGGGTCGTAATTGAGCTGGTCAGTCCAGGCCACTGGGGCTGTCCCTCAGCCCTCAGGTGAGGGGCAGAGCCAGCTCCCCTATGCCCATTCCATCAGGGTCTGTTCACCCTCACCCATGGAGAAAGCTGGGACCATCTCTCTGGAGAGTGGGGAGGGGGCAGCTCTCCTGTGAGGGGCAATGTCAGCTCTCTTGCTACAGTGTCCAGCATGGGGCAGGGTCAGCTATGCCACGACCATTGAAGTGCAGGCAGTTCAGCATGACCTTCTGGTTTCATCAGGAATGGTTCCCATGGCCCCCTGAGGTGACATGAGCTACAGACATCAACACAGACCCTAAGCAGAAGGACCACAGACCTAGCCATGTCTTGTGGCAGCAGCTTGGGCCCAGATGACATCCTGGTTCTGGGTGGAAGCACAAGGCACTCAGATCAGGATGGCTCTGGTGGTGGCAGGGCCCGAAGACACCAAGACCACAGGTTATGGTCTGGAATATGGCCTCCGTGTAACCTTGGTGGCATCGTGGGCGGTGGACTTCAACACAGATCCTGGCTGCGGTAGAACCGTGGACCCAGACATGGTCCTCAGCAGCAGCTCGGGCATGGACGATAGTCCCGGGTGGTGAGCAGGCCTCCAACACCAGCGTACTATCGCCTCCTTCACTTCTTCCATTCTGCCTTCCACAGCATATGAACCATTCTGCTTTTCTCTCTCTCCCATTTCTCTACCACATACTTGCTCATGGCACTGAGTGGGCCCGTGGCTGTCTTCCCACCAGCCCAGATCTTGAGGACCCAGGCTGGCCTCTTTAATATGTGAATCTTTGGGGGAACACTCCATATCTAAACCATAATATTAATCACTATTTTGCTTTGTAATATGGCACGCCTTGCTTAATGCAATTCATAACCAAAGAAGATAAAGAATGTTACTATTAATAAGAGCGTCAACTTAATAAATATAGCAGCAGAATTCACCTAAATTGTCAAGTCACAAAAGAGTGTATGGAAGTTACCACAAAACATTAATTTATTTCATTGTTACTGATAAATAAATCAGAAACTGCTGAAGTATTGATACTTGAGTTCAAACTTACCACATAGGGGCATTTTCTAAAGTGTTACAATATAGGACATGCATGGAGCTGTGGACTACCAGGAACTCTTTCATTCTACAGAAGAAAATGACAACCACATCAGAAAACATTCCATGGGATGCACTCTAACAAATACCATATTTTTTAGTTACCAGTGCATATGAATTACTTGTGTCTTTTCCTCTCCGTGCCTCCATGGAGGATTCAGCTATTAATCTCTGCTTTCATTTACTTTTGTTATTTTGAAGATAGCCTTTCTCTCTTTTTTACTTTTTAAGGATTATAATAAAATGCACACGGTAACACAGAAATTTCCTTTGATGCTTGTGCATTAGAGTATATTTGTTTACTGTCTGATGTGAATTTATGAAGTAAATTCACAAATTAACAAGCAAAAAGCTATGCAAGCTAATTGCATGCCCGGGGACATCAAATGAAAAGAAAAATGAATATCTAAACACCTACTTGTATCTACAGACTTCTATTCCTTCTTTACAGGCTTAAGTATAGGGTAATGCATGTAAGTTGGGAAAGAATAAATTGTTTGAGGAGTTGAAAATGTCCATAAGAGATAGAGTTAGACCCTGACAAGTCTATAGACCTCCTGTAATGACTTAATCCTCCTTGGTTGGTGGGACTCCCAGGGAGAGGGTCACGTTTCCTCAGGAGAATCTGTGTTTTTCTACCAGGGGGGAAGCTGAGGGAAAGGTGTTTTTTTTTTTTTTTTTTCCTTTACTGGCTTATCCCTAAGTTCAGAAGAGGCAGAAACCAAAGTAGCATACTGGACTTCCATTTTTGAACTTCATCACTATTTTTATATCTGTAACTATTTTTCACATATTCACTCTGTTGCAGAACAATCATCTGTATGTGTTTCCTAAAAAGTTTTCAACTGTTAACCCATTAAGCAGTAACTACTCTACCCTCAAGCCCAGTTTTGAGTTATAGAAATTTTGTCTGTTAGAGGAAGTGTATGTTTAGAATTATATTTTTCTCTTTGTGTCTGATTTTCTTTTACTTTATATAATACTTGTTACATTTGTAATGCACATTAAAACTTTACTTTTTAAAAAATACTTCATTGTATTCAAATTGTACATTTTTCTACCTATCCATCACTTTGTGGATTTTTAAGTTGTTTCCATCTCTCAATTATAATGAATAATCCTCAACTGACATTGAACTTCAATTATCTGTTTACCTCCTAGTATTCAACTTTTTGGAGTGTATATCTTCACACAAGATTGTGGAGTCATCCAATAATTCTCTTTGATATTTGCAGTAAGTTCCCAATTTTTGTTACGGCAGCTGTACCCTTTTACATTCCCATCATCGATGTGTGAGGATTACCGTTTCTTCACTGCTGTGCCCATGTTTTCGCCTGTTCCATTTTTGCTGTTGCTGTGACTGTCTGTGTGTGAAGTGGTACTCCAGTGAGCAGCTTTTGCGCTTCTTGAGGGCCAATGAGACCAAGCATCTACTCATGTGTTCATGGCATATCTGTGTGTTTTCTTTGGGGGAACACCTTTTATTGTCAGATGTGCTTTAGAGATTATTGCAGCCCTTAACTTTTAACAGTTTTACTATCATGAGATAGAAATAAAACTATGGTCCTTTGTATTTTAGACAAAATAAATGCATTGTTTTGGCTGAGGCCAGAAGACTTCTTTACGGGAAGGGACAATATACACGTGTGTGACTCCCCCAGAGCATGGCACTATATTCATCTTATAGGGTTTGAGTCCATCATCACTGTGCTGATTTAACACTAGGTAGTGCTCTAAGCCCAGGTTTGCAGTAATTCTGCTTTATACTTAGAGCCATTAAAAACAAGAGCTTGATGGGGAGGGAGCTGGTAACTTAAAGCGTGCAGCTGTCCTATGTACATCTGTGTAGGACTCACTACTTGAGATTGAATAACCTATCAAGGTTCATCCCCCTCTCAGAAGCCTGTAGTTCTTGTGTGTGTGTGTGTGTGTGTGTGTGTGTGTGTGTGTGTGTGTGCGTGTGTGTAAAATATAATAACAAAAGAATAATAATTATGTATATGTAACCATAATAATTGTAAAGATGTCATGAATTCAAGGGATTTAGAGGAAACACAGCAGGAGCTGGAGGGGTGTAGAGAGGTGAAGACATGATGTAGGTGTAGAAATAGAATACTCACGTAAAAAATTCTCAAATTAATAAAGAAATTAAAGATGCAGCTATCAGTAGAAGCTTGCTGCTCTCTATGGAATTTCACAAAACTCATTTTCTTTGTTATGATAAACTTTAATGAGCCACTCTTTGGCCTCCACCAGTGTGGAGATAGATGTTAATTCTACATCTCCATGGTGGTTATAGACTCTAACTTTGAGAAGCTGGTTACATATAAACAGGAGTAGTGTGGTGCTAATCCCAAATTGTGGCCTGACAAAATGAACATTAGAGGCAGGTCCAGCAAATGATCTCTTCCAGCCTAGCTCTGACTTTACTGTATGCAGAACAGAAGTCATACCACTGTCCTTGAATCATGAATAGGAAATCTCTGTCTACTGATTCTGAACCTGCAGCCATCAAGAGGCACTGGAGTTGGGTAAAGACCCACATGGTCTACCAATGAGTATGAGTGTGAAGTGTGGCTTAATTCTAGTGTCTAGTGGTTTGGATAGTCAGTAATACTATGAATAGTCTGTAATACATGAAGTACTACACAGAAGTTTTTTTTTTTTTCTCTTTCCACTGATAAAGATAATTGCTGCTCAATGGAAAGACAGAGCTGTAGCAAAATCATTAGGTGAAGAATATTTGCATCCTGTCCAGTACATGGATGCTAGATCACAAGTCAGGCTGAGAACTCAGAGACCCATCTACAAGGAGAAGGAATA
This sequence comes from Peromyscus leucopus, assembly GCF_004664715.2. Lineage (NCBI taxonomy): Eukaryota > Metazoa > Chordata > Mammalia > Rodentia > Cricetidae > Peromyscus > Peromyscus leucopus. The sequence goes on along the minus strand of NC_051065.1, from coordinate 46,336,320 downwards.
CTCGGGAGCACACCAGAGTAATGTTAACTGTGCATCTGTACCCTTCACTTAACCTCACTTGCCGTTGTGTAGAGTAACATAGAATGTATGTATGCCAGAAGGATAAAAAGCAAATATTTCTGGACATTTCTAGATGGGCTTGTTTGAAATCTGGCCAACAACATTGTAAGCATTTTTAAATTAATCGGTTTTCTCAGAATCCCAGATTATCCTACTCTGTACCTAACATGGATTCTGTCATCTATTTCTTTGATTGTCTTACTTGTGAAGTAGGGGTTGTCATGGAACACACAGGAAATTTCATCCCATGTCTTGAAATTCCTCAATTTCTGACACTTCACAGCTTGTCTGAGGAGCACAGTCTAACATTGTCTGAGGAGCACAGTCTCTAACATCGTCTGAGGAGCACAGTCTCTAACATTGTCTGAGGAGCACAGTCTAACAATGTCTGAGGAACACAGTCTAACATTGTCTGAGGAGCACAGTCTCTAACATTGTCTGAGGAGCACAGTCTCTAACAATGTCTGAGGAGCACAGTCTCTAACATTGTCTGAGGAGCACAGTCTCTAACATTGTCTGAACACAGTCTCTAACATCGTCTGAGGAGCACAGTCTCTAACATTGTCTGAGGAGCACAGTCTCTAACATCCATTCATGCTGCTGTCACCCAACAGTCTTGTCAGAGAAGGAAACATACACTGTCCTCTTGACGTCAAGAGGCCTTGTATCACTGAGTTATCAGGTGACGCAGCTTAAGCTGACCTCACATCAGCAGCTTTTCTACACTGTTGATGGAGACTGAATGAACAAAACCAGCTGTTCTGTTCATTAATTTTATGCCTCAGATCTTCACCTGGCAACATAAGCATATGTTTCCTAAATGTGGGAGACTTGCCTGCTGATCTTCCACCACAGAGTTATACCATTCCATGTCTCTGAGCACACATCCTTGCCTTGTTCCCCATGCCAAATTCCAAAGGTTCTCAACTTCCTCACCCACCGAACCATACCACTCAAGCAATGAGAAACATGTGTCTTTGTACCCAGTCTTTCTCCAGCTATGGAACAACAACAGTCGGGTGCTAAACAGTGCACTTTATTTGTAGATTGTATCCGAGTTGTCAGTCTGAACATTCATAAACCTGAAAAAGCTGTTTACATTTGCATTTATTATTAGAATATCTACAGTGATGATTTCTAGGCCAAGAAAGCTCTCTATCTTCCTTAGAAAAGATATCTATTCTAAGATGTATTCATTGGTGTTCTAGAAGTGCAGGCTGTATGACAGTGAAGGCTTTGGTGTGGAAAGCATAGGGGAGACTCACGAAAGCAAAGAATAAATTGCATCTTCAGATGAAAGAAAATCTACCTGTGCCAAGGGCATCACTTTACCCCTCTTGGAACACATCAACTAGTTTAATGTGGTTTATAACACTGAATTATACTGTGCCAGAACCTGATGAAAGATACATGCCTCAAATGAAAGATAATGAAAAGAAAAACAGAGGTCACCAGCCGATAATGTTGCCTTTGTGACATTCAAGTAGAAACATCCATCAGAACCTTAGAAGAAGGGTCTCCAGATGTTGAAGAAGATTGCATTCTTTGAAGGTCAGAGCTGCATGTGAGGACACTGGGTGAACTTACATGCTGTCTGTGTGGATGCTAACCATTTACGTTCACAGCCACTGCTATAAGACTGTGATTCTTAGGGAGTAACGTCATTGTGGAACTGTCATGTGGTATCAGGTAATGCAGATCACAGGACCTTGATATCATGGTGATCTTTCTTTTACCCTGACCCAGCCATGGGCACCAGGCTCCTCACCTGGGCAGTGCTCTGTCTCCTGGGGGCAGGTGAGATTTTAAAAAAGCAATATCTCCATTTTGCATTTCTCTGGGGGATTTTTCTAGTTGCTTCCAGTTTGAAACACTGTCTTCTTTTCTTACAGTACTGTCTGAAGCTGGAGTCACTCAGTCTCCCAGATATGTGATCATACAGGAAAGGCAAGATGCTTCCTTTTGGTGTGACCCTATTTCTGGACATACTACTCTTTACTGGTATCAGCAGCCCAGAGACCAGGGCCCCCAGCTTCTAGTCTATTTTCAGAATGAGGCTGTTATGGATGATTCACAATTGCCCAAGGGTCGCTTTTCTGCAGTAAGACCTGAAGCAGTCAACTCCACTCTGAAGATCCAGTCTGCGAAGCTGGAGGATACAGCGACATACCTCTGTGCCAGCAGTGTATCCACAGCAACGCGGAGACACCTCTCTGCTGTGCACAAAGCTGGTGGTTTTCTTCAAGCCAGCTTTCAGCAGAGACCTCTGCTTGCTTCTTATATTCCATAGACAGAGCGAGTCTGTAGACAGAGGCTATGCTGCATATAACTAGAGGTCACATTTTTTTTTTCTTGAAACATGAGGACAGCCAGTGTTTGAAAATAATATCCCAGGAACTCGAAGTATTTTTCAGTGACAATTCAAGAACCCCAAACTGAAAGTGACTGTTCACAGACTCAATTCTCAGAATGAGGAGACACCTGTTCTGTAAAATATGCTGTCAGGAAATACATCTAAAACATTACCAGATGGAGGTTATCTGGGAGAAACAGACAACAGGCTTTCCTGCTGGAGCAGGAGTATCTGAAAGTTTAGAATGCTACCCTTGGTGACATCTTTATATTACGCTTCTTCTCTTCCTTTATACTAGAACTTTCTATGGAACAAATTCTCTACACTATACGTTTTTTTTTTGGAGGACTTCTTTCTACTCTTGCTTGTGTGGAAATACATTAATAATTACATTGTTGATAATTTTTTGTGTATAATTTTAACTTATTTTCAACAATGTCTTAGCTTCATAGAAATACACGAAATGGATATTCTAGCAGGGGTCCTAGAATTTTATAGAATACATTTGAATTCCCATTAATTCTGGCCCTCTAGCTTGTACCTCCCAAGCTCTGGAGTTATAGGCATCCAACATCATGCCCAACCCAAATCTCCACTCAAACCAAGTACTAATCACAGAGAGCTGCAACTTTCTGATGTCTCCGACTCAGCCCCAAACTATTTCCGCTTTGATCCAGGTAGTTCAGGTGCTGCTGAACACACTTCACTGTCTACCTTTGTCTATTGAAACAGTGCCTTGGCATGTTAAAATACTCCTTGTAAGAACTTTTAAAGCAACCCAGAGCCCCCATGTAACCCCTGCTGATACCTTCTTCATGTCTGTCTCTATATCTCTACTAACTTCTTCCTGATTCTCTAAGATAATAAGAGAAACCAGTCTGAACTGTTGGGAGTGCTTGGAAACCAGCATGGTGGGGACCCGCTGCAAGCACCTCCACTTTCAGACCCTCTTCTCATTCCTTCTGTCCTTACAGAGTCTAATGGCAGTTCACAACTTCTGTTCCTTTTCATTCACTTCAGATCATCCCATCTATCTGGCCACAAGTTGTATGGTTGGTGACAACCATTCATTGCCTTTTGGTCATGATCTAAAAATTAGACCAAAATAATACCAATACTGATGATTTATTCTCTAACACAAACACATTATAAAATCTCACATCTTTTATACTAAATGAAGGAAGTCATAGCTTCTCTGCGATTTGTGTTGCTGCTTGTCGCTGGCCACTAGAATGCACTGTGGCTTCACTGTCACTTAGAATCTGTGTAGGGCTTAGAAAGCTATAATTGGATGCCATCCACCCTGGGTTTTTTTTTTTTGGGGGGGGGGTTGTCATTGCTGCTTGCTTGTTTGTTTGTTTCTGTGGCAGGGACTCTCAATGTCCTGGAGCTTTCCAAGCAGGCTAGGCTGGCCAGTCATTGAGTCCCAGTGCTCTGCTTGTCCTCTCTCTCCAGTATGGGGTAACAAGCTCACAACATCATGGCCAGCTTTTACAATGTAGTTTCTAAGAACTGAACTCAGGCCTTTTTAAAAATTATTTGCTCTTTTTACAATTTTCCCCCTTTTGTTTAAAATAGATTCTTTTCCCATACACTATGTCCTGATTACAATTTCCTCTCCCTTTACTTCTCCTAATTCATCACCACCTCCCCTCCCCTCCAGATCCACTCCCTTTCTGTCTCTCATTAGAAAAGAACAGGCTTCTAAGAGATTAACAACCAAACATGACCAAATCAAATACAATAAAATAAGACAAAAGCCATCACATTGAGGCTGGACAAGGCAACCCAACAGAAGGAAAAGAGTCCTCAAGGGCAGGCACAAAAATCAAAACCCATTTGTTCACATACTCAGAAGTCCAATTAAAGCACTGAGCTAAAAGCTGTAATATACACACAGAGGGTCTGGTGTGGACCCATGGAGGACCCATGCTTGCTGCGTTAGTCTCTGTGTGCTCATATGCACCTTGCTTAACTGGCTCAGAGGGCCTTGTTCTTCTGATGTCCTCCATACTTTCTTTTACACTCTTTCTGCCTTCTCTTCTATGGGGTTCCCTGATCTCTGGGGGTGGGATTTGATGGGGACATCCCATTTAGAGCTGTGAGTTCCAAGGTCTCTCTCTCTCTCTCTCTCTCTCTCTCTCTCTCTCTCTCTCTCTCTCTCTCTCTCTGTCTCTCTCTCTGTCTCTCTCTCTCTTTCTCTGCATAATGTCTGGCTGTGGGTCTCTGCTTCTCTGATGACGGCTGAATAAGACACTGTTCTATGATGATAGCAAAATGTCATTAGGAGTTATTTTATTGATTACCCCCCCCCCTTTTTTAAGACAAGCAGTGTTTGGTTTTACCCTAGGTTTCTAAGCTCTCTATTCTGATTCCTGGTCACTCAAGGAGTGTTGGATGGGTATGAGTCGCATCTCATTGAGTAGGCCTTAAGTCAAATCAGACAATGGTACTCCCACAAGCTTTGTGCCAACATTGCCCTAGCATATCTTGCAGGCAGGGCAGATTGTAGATCAAAGGTTTTGTGACTAGGTTGGTGTTTACTTTTTTCTCTTTGGTAGCCTGTGGAGTACCTTCCAGGACCAAGGACACTAGAATGTAGGGGTGAAGGTTCTATGTGGGCACTAGATAAGAATACATAGTACTATTTTCACAAATCTTTAAGAATAAGACAATCCCTAATTTTTTTCATTGTAGGGATAGAGAGGAAGTTGTTGAGTTAAAGTATTTGATAAAATTCAAGAATAATGTATCATAGAGGTCTTTCACCCCACAGAGCTTTCCATCAGTTTTTCAGGGATAACAGAGCTGTTATCATTCCTGTGGAGTTTAAAGGATAGTTCTTAAATGACCAGTGAGTGATATGAGTGTGAGTATGTTAGTTGGAGGACTGTGCCACCAATGAAGGAATACGGCAGTTTTCAGAGAAGCTGCCTTGTGAGAAGACAGTGAATTCATTTTTAAATACTTGGAGTTTGAAGTACAAATGGAAATAACAGCTTCTTATAAGAGGAAGGCAAGAGAGAAGGACTCAAGACTTGATAAAACCAAACCAAGCTACCAAGAGCCTCAAACTATGTCAGTCTTCACCTGAATACCGCTGCAGTTGTATTCAAATCGACTTAATTCATCTTGAGAGCTGTAGCCTCCTCTTCAAGAAGCTTTCAAGCTAGGGCTGGGCTTGAAGGTATTCCTGGCTCATTGGATGATGTCACTGACCAATAGATGACTTAAGAGAATCAAGCTTTTTCAGAGTCACTTTGCTGCTCACCTAAATCCTTGGTCTGGATGTTTTGCACCTGTTCTCATCCTGCTATGGGCATCCAGATCCTCTGCTATGTGGTCTTTTGTGCTCTGGTAGCAAGTAAGTCCCAAGGACACTTAACATCATCACACTGGCTTTCTTTATTCAGGACCCCGTCCTCCAGAGTTTTCTTATTCTCTCTTCCACTTTGTCTTTTTTTAATATAGATCACACAGATGCTGGAGTCATCCAGTCACCCAGGCATGAGGTGGCAGAGAAAGGACAAACAGTAACTTTGAGGTGTGAGCCAGTTCCAGGTCACAATGATCTTTTCTGGTACAAACAGACCAAGATACAAGGACTACAATTGCTGAGCTACTTTCGCAGCAAGTCTCTTATGGAGGATGACAAGACACTCAAGGATCGATTCAAAGCTGAGATGTTAGATTCATCTGTCTCCACTCTGAAGATCCAGCCCACAGAACCCCAGGATTCAGCTGTGTATCTCTGTTCCAGCAGCTTAGCCACAGAGCTACACAAGGATGTTCTGCCAGTACAGAAACCCTTGTGTGCCCCTCTCCCTTCAACCCCTACATGTTCTAAGTGAAGTTTTCTGTACTCCTTCATATAAAAAATGGGATTGGGGCATTAAAAAGACAGGAAATCATACGGCATCAATAAAGCAGAGCTTGGGTAAAAAATGATCTTGAAGGGAATTCAGGGATTCCTCACATATTGTTTGTGGGCTGAAAGCTCACATGTTATGTAAACATATGCACCTATGATGTAAATTCTATGTTTTCCATCTCTCTCTGAATTAGGCAATCCTGGTGAGAGCAATGTCCTGTGAATTCTTCTGTTCATTCATTCTCTTTTCACTCTGAGTTGTGAAGACAGTATTTTAATGCTAATTTCAACTCAGTATTTCTATAGTGTTTTCTTTTTTATCACACATACGTGCAAAGCCTGCTACCAATGGCAGTTTCTTGTAATCTCAGAATGCTTGTGAATATGGCTTCATGTCCTGTATAGTCCCAGAATGGGAACATCCCAAACCATTAGAGTCTTTCTGTCTTGTTTGTCCTCTCCTTCCTGAACCCGTCTCCTTAACACTTAGGTCTACATGTTCCTTCTGATTTGTGAGATATAGTCAGCACTAGAATGTGTCTCCACAGTTTTATTGAGCTCTTCTGCTATCTCGTTTCACACTGATGAATTTCTATCAAGATAAACTCATGCAAAAGATGTCTATGTTTGAGTTACTAAGGCAATTAGGTTGACCCAAGTTCTGCCTCATAGTCAAATTTCTTCACTCCTTGGGTTAATTGTGTACTGACTTTTGAGTTGAAAACAATACAGAATAGCATGCAGATGTTTTTTATGTTCACCAAGAGACATACTCTACATCTTTATATATAGCTTATCCTGTCTCCTTCTTGTTTCTTACAGATTATTTCCGTCTCCTATAAACCCAGCTCATTTAAACATAGAGCCTATCTTTTCATTTAGTCCTTCTGCCCTGTATTTACCTTGATGTCACTATCTCATGGAAAATTGACACATTGTTTAATTTATCCATTCCTTGACCTTATTACTCTGCAGGATTTTACTTTCTTCCAAATATTTTCAAACTTGGTTTCATGATGACAGTATGGGCATGTTGAACAGATAAATGCTTTTTTTCTTTCAACCTTAAGCATCCAGAGTAGAGGGACTTTGTCTGATAGTTTCTCCATAAATTCTAACACTAAAGAAGTTTAGAAATGAACGTATCTTGAATAACTCAGTGGGTATGAACTGAAAATGCCAAGTTGTTTAGAGATGCTGTTCCATAGCACACGACACACTCAGCATTCCTACAACCAGTCTATTTAATGACACACCAGTGTTTTCAGTAAAAACGTGTGCAGATGTCCTGATTTCTTTTTTGTCTCCCAGCAATTTCCAGTGCTACTTTGCCTTTGTGAATACTTGAGAATGCCTCAATATCAGACAGTGTGATACAATGATCTTGAGACACACTTCCCAACGTTTCTACATTCAGTGGTTGTCCAGTGAGAAGAGGATCGCAGCCCCATTGAGGATGGCAGCTGATGCTTCATGTGGTTAAGTAGTCAGATGTACATAATCTCTTTGCAAAACATTCTTACACAATTTAGCATCTCTCTGTGGATTTCCTTTTGCAGATTCCACCACCATCTCCACACTTTCCAGCTCCCTAATTACTCTTGGATGCTCATTTGTGAAGCAGAAAACTGTACTTACTCTTTTTTCGTCACATTAGGATATAATAAGGCTCATTTGCTGAAGGAAGAACATGGAGGTAGGTCAAGATTATTTTCACTGGTTAAAATGTGGAAATTGGGACTTCATAAATGTCACTCAGCTCTCTTGTGCTTCTACTTACATGCACAGTGCCCTCTATTTAGAATCATCCAAGACAGCATCCCTGCACTAAAAACAAAAATCTTTGTTCTTTGAAAGACCCTGTTAAGAATATCAAAACAAAAGCTGCAAAATATAGAAAGTATTTACTAATCACCCCTTTAATAAAATAATTAACATTAAAAATATTGAGTCAAGATTTACAAAAACATCCCTCTAACCCATACACTCAAGAGCTTTGTCTCACAGCATTACTTACTGGGTATCACACCTTAGGAAACATCCCTGCTGTCTCTGGATGACTCAAGAGTGGTCATAGCATTTGCTGAGGCTGATTCTCCAGCCCTTGTTTTTCTTGTACATATAAATGCAAATTCAACAATGTTTCTTCCTAAAAAAAAAATATAATACAGGGGACTGGAGAAATGCCTCATCACTTAAGAATATTTGTTACTCTTCAATAAAACCTGAGTTCAGTTCCTAGCACCCTACCAAGCAGAGGGCCCCTCATAACTTCCTGTAATTCCAACCCTGGGGGATTTGATGACTTCTTGCGGCCTCCACAGGAACCTGAACACACTTGATTCACATGGGTGCACACATACATGTAAAAGTACATTTTTAAAAGTCCAAATACTTCACTTACAGAAAGGACATATACCCTATTTATCATTGCACTAGGTTACTCTATGTGATGATAAACCACAAAAGATGTACTTGTGATTAGTAATAGGGTTATTCACATCTCCACTTGCTTTTTCAAATGCAGAATATATATTTTGAATGTTACTGCTGTAGGCTTTTGTTTTCTATATAACATACAGAATTATTCAATGGCCAGTGCTGTTGTCTGAATATTTTCTGGAATGATGGATGATTACAAATTCTCTCTTCAATAGTAAGAGATTAAGAAAAGAAAACTGAAGTCTTATCTGATATCCAGTCTTCCAGACAGTGAAAAATTTCTCATTGAACTGGGTTCCTCAGGTAGATTATCGCAGGAGAATTTCTCTTTCTGAAAGTCTCTACAAAGTCAAGGAGATAAACTATTCATAACAGTGAGCTCCCAGACGGGGATAATTTAGAGTCTGCAACAGTCAGCACAACTGGTCAGGCTCTTTCTGATGAAGAAAATGTGCATAAGAGGACTCTCAAGGCAAAGGAAATTAGACTATGTATACAAGAAAATCCAAAATCAATCAACACAATTATTGCAAAAGCTTAAAGGATGATTATAGAAACACCTGTGGTTGATGCAGTGTGCCAAAGGGAATTCAAATTTCCTGAAAAAATAGATGAGATTACACCGTGATTTGAATTTTGTTCCTCCTTACCATCAAGGCAACAAAGGAAGGATGCTTACAATGGAGAGATGCTATAGGCTCCTACTACATCTTGAAGAAGGTGCTGGAAACACTGAGCCAATTCCCCACCTTGAGAAGTAGGAAACAGAAAGACAATGTGTGTAGTTTTCTCAATGCTGCACCTAATAAATTCAGGATAAACAAACTCACATCCATTAGAACATTAAGAACTTAAATTTTCAAAAATCATCTACAAATTATTACAAACACAATAAAAACATGGATTCTGGTAGAAAATTATTTCTATGTGAGGAAAAGCAGCATCTTAAGAAATATACACCATTATGTGGAAGACAGGAGGGTCTGATTGGATTCTTAAAAGGAACAGAGAAAAGATTTAGGTTTCATGTCTCTCTGGGGAGACAAGAGAGAGGTTTATTTTAGGTTTTACTAAGTCAGACAAACCAATAAGCTAACCGGAAAATCCCATTAGCGGGAAAATCCAGGCTCTAGGAGGCAAACTGGAATGGTTCCCCAGGAGAAGACAGGATCCAGGAGACTGTCAAGTAATGACTCTGAAAATCACAAACACGGGGAGTTTTGACAGAGACGCCTAGGGAGATCAAGGAAAATATTTAAGCTATAAGATCTTCAGCTACACAGTTTGACAAGAGAAACTGCTGAATTAATTATTAAAATTGCAGCCCTCAGAAAAGTGTGGTGCATACAAAAGGAGAAGCAGGCAGGAAGTAAGGAGAAAAATGTATCTATAAATTTGTGTGACAGAAGAAATAGAAGGTATTAAATATTTATTTTAATAGCTCTTGTTTAAGAGATTTCAGAGTTTATAAATTTCATCTCTCACCAGGGAAGAGCAAAGAGATAAAGTCTAGCAGAATATATTTGAAAGACTGATGCTGTGGGCCTAGATGCAGACAAATTTAGTAAAGGTATTATATGCCAATGAATACTACTCGTTGGAATAGAATTTTTTAAAAAAAATTGAAAAGAAACCGTTTTAAACATTGAGAAATTCAATTTAATCCTCCTTAAATGATTGAGTAATAGCACATTGAGAGAGAAATGATAAAATGTGTGTTATAGTGAAAATAAAGCATTATAATAGAAAAACTATTAAGGCCTGTAACAGAGCAGAATTGATATGTTATCAAATTAATAATAAAAAGACAATTAGTTTTTCTTAGGACATTATAACGATTTTCCTGTTTTATAGTTATTTGTTTATTTTTATTTGTGTGTGTGTGTGTGTGTGTGTGTGTGTGTGTGTGTGTGTGCCTGTATGAGTTTATGTGTACCATGTGTACATATGGGCCCAAGGAAGTTAGAGGGTGTTGTATTCCCCTGGAACTGGAGTTACAGGCAGTTGTTAGCCTCCTGATGTGGGTTCTAAGAGCTAAACTCAGGGCCCTGCAAGACCATACATGCTCTTAAGCATTGAGCCATCTATCTAGTTCATGGGAAGAAATTTTGAAGAAAATGAGTTCATATCATATCCAAATTTAGAGCATCTCTGAGTAGTGCCATCATGCTATCGCTATTGGTGGTTCATTCTGATACCACTAAAGCTTTTCATTGGGTCTTTTTCTTCATACTAGGAGATAAAGCAGTATAGACTGACAAATGAAGAATAGGTAGTTAATTCATAGCTTGGCAGTTGGCATCAGACCTTGGAACTCCTTACAATAATATTGGCAATCATTATGTCTGTCTGAGGCTCAATTTGACTGCCCAACAATGGTACCAAGGCTATACTATAAAGGGTATTGAAGGGCATTCCTCAAGACTGATGGAACAGAGAGGTCCTCAAAGAGCGAGTCTGAGGTGTCTGGGCAACACAAATCTTGTGGACCTCAGGGGAAATGTTTGTTCCCTATTCCCTTGATAAAGGCTGGGTCTGTTGAGTAATATCCCTAGTCTGCCTCTCCTCTTCTTACCTTTCTCTGTGGTAGGAGAACTAAGTTTAATTGTATGGAAGAAGAAACTGGGCATGTTAAACTTAAGTTCTCTACATTTATTTTTGTGTTTGTTTGTCTATGAAAATTCTGTCTATTCCCCTGCCTCAGAATTACAGGAAAAAATAGTGATCAGAGGTTTCATTCAGTTGGAGTGGCTGGCTGTGCTAGAGAAAGTTAGTCAAGGTTTGGAATGATGCAAGTTGGCCAACTTTGTCAAGTAGATTAGTCCTTCTATCACCAAGATCAACACTGATGTTTTGATTTTTGCTTTTCAGACTTCATTATCCCATTTCCAAGTGTTTTCCATGTGAGAAAGGGTTGTATTATTTTTGAAACTATACAATTCCAAGGACTCTAATTTGCATTGCTCACAGCCACTATAATAGCACCATCCACACTGGCTGGAGAGCTCATGTCTAGAGCATCTGCCCTAGTGGCCACCAGTAGGCACTGTGGGACTCTACAGGAGTTAGACTAGAGGACTGTATGACAGTGGGGATGCTGAAGAAAATGTTCAGGTTCAGGCTTTGGATCATTGATCCTTTTACTAATACTAGGTAGGTAACAAAAAAATGAAAAGGTTGGGCCCAACCTTGTCTTGTGTAAATTAGTGAAGAAGAACAACAGTGAGCATGGGATTCTAGAAAAGCCTGGAATGCTTGTTTGACAAAGTAGCCACTAATACACATGACTGCTGTAGAGTCCAAATTTAACAGGTGTTTCATGAAGGGTTTTGGTGAGAAAAATTGCAAACAAACAAACAAAAAGGAACAAGTGCTCTGTTCCCTCAAACCCTCCTATGTAAGGCTCCCTTCCAAAGAGGTGTTTTCTAAGGTGGCACTGAGAGAGACTCCAAAGATTGTGATTGTGGTCAATGCTGCAATTCTGTGATGGAGAAAACCTCTGCCTTCTAACTGTTTGTGGGTCACTCAGATGAGGCACCAGGTTGGATCTCTAGGACAGTGTAATTGTTCCTGCTAAGGAAGATGGCCTTGATGAAAACAAACAGACAACAATAAAAAAATCGATCTCCCAAACTAAAAGAGAATATTTAGTAAGTCAGTGCTGGTTAGGGGGACAAGTTTTAAGCACAGAAAAGATGAGACAGACACTTTGCAGGCCACTTGCCTCTGCCCTGTGGAGCACTTCTAAGCCTCTGCTTCTGAGTGTGTTGAGAAGCTTTGTGCACTGATGCAAAACAAAAACAAAACATAACCAAAACAAGACAAGACAAGACAAAACAAAACAAGACAAGACAAGACAAGACAAAACAAAACAAAAAAAGAGTAAAGGAACCACCTCCAGAAGATAAGAGCATCTGTTGGAAAAGGCTTTTCAGTAACCTAGTCCAGGTTTTCCCTGTCTCTGTGATGAGGAGTTCAAGGCAGGGCTCTGAGGAGCAAAGTGAAGAAGCTCCACGCAGAGGAACCTGCACTTTGAAAATTCCACAAGGATATTATCACCAGACAACTCTATAAGGTCTTTGGGGAGCCCAAAATATGATATTTTTTCCTACAGTAAAAATTAACAAACAACAAAAAAACTAGAAATAGATGCCCAATCATGTGTTGAACTTCTTTCTAAAGGTATTATTTGTTTACTTACTATATTTTTTCATTTTTAAGTGCATGAATGCTTTGCTTACATGTATGTCTATGTAACACTTGCTTGCCTGGTGCCCACAGAGGCCAGATAGGGTGTTGGATGCCCTTGGACTGGAGGTCCAGATTGTTGTGAGCTGCCATATGGGTGCTAGGAATCAAACCTGTCTCCTCCAGAACAGCAGTGCTCTTAACCACTGAGTCATCTCTCAAGCTCCTAAATTTATTTTATTTTTAGTTAAAATATAATTACATAATTTCCATGCTCCATCTCTTCCTTCCAACTCATCCTATACCCATTCACTCTCCCTCAAATTTGTGGCCTTTTTCATTAATTATTATTGTTACATATAAATATATAAACACAACCTGCTGGATCCTTAGGTTTGCTTGTATATATGTTGTTAGGGCTGCCTACTTGGTATTGGAGAGCCGATTGGGGTCATGTCTGGGGAAGACTAATTATCCTTCTCTCGGTAGTTATTAATTGCTTACAGTTCTTCATCTAGGAGCAGGGCCATTTGACATGGATTTCCTCATCTATGTTGGAGAGTAAACTAGTGTTGTCATTGTTCAGGTCTTATTCATACAGTCATATTTTTGATATTTCATGGCTGTAGCTCCCGTCTTACCTAGAAAACACAATCTTGCACCTGACTTCCTGGTCTTCTCATCTTTCTGCTCCGTCTTCCATGGTGTTCCCTGAGCCTTAGGTGTAGGGATTACATTGTAGATCTATCAGTTGGACCCGGACACCCAACTGTCACTTGTTCTCTGGATTTTGACCAGCTGTGGCTTTCTGTAATGTTCATCATCTGCTTCAAAAAGAAGCTTCTTTGATGAGGATTGAGATCTGCATTTATTTGTGAATATAAGGATAAGTATTTTGAATGAATGCAGGTAGGAATTATACTGATATTTTTCCCCCTATGGCAAGTACATTTTATTTTATTTTTTATAATTTGATTTATTTTACATATCAGCCTGTCCTCCCTCCTCCCACCCCCAACCCTCCCCCAGCCCACTCCTCCCCCATTCCTATCTCCTCCAGGGCAAGGACTCCCCTGGGGATTCAGCTCAACCTGATGGATTCAGTCTAGGCAGGTCCAGTCCCTCTTCCAGGTTGAGCAAAGTGTACTAATTTAGGAAAGTGGTGATAATAGCTTCTCCTCTAAGATCCATGGTCTCAACAGCCATGGGCAGGCAGTTGTCTATATCTCCAGTACTATGCATGACTTCCATCCTGCTGAGTGGACCTTAAGATCAATTAGATAGCTGTTGGTTACTGTCAAGATGGAGGTCCTGCTATTGCACCATTAGGGCTGTCTTGCCATGCTTGTCACTGTTGTGGTTTTTAGGTTTTACAACCAGGTAATGTTATTAATTGCCCCCCTCCCTTGGCAACTTCCAATACACCTTCTGGTACTATGAAAGCTAGTCCTTCGGGAGGAGGCTTTCAGGTCAGAACTAGCTAGATTCTGCTGTGTTCTGTGTCCAAAGTGTGTGGTTTCTTCAACAATGAGGACTTGTTTTCAACTTCTGTGGGGAACCCAAGGGCAACAACAATAGCCTATATTGTTTTGGGGAGTATCTTAGACTCCTGACTAACAACTTAAAGGAAATTTCTCATGACTCGTACTAGAGTTTTTTTTTTTTTTAAATAGTTTATGGCTATTGTGGGGAGTATTATTACCCCAAATGACATATATCGATTTTAAATACACACACACACACACACACACACACACACACACTACACACACACACACAATTTTAAGTAAATATAAAATGCAATGATTCCCTATGGCTTTTCAAACATCCTCAGTGTTACTTATCCTTTCTCTCTCCCTTTCTTTTTGTTCATAGATTATTTTATAACTCTTGATATGTGAGGGTAGGTCCTAGGCACATTTTATGATGCTGTGGCCTGATTCTGAGTGTTTCCTAGGTATTTATATTTCATTTCTTCTATCTTTCTTTTTTTTTTTTTTTTTTTTTTTTTTTTTTTTTTTTTTTTTTTTTTTTTTTTTTTTTTTTTTTTTTCTGATATTTGACATCTAACTCAGAATCGCTGTCTGTCCGAGTGCTGATATCCAGCTTTTGCCATCTTAGTGTGTGGGTGCCAGCATGCTTCAGACCATCAAGATACAGCATTAGAAGGGTAGTATAAAAAGGACCAAAGACATACACACATATAAGCATGCTTATACACACCCATACACAGCACATAGATACAGAGATATACACAGCAATACATACAGAGACATTCATACACAAAGAGAGGTACACACACACACACACACACACACACACACACACACACACACATGCTTCCATACACACAGATGCATACTGGCACTAATGCTAGAGAGGAAGGAGCGGGCATCGCTGATCCTCTACCATTAAGAATATTTCTGTACCTAACTTCCAAGCCTGCCTGTCATTCATTTCTCTCTGTTGCCTTGACATAACAGAAATGATATTATTCTGCTATGCTCCCCACAGATGATCAGCACTAATTTAACTCAGTGGGATAACAACAACAACAACAAATTCAGTAATGGTGATAGTACTAACAGTAAAAGAAGACATGACATTGGGAGGAAGAAGAGCAGGTGGATCTTGGGGAAGGTTGGAGTTAATCGGGAGTATGGGTATGACCCAAATACATTGAGCACATATAAAAAATATTCAAAGAATTAGTAAGAATCACTACTAAAAGAAGAGTCTTCCAGTAGGTAATTTGATATGGGATGTGTCAGGGAAAGTAGAGTGGGGGGAGGTTGGGAGATGGGACAGTCATAGAGGCATGAAGGCTTTGGGAAATTAACCATCAGAAGGGGTGCTTTGAGTCTTTGGATGAACCATCCACCCATGTACCAGAGCAATTATTTATTTCAGTTTTTCTTCTATAGAAGATCAGTGCTTGCTTTTGAAAGGAGGTCCTCTAATCAGTGATGGAAACAGTGATGTCACCATGAAGCCATGCTCCACCTTGAGGAGACAGAGGTCCTAGAGACTTCAGCTGGGGCTTTTCATGCTCACGTGGGATTTCTATGGGTAAAGCCACTACCTCATCCTGCTATGGGCACCAGGCTCCTTTTCTGCATGGTCCTTTGTTTTTTGAGAGCAGGTGAGTTTCCAGAGATAAAGAATCTGCAGTTTGGGACATTGCTTGTTATGGTCGTAATTACATTCTTTATTCTTTATTCCTTTCTCTTTCTTTTCAGAACCAACAAATGCTGGAGTCACCCAAACACCCCGACACAAGGTGACAGAGAAGGGGCAAGAAGCAGCTCTGAGATGTGAACCAATTTCAGGACACACTACTATTTTCTGGTACAGGCAAACCCCTGTGAGGGACTGGAATTCCTGATTTACTTTAACAACCGGGATCCTATAGATGAAACAGGGATGCCCAAGGAACGATTTTCAGCTCAGATGCCTAATGCAAAGCTCTCCACTCTGAAGATCCAGCCCACACAACCCCAGGACTCAGCTGTGTATCTCTGTGCCAGCAGCTTAACCACAGAGCTGCAGAATCATATCCAGCTGGGGCAGAAACCATATGCTTCCCCTTCCCTGTCTGTCTCCCAGAAACAGTTCTCAGCAGGGGTCCCAGGGTCTTCTCACAACAGGAAGGATATGGGTTTAATGTCTTCTCTGTCCCTAGAGAAGACAAGAACAGAGGCTAATGAGTATCACATTAAGAAGCCTCCTTTAGGAAAATATGTATGTGGAGAAAGGTGTGTGTGTGTGTGTGTGTGTGTGTGTAAGGTGGGTAGGTGGAGATGGGTGGTGAGCAGGCAGAGATGGTTCATGGGGTTCCTCATATGTTTTCACAAGTGTGAGTGAGTCTAAGATTAAGTATATGTGTCATTCAGTGGGCCTTTCATATGATTATTGAGCTGAAGACTGAGTGTCAGGCAGGCACAGGAAGAATGACTATCCCCTGTTGCTTTACATTGGGGCTTCAACACCAGTTTTTGTCTCCTCTTAAAAAATGCACAGCTTCCTTAACAGCTTCCAGTGTTGAGATGATACTTTCACTTGATGTCACGCCTCACTTGTTCACCTCCACCGATGTCCTACAGATCATCTCAGGTGTTTATCTCCATCCTCACATTTTATGCCCTCAGTGGCACTTGACTTGAATCCCTTTAACATAGTTACCTCCATTGTCCTATCCTGTTCCTTTCTTTTCTTTTCCACCTCTCTGATGCTGTGGATGCACCAATTCCTCACCTTGACAGGAAACTGCCATCTGTACATACGATTCTCCTTCATACTCATGTCTAGAATTGTATTTTTTCAATTATCAAGCACCCTTCTGTCATCTGTTTTACTGGATAGTCTTTGCATGCATATCTGCTGACTTGGATCATGTGATGGAAGTCAATATGTATGCATAGGAAGTTGTATATATTATTTTGTTGAAATATTTTCTACTTTGGTTGAGTTTGTTGGCTGCATTCATACATCATAAACTTTTGGCAATTATAAAAACATTGCAAATGTAATGTATAATCATACATTATTGATTGAATAAAGAAGTCAAAAGCAAGATGGTCATATTTACTTATTCACCAGAGAGAGATAAGCAAGGTGAACTGTCAAGGTATTCTCTTGCAGGACATGGGTGCTTGGGACAAAACTCTGGGAGAGCGGTACGTCTTATTCACTACTGAGCCAGCCTTCCCAGTCTTTAGGAATACTCTGCAAAATAATACAAGGAATACAGGCTTATTTAAGAAAAGGTCAAATCAACAAATCAATGAAGTTGAAGTTTATACCCACTTTCTTAAGGAAGGAGAAAGTTGGACAATAAATTTCCAGTTAGTTGTAGAATGAGAAGAAACAGAGGCAGAGCAGAGCAATGATCAGTCTTATCTTAGTCTATTTGTTTTTCTTCCTAAGTTTGAAACACTATTTACCACCACATTTAAATGTAAAAGAAATAACATAATCATACAATATAAAAGAAAAAACAATTATATATTTTTAAAAACAGCAGTTGATAGGAAACATAGGAAACGCTAAAATCCTAATAACCTGCATGCTTTTGGGCCAAATGTGGGCCTCACAGTGGGAACTAAAAGTTGAAGGACCATTTAAATAGATGGCACAAAAGGTTCTAGAATTACATCTCTTGCATTAATCATAGCCTCAAAATGGTCCCATTCTTCATGAACAAAAAGCATTACAATTGAAAAATCCAGAAATGAAATTAGAAGATTAAATGTTTGATCAGGCCTTTGGGTGAAAGATAAGAAAGATATATTAGCAGAGAAAAGAGAAAGTTCATGCTGCGCCTTACATATTTGTGAAGTGAAACTTTATGACATTGTGTAGAAGGAAAATCACATTTTTGGGGACTGGGAAGCTGGATCAGCAGTGAATAAGATGTACCGCTCTCCCAGAGGACCCGAGTTTTGTCCCAGGCACCCATGTCCTACAGCTCATGACTATCTGTAATTTCAACTCTAGGGGATCTGAGGCCATTTTATGGCCTCCATGGGTACTCACACATTTGGTATATACACCCCCCCCCCCACACACACACACATTTTAAATTAAAAATGGATCTTTGGTAAGAAAGAAAACCACATGCTCAGAAACTAATCCAAAGGCATCCATAGTCATTGAAATCCTTGGAATTCAACAATAAGAAATCCGATATTGTTCTGGAAGGGTCTTTTACTTCTTACTGGGGCAGATTAATAGGGATCAGAGTTAATCTCCCCCATTGAAATGGCTTTTGTAAAAAAAGGCAAAAAATGGGTGAAACAAGAGTTGGTAAGACTTTTGTTGTAAATCACACAGCAAAGTACAGAGGTGCCTGGAAGATGGAACACATTGTAGGAACCGTTACGGCTACCCTACACCCTACCATAATGCCTGGATGATGCTAAGGCTGTGGGCTGTGTAAGATCTGGGTTTGAACTGGATGATCTCCTTGTGCTCAGAGCTAGAAAGACAAGGAGATGTGCTGTAAGCAGCCACAGGAAATCTAATATACCTTAGCATGTCCCATCAATTAACATTAGACTAAACTTAGGTCCTAGTATTACTGCTTGCAAATCTAGTTTTCATGTTTTTATCTAACACCCTTCTCCAGCTGCAACTATCTGAAATGAGTGTGAGACTCTGAGGTCCCATCTCATACATGCCTTATATGGGCTCCAGCAAAGTTCAAATCCTCTGTCAAGGTTCAATTGTAGCACCATTTCCCCTCCCAAATTTTCCAGTCATTGTTTTTAATTAGTGCACTGTTGTTTTTAATAAAATTGCAGTCATTTGATTTTATCAATAAAGATTCAGGAGCCAGATGCTGGGGTGAAAACCTGCTAGCCCAGAGAGGCAGAGAAAGCACCTGACCTTCCTCCTCTGCTGATGTTGATGTGCCAGAAAAATCTTTCTCCTATGCTGTCTCAAACAAAACTCCTCAAATTGAGTGTCCCTCCCATCTACTTCCTGTGTACCTCTCTATCTGTTCTCCTTGCACCCTCTTACACTCTTTGGTGTTTTTTTTTTTCCTGTCAACTGGTTGCTTGGTCCACCTCTTGACCTATGATTGACTTTATTTAATCTTGTTTACAATTTTCAAGCAGAAAGCTCTTAGATTAAAGAGATGTGCTAGGGCTGAGCCACACTACAACTAGAAACATTGTTTTCCAGTAAATTACACAATCTTGGGGTTCGAAGTATTATCAAATATTTTGTAAGAGTGCACATCAATAAAATGAAAAAAAAAAGACAAAGTCTCATGTCTCCTTGTGAATATTGTATTAGTTGGGAAATACAAAAGAACAAATACCTGGAATAAATGAGTGAAGCAAATATATGTTCAAAGTAAATGATGCTACCTGATAAAGAGCACAGGGAAAGAATCCATAGGTAAGGTGGGATCTGCGTTGCCTGAGTAAGGTCTTGAAAGTTAAATGAGTTGTTCACAGAAGGACTCAACAAGGAAGTGGCCTTTGAATCTGGAATACTAAGAAAATGACACCTAGAGACTTGCAGAGATCAGGCAGAATAGTATTGTAACCAGAGGGAAAGTTGATACAATCAGCTATTGGATGAGAGCCTGGGAAACGGATCCACTCTGAAGGCCTGGAGGACTTGGAGGACACTGGTGCTTAATTCTTTGTTAGATGCCAAGACACTGTGGTCATTCATGCTCTTCAAATGCAGCCAACACCCTCTGGCCTCTGAACTCCAGAAGCAATCACAGAACCCTCTCTTTATGCTGCCTTCACTAAGAAGGGGGAAAGCACTTGACTTCATTCTTGGAATACAGAAGTACCCGAGAAAATATGGATGGTCATATTTGGGTTTTGAGAGATTCCTCAGCTTCCTAATGCCAGAGTCAAAATGTGCATTTCTGGTATTTTACTTTGTTTTTGAGTATATGCTACCTTGGGGGTAACAGCAGGATTCTAGCCCACCCTGCTAGCCTGAAAGTTTTGAAACTCTGAATGTCAGCCTACATCTTCAAATCCCTTCTCATAATCACATTAGAAACACCCACTGATGGAAGTAAATACAATGAATCATAATGTATTCACTGTTGGTTTGTAGGTTCTCAGTGATGAGGATGGAAATGGGGTCAGCAAGGCACACCAGGTTACATTTGTATAAATTTCCAAATACCTTAAAAATTCACATGGTTGAGTGGATTGGCCAGATCCTTTCTCAGAGGTTAAAGCTAACCTTTCTACCTAGATCAGATCTGATCTTTTACATTTGAAACATGACTGACAGTATCTCCAGGTGTGTGTCAGCCAATCCAGAACATTTTTAGAGCAATTTCAATTGTAGAAATTTGACTATGAAATTATTTGTGTGGCTTATGAATAAGGATACATTGACCTGAATCCAATAGTTCTTTTTAAATGTTTAGACTCAGATATCCCTACCTTTTGTGTCCATATTTTGTATATCTCCCTGAACTGCATTAAAAAACTTTTTATTTTCCCTAGTCTGATCTGATTTAGTACCTCAAATTATCATCTAATTAATTTCCTACTGCTGTGGGATGTTCTTTCTGTATGCTGTGAATATGTGTTACTATGATTGGTTAATAAAGAAGCTGTTCTGGCCTATGGTGAGTCAGGTTATAGCCAGGCAGGAAATCCAAGAGAGAGAGATGAAGAAGAAAAGCAGAGGCGAAGGAGACTCAAGCCTGCGCCGCCCAAGGAGCAACCAGATGCCCACAGACTGGTAATGTGAAGACCATAGCCACATGGCAGAATATAGATTAATAGAAATAGGTTGAGTTAAGTTATAAGAAATAGCTAGCAAGAAGCCTGACACATAGGCCATACAGTTGGTAAGTTATACAAGCCTTTGTATGTTTACTTGGGACCAAGCTGCTGCAGGACATGAGTGGGAGAGATTTGTCCCCACTATGGAGCCTGGCAGGACAGGAGAAATTTCTGACTGCATCCTACTTCTTTAGATAAATGGATAATGGATAGTGACCTCAAATTTCAATTTTTCCAAACTTTTCAAATCCCATTTTCCTATTCTAATTGTGAAGGTTTGAAATTTTGGACAATCTGCACTCTGTTTTTCCATACATAAGTGGGTATATTCAATTTTTATCACAATACTATGAACATATTTCTACCTGTGCTTGCCAATTACCTTCTTTAGAATAATAAGCACAATGGGAAATTGATTTCTCAAATAGCTATATTTTGGGCATAAGTTTTCACTCAAAATTACAGGTAGAAGACACATGCAGAGTGCTCTTTCTTTTGTTATTCTGTGCAATTCATGGCCATAATGCATAGCAAGCTGTCCATTTATTCTTCCACTTTTTACTCTCGCAATTACAACCGAAAGTAGCAGCCACTAAGAAAACCAGGTTCTTGGTGGGTGAATTGTTTGACTCCAAAGCACAGTCAGTGAGAGTTTAATTAAGTACTCTGACATTTGAGAATGTGAACACTTGATATTACCTCCTATCACAGAGCACTGCTCCTTTCATAGTTTTGTTACCTTGGACATCTTATTTTTGTTATTTCATTTTTTCAATTGTCTAAGCATTTTGAGATATGATTGACAAATAAAAATGATACATGTTTAAATTTTTCAGGGAATGCTTTGATGTGTGTACATTTATGATATGGTTACTACTTAAAGCTAAGTAATATACCCATCATTTAGTTCCATTTTCTTTCTTTCTTTTTTTTCTTTGTGTGAAAACAGTTAAGACCTGTGTTCTTACCAATTTTCAAACATACAATATAGTATGGTTCATCACAGTTACCGTGTTGTACAACAGATTTCCAGAACTTTCAAGCACACTCCAATCACCAGTTTCTATTTTGATTAAGCCTAAAAATATGTCTCAGTGTTACAAATAATAGGTATTATTAGACAGTTAAATGACAGAGAGGGCTGCAACAAAGGCAGCTTCTTGGAATAAGTAGCAATGAGAGTTTTCAGGTCTTTTCATTCCCTATAATGTATGAAAGCTACAATTTGAATTCAATATGAATAAGTCAAAGATGGCTACTCCTTCAAACAGCTGGCCTTCCCTGAGCCAGGATGTATAGGATTTATATGTTTAACTTGGCAGAGGAAATTCTGTGTCAATCTGGGAGAACATAGTCCTGGAAAGTAGCTGGGTACTGGAGGTCAGAAGAACTATGAGCAGAGCACAGCGTTCTCTGTGGGATGAAGGGGAGGAGGGATCAGCGCCTTGTTTTCTCATACTGCCATTGGACTTTGTGTATTGCTTTTAATCAATAAATTCCCTCCTCAAAAATAGCTTTGTGATGTGAAACACATGTTGAAAGCCAGAACTCATGACCTATGTTAACTATGAAGGTATCTCCTGGGAATTCACACCACATGCTGACACACCTAGAACAAACTTAAGACTGATTCACCTGTTTATAACACAATTCGTAGAATGCTTATTCATTCATGGCTGTAAGGACCTACACTTGGGAATATGGAACACATGAGTAGATGGACTCTGAGCTACTGTGTGGGAAACTAGAAGCAAGATGGAAACTCCAGGTGAACACGAGACAGATGCAGGGGCAACAAACTGTGAAAATGTCCCAGAGAAGCAGTAAATAATACTGAGGGTCAATTTCTGCTTCACACCTGGTGTAGCTGAGCCAGACGTCCCTACCAGCAGGAAGCTGAGCACGCTATTGCAACAGGAAGTGATTCTACCCTAGTGAAGTCACAGGCAGGACTTCCTATAAGAGACCAGGGACTCTCAGAACTCCCACCTCTCAAGGATCAGAGGTAGGCTTAAAGCTTTGAACAGACAAATGCTTTCTTCCTGTTTTGGCCCCTCCATGGGTCCTAGACTTCTTCACTGTGTGATCTTCTGTCTTCTTGGAGCAGGTGAGTCCTGAGCAGGAAGGGGATCATTGTGTAAGGCTGTCGTGTACTCAGTTCTGTGCCCTTCAGTTTGTGATATCAAAATGGTCTCCACCTTAACTCACTTAAGTCTTTTCTTTTTTTTCTCTGCAGCTTGTGTGGATGCAATGGTCATGCAGAGCCCAAGATACAAGGTTGCCAGGGTTGGAAAACCAGTGAATTTAAGCTGTTCTCAGAATCTGAATCACGATGCCATGTACTGGTACCAACAGAAGCCAAACCAAGCACTAAAATTTCTGCTCTACTACTATGATGAGACATTGAACAGGGAGGGTGACATTTCTGATAACTTCCAACCCAGCCGGCCCAACACCTCTTTCTGCGCTCTTGACATCCGCTCTGCAGACCTAGGGGATTCTGCCATGTACCTCTGTGCTAGCAGCAGAGACACAGGGCTACAGCACCACCAACCCTCTGTTCATAAACCTTTTCCTTTTCCAGACCCAAGTATTTCATCTAGAACCACCCCTCCCTTCTTACAACAGTAGGAAGTGGGTTTAGGGCTGTCATTTCTCATCCACAGACAGAAGTTGACCGACCATAAACCAACAAAACCACTGGTAGTTATGTCAAGAGTGGAAAAGCGATTACATTCAATTTGTAGTATTTTCCTATGATCTCAAATTCTTTCCCCTTCAATGGAAAAATAGAAAATAACCCACCCATTTTTTTTTAAAAATCTTAGTTGAATTCTTACAAGCACAGCCCTGTTATATGAAGGGTAATAAAGATCTGATGTTATAAACAGGCAGATCTCTGGAATTTGGAGAACTTTTGATGTACTGTGTATTCTTTAAGAATTCATACATTTTCAGCCCAGTCACCAAAGAACTACCTGTCTAATGGGAATGGAAAATTACCAATTCCTCAAGATGACAATCTTTTAGAAAAAAAGTAATCTTGGAGGCAAATATCCATACACTGATCTGTTCATACTTGGGTAAGAGGTACTGTTGACATGACAGAATGGAAACAATTTCTAGATTAAGAAATTATATTGAGAGAGGAATGTGTTTGTGGATAAATCTCTTACAGTTATCTCTATATAAGTGGATTATCCTGTCACCAAGGGAGATAAAAAAAACACGGGAGAATGTTCAAAGGAAAACTACAGAGTAAGGACAACTACAGATGAGAGACTCTGGATCCCTTGTCCAACTTAAGCAAGGTCTGGCCAGTAAATATTGTAACCTTAGAGACAATCACATGAGAACATATATATTTATATATTGTCTTACAATTAACATCCCTGGTAATAATGGTGTTCTGAAGAAAAACAGAAAATATAAAGTGATAGGGTAATCATAAAAAACCCACTCCCAGGTCACCTCTGGACTTGATTTAAAATTTTCTTTTTTTTCATTGAACGCTCAGAAATGTTTTACTGTTACCATTTTTTTTTTTATATGCTTTCTCACATTCTATTACCTCATGTGGGCTTGCAACTCATAGCTAAAGAAGCTGTGTCCGAGGGGAACATATGGTACATTATAAGGGTCTAAGAAGGGTTAATTAGGCAGGGTACCAGCATATAGGAAGTTCTAGGCCATATACTTCACATACATGGTATTCTTCTTAGTTTTCTCCTGCATCCAAATTAACAAAAACCCTGAAATGTCTTCATATTTTACTAATTGAAGTTCAGTGAGAGTCAGTAAGATGTACAGTAAGCTGATTGCTTGTCTGGCATTTAAAATAGTGTTCTCATTAGATTCAATTCACTGTTATCATCATGTTTAATTAAAAGTGACAAAGGAGTTAGAACAAGCCGATAGAGAAAACTCAAGGGTACAGACAGCTAAGGGCTGACTATTAGAGCTAGAAAAGTGGGAAGCCAGATAACAGAGTAGATGCCAGGAAAATAAGGAGCAGCAAGTCCTCTGGAGAAAGATAAGGCTGAGTGCATTTCCTAGTGTTGGGCACAGGTCTGGGCTCTGATGCTTCCTCCTGTCCTGTGACTACAAAACTGTGAACAGTTTTGGAAAACTCTGGTATCATTGTCTTCATTGTCACCTTGACTGGATTAGGAAATATATAGGTGAATAAGAAATATCCGGGTGTGACTATGGTGTTTTCATAGCTGATTTGGCTAGAAGGGCTCTGACTCAGTTAGTGACTGGGTTAAGCCATGGATGGATTCAAAAGTTGAATAGAATGTACTAGAGTGGTGGGCTATAAAAGACAGGTCTGGTGGGAGGAACTAGGAAAGGGGGCGTGTCCTTGGGGCTTGTATTCAACTGTGTCTCCTCTCATATGAGTCCCTTCTGACTCCTGTCCACCAGGAGTCTATCTGCTTCCTGGATGTTGAGATTTAAGCTGCATTTGTCCTGGGCTGGCTCTTTTGTAACTGTGAGCTAAATAAATAATTCCTCCCTTACACTGTTTACAACAGATAACTTGGTCACTGTTATGCAGAAGTAACTAATGCACATTGCTTGAGGAAAGTATAAATTTTGACTGTTGAGAAGGCTAACATGGGATTGAGTGCTGTCAATAAAACATTTGGGTATAGTTTTTTCTTTTTTATATTTTTAGTTTGTTGGGCTTTTTAAAAAAATCTTTTATTGAAAATGGATTTTTTTTTCATACAATATAGTCTGATCACACTCTCCCCTCTCTCTATACCTTTCAGTTTCTCCCTACCTCCTCCCATCTGGATCCATACCCTTTCTTTCTTCTTTTTAAAATAGTGCTTTCTTTCTTTCTTTTTTTTTTTTTTTTTTTTTTTTTTTTTTTTTTTTTTTTTTTTTTTTTTTTTTGGTTTTTCAAGACAGGGTTTCTCTGTGTAGCTTTGTGCCTTTCCTGGAACTGACTCTGTAGACCAGGTGGGCCTCGAACTCACAGAGATCCGCCTGCCTCTGCCTCCCAAGTGCTGGGATTAAAGGCCTGTGCCACCACCGCCCAGCTTGATCCATACCCTTTCTGTCTCTCTTTAGAAAACAGACATTGAAAAAATCATGATAAAATAAAAAGATAAATAAAAAAACCAAATCATAATATCACAAAACAACCAACCAAAAAAAAAAAAAAACAAGCCAAAGAAAAAAAGCACAAGAAATTCATAATATGTATAGACGCAGAGACACAAATATTTGCACACACAAGAATATCATAAAAACCCTAAACTGCAAGGTAGTTTTAGCATAATTTGAAAAAAGCACTTCCAAAGATGCCATTGAGTTAGTTTTATGTTAGTTTATGTTGTTGTGTGTGGGGCTGCCCTTAAGAATGGGTTGTTTCCCCAGTGAGACTTGCTTATAGAAAACTAATTTTTTTTTTGCAAGTAGTTATCAGCTGGAGATAGCTTCTGTGTTAAGGAAGGGAGCATGTATCCACTTTCCTTTTCAGCTCTAGGACTCCATCTGGTACAGCCCGGTCAGCCGGGTGCATGCTGCCACATTCTCTGTGCTCATAAATACGCCAGGCCTGTTATGTCAGGAAGGCTTTCTTCCCTTGGTATCCTTCATTCTCTCAAGCTCTTACATCTCTTCTTTTTCAGAATCCCCTGAGCCCTGAGAGGAGACATTTGATGGAGACTTCCCTTTTGAGGCTGGGTGTTCCGAGGTCTGTCACTCTCTGCATATTTTCTGGCTGTGGGTCTCTGTATTTGTTCCTACTGTTGAAAGATAAACATGGTATGTATTAGCTTTTATGGGGATGCTAGGTGTTAAGTCATTGATAAGGAAGCTATCCAAATAATCAGAGGTTAGGTGAAGGGGTAAGGGATTGGGGGTGGGGACTGGATATCTCTAGGAAGGAGAAATAGAATAGATAGTTATGGATGAATGGGGGTGAGCTGGCTGGAATAGGAGCATCAAACATGGAGGGGATGGAGGAGGGAGGACAGCTAAAAACAAAGGGTCATTTGAGGTGTCATATGGGCTTCATTCGCAAATTCCTAGGTGCCCTAGACCAGCCCCATGGAGTTTGAGCAGGGGAGCTACAGAGAGACAGATGTGAGCTCTCATGCCCAGCATTGGGTTTCTGAGAAACTCAGAGAGAACTAGACTCTCCATGCTCTGCTGCCACTGTCCTGGCTGTAGATTGATTGGCATTTTTTTCTCCAAGCCCTCCTGGCTCTAAGTGCTTCCCCAGCAGATTCATTAGCATACTCCCTCTTCTGCCCACTTTCCAGGTCCTGCCTCTTTGTCCTTCAGCCATCAGAGGTAATTATGTCCAGTGAGAGGTACATATTTGGACAGGCCAGGGAAGCGCCTAAAGCGCATCTGGTATTCTAGCACTTACTTATGTGTCTTGGGATGGAGGAATAACATGCTTGTTCTTGCAGCAGAGTGATTTGTGAAGAAGTCACTCCCAAGGATTTGTATTCAGTCTTTCTGATTAAAATCTGCTGACTCCTCATGGGAGGCCTTGCCTTGGAGGAAGTAGGAATGTGGGGAGAGAGAGAAGAGGGGGATCTGTGGTTGGTATGTGAAATGAATAGAAAATTTCTTAATAGTAAAAAAACAACAACAACAACAACAACAAAAAAAACTATCCTGTCTTAGTAACCTTTCCGTCGCTGTGATAAAATACAAAACAACAAAACCCGAGCAAAGCAGCCTAAGAGAGAAAGGGTTTGCTTGGCTCACAGTTCAAGGCCATTACAGTTGTGAGATCCTGGTGGCAGGGGCTTGAAGTGTCTGGTTACACTGCATCTGCCCTCAGGAAACAGAGGCAGGTAAATGCTTGCTGCAGTGGGGGACTGCCTTGACATCCAGTTATGCAGCAGAATGGGCAGATGTCAGTCTCTGAGTCCTAGAGAAGATCACTGGGCCAGACCTAACAAAACTCAGTAACTCATGAAATTATTAGCAAACCAGTGATTCTCAGTGAAGGAGAACAACAAGGCCAGAAAGAAAATCAGTGATTTATACTTTGTTAGTATAAGTTTAGATTTCTCATGGAAGATAAATATGTCTTTCTTTATAATGAACTTCGTTTTATTATTTTTCTATTTCATTTAATTGAACATTATCATTCTTCATTTGCATGGTTGCTTGAATTGACTTTAGTTTATTTATTTATTTGTTTACATATTTATTTTACATCCTGGCTGCAGTAAATCACTCTTCTCCTCCCAATCCCTTCCCCTACTTCCCCCTGCCCCTCCTCCCAGGGACTCCTCCTCCATTTCTATTCAGAAAAGGGCAATCCTCTCATGTATATTGACAAAACATGGTATATCAAGTTGCAGTAAGACTAGCACGTTGCCTTGTATTAAGGCTGCACAAGGCAACCCAGTATGAGGAATAGGGTCCCAAGAGCCCGCAAAGGAGTCAGAGACAAACCTGCTCTCACTGTTAGGAGTCCCACAGGAAATCAACTGTAACATCAACCCTGAATGCATCTGATCTCATCTGATAAATCCATATTAACTAAGGGAAATCTCTCTTAAAGAGTTGTTGAAGGGAATTTGAAAGAAATAATTTTGTTTTGTTTTGTTTTTAGGTATAGAATTGACCGACCGACTTTTAATACTTATTTAATGTCAGAAGTGGCAAAGGTTAGAAAGATTGAAATGGTTCTAAGATTCCAAGAAGAAGCATATGACCAAGAAACTATGGTCTGCAAACAAGAATATTTAAGAAACAAGAGCTATGTATTCAAACTCAACTGTATTTAAGGTACATCTATACTAAAGATCAAAGGAAAACCAGCGTCCTCTTTTCACGGCTGGGGTCATCATCATTACCGCACCACACCCCAATGTGTACTTGTATACTAACGCTTGTACACACACACACACACACACACACACACACACACACACACACACACCAGAAACACACATAAAGGCTCACACTAGCCTTCTTTCTACCTTCATTCCCACCTCTTCCAGCAGATGGCAGTATTAGATTCACAAAGCCGCCTGTTTGTTTTGTTCCATTTTCATTTTAACATTATTTAAATAAATTTTATATACTTACTAACGGTATACATTTAGAGAGTGAAATGGTTGATAGGGGCACAAGCACCCATAGTCTCTCATAGCTACTTTATTTTTGTGATGATGGCAGTGAAAAATTTATTAAGCAAGAATCTTAAACGCGATGCGACATTAACTACATACAGTACTAAGCACTCTTGGTTCATTCA
Source organism: Peromyscus leucopus (assembly GCF_004664715.2). Taxonomy (NCBI): domain Eukaryota; kingdom Metazoa; phylum Chordata; class Mammalia; order Rodentia; family Cricetidae; genus Peromyscus; species Peromyscus leucopus. The sequence goes on along the minus strand of NC_051065.1, from coordinate 46,306,888 downwards.
TCATAGAAACTTATACTGTATGTATATGGTTTGAAGTACGTTTTCCCACTGCTCATAACACTGATTTTTATATTGACATTATCTTTCTAAATATAAGTAAGATCATGAACTATATTTTTCATGTATCTGGTTAATTCCCCTTGATATAATGTCTTCTGCATTAAATTATTTTGTGGAAATTTTCAGGATGTCCTTTTTAGGGTCAAGTAACTCTGTGTTGTATATATTTCCACAGTTCCTTGTCTATTTGGACATCCACGGACACTTGATTATTTCCTGTGCTGTCTATCATGATTAATGCTTCCGATGAGCAGGAGAGCTCAGACATTTTCATGAGATACTCAGCTTATTTTTTTCATGCACATGCCCAGGTGAGTGTTTGTCTGGTCTTTTGGTACTCATATTTTCAATTGGGGGTGGGGACAATGTTTTTGTAGTGGCTATGTCAATCTACATTCCACAGACAGAAGAGGAGGCTCTCCTTGCTCACACTTCAGTAAGATACTTGTCATATCTTGTCTTTTGATAATAGTTTTCCTAATGGGTATGAGGTAATATCTTGTAATAGGCTTGACTTACGTTTCTCTGATTGTGAGTCATCTAAAGCACCTTAAATACCCGTTGGCAAGGGCTATCTACTTTGAGAATTTTGCCACCAGAAGAAAAAATTCTCACTCCTTTGGAATATCAGGGTAGAGAGAGGAACTGTGCTTCCCATCAGGCAAACTCCAAGGGCAAAGACGGTGATGCCCATCCTGTCAGGCCTCCAAAGCATAGTTATTCCAGCTGTGTGTGATAGAGACTTGTTTTTTAAATCCTCTTTTTATAGTACCTGGAAAAAAAGTAAATATTGACATAATTTTTATTAAAGAAGGAGACAAAAATATAAGAATAGAAGAGCTCTCACACCCAGGCATGTGTCCTTGATTACTGAGAATAATCTAAGGTAGGTGCATAGATTCAGGGGAAGTGGGACACTGGAAGAATTCATATTTTTTTAATGTTTGTGCTTAAGTTATTTATATAAAATTCAAATGGAATGATGTAAGAAGAGAAATGTGAATAACAAACTGTGAAATAGATTTACTTCAATATTATTGCAGCCTTGCTGGGCTGAGGTATGAGGGAAGAAAAGTGAGAAAGGTGGAACCGTTTTCACCCCCACTGATGTTCGTTTTCACTTCCCTGTCTCTTAATGTGTGTATCTAGATGTGACCTTTGGTAAATACCTCTAACAGCGGCCAGAAAATGGAAATCTGCTTAGAGATGATGAAACAAAGATAATAGAATAAAAAGCATGCTTAAGCATTTCAAAGTCTAATAATGAACTAAAAATATAACTCTTTATCCTGAACTCTTGCTGCTCCATAAACATTCTGAGCCACACCGTATGTAGTTAAGAACAAAATATTCACCATTTCAACTGAAATACAGGATTAGTTCTAGAACACTATCCACTGGGCAATGGAGACCTCACGGGAAACCCACCCCACAGGAAGTAGCTGTGAGTTCTAGCTTCCTGACCTGAGGCTGAAAGTGTCCTGCCTGGCTCTGTCTACAGATCACTTTTATGCCCATGTCTGCAGTGGGCACTAGACTTCTTTCCTATGTTGCCATTTGACTCCTTGGAGTAGGTGAATTCTGAGCCAATGGATCTGCACCACTGGGTTCTGGGACTCTCTCTCTCTCTCTCTCTCTCTCTCTCTCTCTCTCTCTCTCTCTCTCTCTCTCTATCTCAAAAAGTACATCCTGGACCTATATGCTACCCATAGATTTTCTGGAAGGTACCAACCATAAGAAAATAAGCAATTGCATTGTGGAGTAAAAAGCAAAATTCACTTTCAGGGGGATGTAAGGGGCTGCAAAGATATTTAACCTGACAGTGGTCTACTTCATTAAAAGACACACAGTACAGCTCTGTCTCAAGAACTCTCTTCTTGCCCAGGGTCTCACTAGTGTTGGTGTCACCCAGAACCCAGGATACATGGTGAGGAGGAGAAGACAGGATGTAGCCCTTTGACACATGCCAATCAATGAAAGGACACAGTCATGTTTTGTGGTATCTACAGCTCCTGGAGGAGATACCACACGACTTATGTCCAGAAGGAGTCATAGACAGTTCAGGAATGATGGAGAAATGGTTCTCTGATAAATTTCCCGAAGAGGATCCCAGTATCTTAATGATAGAGCCAGCAGAGCTCTGGAAGACCCAGTGGTATATTTCTGGCCTGCTCATTACCTGCATCAATACAGACTCAAATGTTGCAGGGCAGAAATGTCTGCCAGACCCCACCTGGGAGCAGCATGGCTGAGGGAGACACATCTGTGATATGAACATACCAACCTCAACACACTTTGCAGGTTGTTGATGAAGGTAGGGGAACATTATAGGACATGGAACATCTCATCCAACTATGTTCAGAAGTAAAACTTCACTTAAAAATCACTGAGGATTAAAATGATCGTAATTGTTAAGTTAAACATGCATTGGTCAATGCAGCTTCCCTTTTTCTCCACACTTTGTATGAAGTCACATATCTTGCACTTTACACGTATAATTTTGTGTGATCTCCCAGGGAGTGAGGAAAGGAAAACATTTTACTAATTTTAGGACAAGTAAATTGGTTTCTACTGGTTAGATTTTCTTTCTAAAGAGTAAAAATAAATGAAAGGAAGTAAAACAATTAATAGGTGACAAGGACAGCATTCAAATACAAGTATGTCTTGAGTAAAAGCTGTGTGCTTTATATCACATCACGTTGTCTGGTGTTTATTGCACAGTCCTTGCTTTGTTCTTTAAGTAGTTCCCATACAGGCTTGGGATAATGCCAGGATACATAATTTATGCTACAAGATTAAAATGTCTAAGAGATGGGCTGGATATATAGCTCAGTGGGTACAGTGCTTATCTAACATATATGGAGTCCTAGGTTCTATTCCCAGCTCTGTAAACCTGGCATGGTAGCTCATGCCAGTAATCACAGTCTATATTCTCAGGACTTGGGAGGTAGAAACAGCATTATCATAAGATCAAGGTCATCCTTGGTCACATAATGAATTTAATACCAACATGGAGACCCTGTCCCCAAATAAAATAAAGCACAAAAGCAGAGTATCTGAGAGATGTTAGACTTGGAATAGGATGAACCTTAGAATACAAGAGAATGCTCTAATCCACAGGTCTTGCTTATTGAAATGTGTTACCTCCACTTTTGGATATTTCAATGAATGTGTGCTTCTTTATTCTCTTGATTTGTCCAATATTGGGCACCAGGATGTGATTTCTACCTGCTTGCATAAAGAAATTTCTGAATTTCAAAAGGCAGGCAGGTGCACAGTCATTTCAGATGACCAGACACGTGACAAGTCCAGCATAACTAACCTGGGAGACAAATCATGGCACTGTTCTACATGCTTTATACATCCTGATTTTCTCAAATTATTTCAGGTGGTTCTGTTTCTACCTCACCTATCTCAGAAAGAAAGAAAGAAAACAAATGACAAAATAGAACATTTCCCATAATACAAAAGAGACTTGCTGCCTGGAGGCGATTCTAGAAGGAAAAGACAGCCCTTGGTGACCTGAGAAGAATGGATGCAATGAAAGAGAAGGGAAAAGCCCATCTATTCACAGCACAAGGCACATGCTTATTTAGTTTACATTTTATTTAATATTATTATTGTGTGTTTGTATGTACTCTATATGTGTATGAATGTGTGTGCACACTTTCCAAGTGGACATACATGTGGAGGTCACAGGACACTTGTGGCAGTTCATTCCTAGGACCTGGGGATTGAACTCAGGGAGTCAGTCTTGCACAGACCACATTTCTACCAGCTGAGTCATCCTGACTTGGGTTTTTAAAACGTATTGCTTCTAAGAGAGTCCAAAATAAAATGATGATGATGATAACAATAATTATTAATAATAATAGGAACGATAATAAACCACCCAAGGAAAGCATTACCTAACAATTTAAGGAAGAAAAGGGGGAAATGGGGAAAACTCAAAACTCTACAAAACCAAAGAGAAACACAAATAAAGAGAACTCATAACAATCAAACAAAAGATTCCATACAGAAAACTGAGGAAGATTTAGCAAGGATGATAGCAAAGAATGCTTTTAAAGAATCTCCCAACAACACAAGTAGGCAGGAGAGAGGCCTATCAATAAAGATAAAAAGAAAAGGAGCAAAACCAAAAGAAACAAAAGAAGAAACTGACTGAACTCAAGAAAGACATGAAAGAAAAAACATCAAAATAGATTTTTAAAAAAGTGGAAGAAAAAACCATTGCAAATAAAAATTAGTAAGGCGCATTCAAGAAAGGCAGCAAAACACATATGGGGATGAAAGGGCTTAAAGAGAGAGAAACAACCAGAGCGAAGACGGGGAGGAGATGGCAAAAGTGAGCGCAGAGATGAGATGGGTCCAGAACATCACTGGTGCTAAATGTGGCTGACCCCTGGGCCACACTGTCCCACACTTCCACCACAGACACTGCACAGACCCTGGAAGAGGTGAAGGCATTGAAAATGAACCCTACAGCACGTATAACCAAAGGTCTAGAATCCTCCTAAGGTAGTCAAAACAACATAACCCCAAAGATGAAAACCAGTGGGCTGGTCTGAGTAAGAACAGCCCCTCCTCCCAGAACTGCTGCAGGTGCCTGGAGCCAGGGCCTTGCTCTCTGCTCTCACTCCCCTTCTGCTACACTAGGAAGACCATTTTGAACATCTTATATTTTTGGTTGTGAGCCTAGCCTTTAACGGCTGAGCCATCTCTCCAGCCCCATTTTGAACATCTTAAGAATCTTCCTTCCACTCTAGTCCCCATAATTAGGCAGGTGGAGCCCCTGGCTAAGCTGCTTTCCTTGTTTGCTGAGAGTTGAAGAAAACATCTTCCCCACTATGAGCAAGCAGACACTCTGCTGGGTAGCCTTTTGTTTCCTTGCAGCGGGTGAGTCCTGGGCTCCGGAGTAAGTTCCGGTCCCCCAGCGGCACATCTTAAGGCTCCAGCTCTGGACAGCAGCATCAAGCCCCTCCCGGCCTATTTCCAGACTCACTCTTTTTCTTCCCCAGGAATCACTCATGGTCGCATTACTCAGACACCCAAATTCCTGATCGGACAGCAAGGGCAGAGATTGACCTTGGAATGTGAACAAGATTTTAATCACGATAACATGTACTGGTACCGACAGGATCCAGGCAAAGGACTGAGACTGATCTATTATTCAATAACTGAAAAAGATATCCAGAAAGGGGACCTATCTGAAGGCTATGATGTCTCTCGAAATAAGAAGCCATCTTTCCCTCTCACTGTGACATCTGCCCAGAAGAACCAGATGGCTTTCTACCTCTGTGCCAGCAGTATAGCACAGTGAAGCACAGCCACCTCCTCTCTATGCACAAATGTGCTCATGTCCTGCTCCCCCTACCAGGTGGCTCTTGGGTCCTCCCCCAAGCCCATGTCCTTTCACTTCAGCTAGGCATTTGAAACAAAGTAGTTACTTACTGCCTTCTGTACTTTTTGTTGAATGGTGTAAAACTCAACCCATTCACTAAAGTGGCTTCAAACATTGCATACCTAGTTGTAACACATAAATGCATATTATACTCACATGAGAGGAGTCAGAAAGACATAGGGAAAATGGAAGAGAGAGGGAGGTTGATTTTTAGAAAGAGGCAATTGTTCCCTTGAAAACATTAAAATTCCATTGGAAGAGAGAAAGATGTGAAGATAAACACTGCAGTCATATTATTCTGGGTGTGCTTCAATCAACGGTGTTGGAGCACGGGGGGATTGCTGCAGCCAGTTGGGCCTGGTAACATCAAGAAGGACTTTAGGGGGAGTAACTTCTGTGATTAACACACACACACACACAGAGAGAGAGAGAGAGAGAGAGAGAGAGAGAGAGAGAGAGAGAGAGAGAGAGAGAGAGAGAAACAAACCAGGACAAGAGTGAAACAGGCATAAGGATCTATGAAAGAAGGGTGGTGAGAAGTCAGGTAAGAAGGTATTGAGAGCCTCTAGTAGCAAAAGTCCATAGAGAACAGCAGTGACAATTAGAGTTCAGAAGGTCAACCTATCAGAACTAAGGGTTCTGTTAGAGGAAACCATCACGCAAGGCATTATGGAATTTACTGCCTTTTGAATGAACTGGCTGTCTCTTGTTATAAACTTCTTGTGCAATAACAGTCATGATTCTCCCCACTTACCATGGATCTCTATGTTAAGGGTACATGTAATCTCACAATTGCATCTCAATCTAGGGCACAACTTTCCCTATACATTTGGGGTAATTGGACAACTGCCCCAGGTGTGTTTATTTTTCATTAACATATATCTGGCAAGGGCCATTCTCTGGACAAAAGTATTTCAACAAAGATACTTTTTTCCCGGGACAAATGCAGAGAAATAAACATTAGCTCATCTCACCCACAGTTAGAGAAAAGAACCACTAACAATTAAATTCTCAACCCCTTACCTTCACCCCGGGTTATTTACACAAGACTCTAACTTAAGAGATTTACTGCTCACATTCTTGGGGATGATGTTTTAGCCATTTGCTAGATACTGAGTTAAGGCAGTTACTTCCCACTGACCCAAGGAGATTGCCTGCAAAGCCAGACAGGCCATAGGTGCCAAGCTTCTTTCTTGTGCAAATTAAGTTTTAATTCCTCCTCAGCCAGGTGCTATTCCTAGATTTTCTCCTCAGCAATTACTCTGAGTGGAAGTGTTTTTACTGACCAAATACGATGTGCTCTGACAGAGGTTGCTTAGACATCTAGCATATGTCCCCCTCCCTATCAGAAAGCAGCTGCAGCTGAGAAAAGTGGCACCAAAGACAGTTTACTTTCTTGTGACTTGTTGGCCCCTAACATTCTACCTAGTCATTTCTAGACTATAGTTTGAGCACATAAATTCCCTAATTGGTCTTAGCCTTTAGTTGATCCTATCAGAGAACTCCCCTTTAGTCACTCCCCTTTTGGGTTGTAATTGGAAGCTGACAATTAATTGCTTTATGTGTGAATCCTTATCACCTCTCTCTGAGACCCTGAAAACTTCAAGCCTCGAATTGCTTTACCAAAGAATTACTGTGTGGGTATGTATACTAGTTCTCTGAGAGTACTGGGAGGATGGATGGAGAAGAACAAAGATGAGGACTGACATGGAAAGAACTAGATAGAATGAGGAGAGAACAGCAGAAGGGACTGAGAGCAGGAGGGAATGAGAGTAGCTAAGTAAGAGAGCAGAAAAGAAACTGTGTAGATAGAATCACCATAGAAGAATAAAGTGAATCGACTAAAGAACTCAGTGTGCTTAAATTCATTGAATATTCCTCAGATTAGAACCTTCAGCTGGTTGTTAGACTCCTCTGTGGACCCTGGGAGCAAACAATATAGGCTGGACCTATTATTGTTTGTGTTAAGAAGGCCGACAAGTCCATACTCCTCTAGATGTGGTAAAAGGGGGGGGGGTTGGAATAATAAAGCTATTGGAAAAAATGTAAGTGGACTTCATTGGGTTTCTGTGTAGGAGGTGTATATAAATCTATGTCTGGTGCTCATAAAAGAAATTGGGACTGGAGAGGAATTTCTCAGTCACGGCTGAGCAGACAGGTGGTAGATAAGACTGTGCAAAAGACCTTGACTTCTTCTGTAAGTGCTCTTCCTTTATATCTGGCCATCTTCCCATTGGATGAGAAACCTAACACTAATTCTTAGGATTACGTTTTGTTTTTTTTTTTTAAATAAACATTTATATGATCACATAGCTCTCTTCCTCAAAATATTTACCAGTCTTTACTACGCACAAAATACAACTAGGCTTTTAAAATACTTGGTAGAAATGTCAAAGAACTCTAGCTTTTCTGATGTGTTTTTTTTTTTTTTATCTATGGATTAACTGGATTAATCTGGGGTTCCTGGAGTACCTTTGCAGAGCACACAGCCTTGACTCTAAACATTATCCTTTTTTGTTGTTGTTTATTTATTTTTATGATTTTTTTAATTAACAATAATTTTTATTCATTTTATATACCAAAGATCCCCATCGTTTCTTTTTAATGCCTTTCCCATACTGGATTTAGCTTTGGGTTTTCCTCATAGCTATACTGTGGAAGCTTAACTCAGGCAGTCACACAAAGACCCAAATCCCAAAGATCTGGTGTGTTGCCTTTCTTGTTGCTCCAACAGGATGCCATCAGAAGCCACTGAAGGAAGAGAGGTTAATTACAACTTAGAGTTTCAGATGGTACCATTCTGTAAAGGTGGAGAAAGCCTGACAGATGGAGAATGTTGGTCTATAGCAGTGGGGGTTGTAGCATTAGCTTTCTTATGGCACCAAACAGCAAGCAGAAGCTGAGGAAGGAACTAGAAACGTTGATGCTTGTCCCCAGCAACTTAACTTCTACTAGCTAAGTCATATTCCCAACGGTTCCACAGTCTGCCCAAACAGAACTATCACCAGACAACCAAGTGTTCAAACACATGTGCTATGGATGATTGATGGATAAATAAAACACTGATTGGCCAGTAGCCAGGCAGGAAGTACAGGCAGGACTAGCAGAGAGGAGAATTGAGAGAACAGGAAGATGGAGAGGAGGAGAGACCAGCCTGCCATTCAGGGAGCATCATGTAGAGGCAGCAGGTAAAGCCACAGAACACATGGCGACATATAGATCAACAGAAATGGGCTGAGTATAAGAGTAAGAGCTAGACCATGGTAGGCCTAAGCTAATGACCAAGCAGTTTAAATAATGTAAGTGTCTGTATGTTTATTTTATAAGTGGGTTATGGGACTTCCAGGGCTTGGCAGGACCCGGAGAGAAAAACTCTAGCTACACATGAGTCTACTATAGGATAGATTTCACATTTAAACTATAAAATACCACTCTTGGCCACTATCGGCTGCTTTTCTCATAATGCAAAATTTAGGTGCAACTTCAGTAATCCATGTAGTCTTCAAAGTCTCAACATTTCAAAGATCCCAAATCCAGTGTATCCTCTGAAATTCAAAGTGTTTGTTTACCTGTGTCCCCTCTCTCAAACTAAACCAAAGCAAAAAAAAAAAAAAAAAAAAAAAAAAAAAAAAAGGTTACACAAATCTGCTGTATAGTGGCACAGAACAAAACTCCCATTCACAAAAGACTAACAGGAGAAAAGCAAGTAAAGGCCAGACCAGAGCAGGAACCTGAGCTGCAATCGGATTTGGTACTCTCACATGATAAGGTAGTACATTTTTTTTTTTCATGATGGCCTCAAATTTGGAAAATAACCATGTAGTCATAAACAATGAAATTAATAAGTGGATTAAGTTATACTTGGTGACATAATGAAGCTCATTTTTTAAAAAGATCAGATATGACTTGAAACAAGATGGATGATGATGAAGGAAAGAATACAGACAAATATACATGTTCTGTGGAAGTCAGAGCTACAATTTCCTTTGGCTACAGCATTTGTTAGTCTTAGAGGGAATAAGGACGCTTTGGAACTCTAAAAATGTGTTCTACCTTGATATAGGTGTGTCTACATGGATATATTGATTTGCATGAATTTGACTTATCATTTAAGAACTATACATATGTATTCTATGCAACATGTAGAAAGCTTAGATGATCCCAAGGCCAAGGACTATCTTAGAAAATGGGGCAGAAAGATTGGAAGAGCAGAGGTTGTGGAGGACCAAAAAGATACATTGTCTTCTGGACATAACAGAAAAACCACTGCACACATGAACTCACAACAACAGCCTTGGTTACTTATACAAGAGTTGTACAAGATCAAAGCAATCAACGTACCGACTTGGAGCAGGGAAGGATTCATGAGCTTCTGAAGTGATGGTGAGAGAGCAAGACAAACTCCATCTTAAAGAAAAACTTCATTTTTAATAGCACTAGGCCAGAAGCTGAACTAAGTTCCAGTAAAACTTTAAAATAGCCTTCAGAATAGCCCCAAGGGAAATAACCAACCAGCTAGGACCCTGGTCAAGGCAATCCCACCAGGGTGGGAAGGCTGATGGCCAAGGGATAGTCTTGATAAACAACATCTGCTGGACCCAAATGTCCTTGAACAATGTCTGTGGGCTCCAAACGTCCTTAGTAACCATTGTTGATAGAAATTCCCCTGGGCCCCAACCAGTAACCTAATCTTGTAACACCAAGTCTTGGACCTTCCAGCTTGCGGTTTTTCCCCTTTAAAAACCCCTCACTCTGAGAGCTCCTCCTCCACCTGCTTAGTCTGAGTGTTGGACATGGACCTAGCCCAGGCTTGCTTGTTATTAATAAACCCTTTGTGCTTGCATCGATATCAGCTTTGTGGTGGTCTTGTTGTGGGGTCTTGAGACGTGGGCATTATAATAATATGGCACCTCAAGGCTTGATTGTGCTCCAGTTAATGACCTCGTACCATACATATTTGGTCAGTGTGAATTAGCTTCAGTGGGTTATTAAAAAATAAGTGAAAGAGGACACAAAATGAAAGGGGTGAAGAGTAGAAGGTAGATTTGAGGAGGACCTTCAAGAGTTAGGGCAAACAGTAATGGGTAGCTATGATAAAAATATATTGTATATGCATGAAATGCTCATTCTCAAAGAATTAATAAAACTGTGGCTTAAAAAAGGGAGAGCTCTTGACATGAACCTGAGTGCTGGAAGGTGACTTCAGTCAGGTGACACTTTTAAGGGCTAGATGTCACAGTTACCTGAACCTTTTGTCAGTACTTTGTGAACTTCTATTAATACTTTATTCTTTAAATACAGTGTATATTTAGTATGCATTTGCTACATTTATCTTTGTTGCTACCATAAATTTTAAATAAATTTAAATTATTTTAATATACATAGAAATGTAAAGTTTTACATCTTAATGGGATTCTATGTGATATTTCAGCACATGCATATATTTTTGCTGTTTTAATCAAATTAAACAGATCTAGCTTCTCAAATGTTTATCATTGCTTATGTTGAAAACTTTCAAAAGCTTTTCTTGCAGCTTTTTAAAATATTTGTCATACTGGACAGTAGGACACCAGAACATATCATTGCTACCTAAATTAAAGCCTGTTTTATAGGATCCTATACTGGGGTTCTATGTGGCAACCCTTTTAATTCTACATACAAGTGATGTCATGAAGTATTTACATTTTGTGTATTTGGTTTACCTCCAGTTTACTCATGGAGATCTCATCTATTTGCTCTTCCCAGGATGATCCATGCGCCCCTCTTTGGGTCCTCCTTGTTAGCTAGCTTCTCTGGAGCTGTGGGTTGTAATCTGGTTATCCTTTGCTAAAAGCATCCCTGTTTCCTCTATGCAGTTGCAGTGACAGAATACCATTTTATGGATGAGTAATATTCCATTTGAATACTTATTACTACATAATTTTAGATTGCTTCCCTTTGGAGTATCTTGTGAATAACACTACAGTAAATGTGTGTGAGTGAAGATGTCTCTTACATACTTACTTCATTTCCGTTGGATAAATATTAAATAATCTGACTTCTGGGTCATATGCATTTCTATTTTTAAGTTTTTGAGGGAATTCCATACTCTTTTGCAATAGCTCTATCAATTTATATTCCAAATAATAAAGTGAGTCAAAATTTTTTTTTTCTCCACACTTCTATCAGAATGTGTACTTAAAAAAAAAAAAATGTTCAATGTGCTTGAGTGTTTTGCCTGAATCTTATGTCTGTGCACCATGTGCATGCAGTGCCAGTGAAGGCCAGAAGAGGGTGCTGAATCCCCTAGGTCTGGAGTTGCAGAGAGGTGCAAGTGTCCATAAAGGGGCTGGGATCCAGCAAAGGTCCTTTGGCAGAAGAGCCAGTTCTCACAAGCCCTAAGATCTTCAGCCCCTCCTACGCATTTTTGATCATGATGATTCTTATTAGACTAAGGTAGCATCCTGTCCTGTTTTCATTTGTGTCCTTGATTGATATGTTCTTACTCTTTGAAATATTTCACAAGCATTATGCAATGCCTTTTTAGTTTTGTGTTTTATACAACTAGAATGTTCAGCCCATTGTTTTTAATGTATTATCATTCTGTAATACATAATGGCTAATATATTTGGATTTATTTTTATTTGTTTTTTACATATTTATTTTCCCACATTCTCTTTTTTCCCTTCATTTTCTGACTTCTTTTGATTAAATTTATCTCATTTCATTGTTCCCTTCTAAAAATGCATGCTTTATTTTTATTTTATGATAGTTCACCATAAAATTTTTTATGACAGTAACAAAACCTGAAATTAATCTTATCTCTATGCTGCTCCTGGAGCGTATATGAACTTTAGCATAACAATTTCATTCCCTCCTTGGTTCCTAATGTTCCAGCTAGTCAGGCATTTAGATCTGTTTGACTTTAGTGACTAGAAGTTTTGTCTTTTTGATAGTATTCAGAGTCACTTTCCTGTGTAAATACACTCTAGTCAGTGTTTTCATTTTACAGATGTTCTGTATAAACTAACCCAGAGCAGAAAGTTCACCATGCTCTGCCTCTTCCCTTTACCCCTGTAACTCCGTTGCTTGTCTTTAATTACTGATGTCGTACATACTCTGGGTAAAGCTGTAGAGCTCCATTCAAGCCCTCAGACCCTAATGCTGAGGGGGGGGTTGTTGTTGTTGTTATTGTTTGTTTTACAATCTAGTGATCCCTGGGCTTTGACTCTGGCTGTTTTATCAGTGATTCTCACAGATATTAAGATACTAATAGATAAAGACAATGACACTGAGATATTCTAGAAGAAATAAGGAACTACAGTATATGTTGACTGTTGACAAAACACATGGCTGGACCATGGTAAATCCATAATTGTACAGCAGCATCAGTGATGACACATTATATTATATTATAATTGCACAGAGAAGAAACACTGCCAGTGTTCAGGAACAAATAATTTATTATGTAAATCAGGACTCATCCAAGTCGAGAAGAAATTAGATTTTAAAAAATGAGTTGAAAATTCTTCTATTTAGCTCTGGGGAAGGTGGAGGGATATGTAAGGTTGGTGGCTCTGAGTTCTGATTGCCCCATAAGTTCTCAATAATTTGTCTGGAGGTGGGCTGCAGGTTCCTGTGGATCAGAGAGGTGGCCTGCAGGTCTCTATGAATCACTAAAGTGGGCTGCAGGTCTCTGTGGATCACTAAGGTGGGCTGCAGATCCCTGTGGATCACTAAAGTGGGTTGCAGGTCCTTGTGGATCCTAAAGTGGACTGCAGGTTGTGGGTGAGTGAGGTGGGCTGCAGGTCCCTGTGGGTCAGTGAGGTGGGCTGCAGGTCCCTGTGGGTCAGTGAGGTGGGCTGCAGGTCCCTGTGGGTCAGTGAGGTGGGCTGCAGGTCCCTGTGGGTCAGCATGCAAGGCAGATGGAATAGAGAGCTGGCTATCCAACAGGGGCAAACCTGAGTGGTTAGGAACTCAAGGCTAACTTTTCTCTCCTTCAGTGCTGGAGAGTGAACTCATCAGTGTCCTACAACCGAGTTGTAGCCACAGCCTAGCACTTTGAATCTTGTCTGTCATGGCTTCAGACTGATAGTGACATTCAGTAAAAGGATGGAAGCCATTTTCCCTTGCAATTCCCCCCCTGTGAACAACTCCAACCCAGAGCCATATCAGGGAAGAACTTCCCAGAAACATAATTTCTGCTCTGCTAAACTGACATAGTAATGGCATGGCAAGAACATACGTGATGGCAAGTGTCATCCCAAAGAATGAGGAAGGGATCTTCTGATTCTGGAGGCTTCTGGCCACTTCATCACAGAAGGTATCTTCAACAAGATGTCCTTGTTCGTTGCAGAAAAAGAGCAGTTTCCCTGAGGCAGCCCCATACTAATGAGACCCAAATCAGCCAGGAACAAAAGTGCAGCCACAGCATCGGGCAACTGCCCTTCAACAGCCACATGAACGCAAATGTGGCACTGATTGTGTTTACAGCAATAAGAGCTCTTTCAGTACATGCAAACCTAATCTGAGGGGTCAGTTTTCACCTTTCTAACGACTCAGCCCCAGAAACACAAATGTGCAAATTGAATGAAAGCACGGTGAGAAAAGTGGTGAGCAAATGAGAGCGGAGTGCTGCAGGGAAAACAGCAAAACAGAAAACCATGCAGTTCATAGCAATTTCCGTGCATTTCCAATGCTTATCCATTACAGAAACTAACCCAGCACACACAAAACAAGATTTCCTAATCACCATACACTGGTGACTGGCCAGTAACTAGTATGACCTCCACTGCAGGAAAATTACTGTAAATAAATTATCATCAGCGGTTGCGCACGCTTTATCAGACTCGGAAGACAGCGATCTTGTGATTCGAGCATAGTTCAAAGCGAGTTCAGAAAAGGCGAAAACACAGAGAAACCCTGTCTCGAAAAAACAAAAAACAAAAAACAATAAATTATCATCAATATCGTGTTTGTGTAAAGACACAGATCATAAATAAGTATTGTTACAATTCAGTCCATTAATATTAAGAGGATATTATGTTATATTGTCATGTTATAATCATGATGTTATATTTAGAAGATAGATAGGGAAGTATCTTCACCAATATTGTGAAGAAACACTGAACTTGCAGCCTAGGTCCTGGCCTGGGCATTGTGGACGCATATGACAGTTCCAAACTGCAGCTCTAGTGATTAGCAATGATCCACGAAAGACTTGGTGTGGGAACTTTGAAGATATGTGGTGGAAGCAAAGGATGAATTCCAATGCTATTTAGCATCCAAATACACATCCATTTCCATTTAAGAAATCCACTTAATCATTTCAGTTGTATAGATGCCAGTGTGTTTTCTGTGTTTGGAAGTAAATCAGAATGTTTCTGGAGCTTCTTTAGGCATGTATATTTCTTTGATCATCAAGGAGAGTGATGCAATCTGTATCACTGGCAAGGACTACCACCAGGGGGCAGACTCTAGCGTTCCTAGGATTAAATGATCCTAGAGCAGGGCCAGACCTTTCTTTAGAGAAGGTGGTGTGAGGCTAACACTGAAGATGTTGCTGCTTCTGTTGTTACTTCTGGGGCCTGGTATGAGCCTTGTTATACCTGGAAACTTGTGTGTGAGTGTGTGTGTGTGTGTGTGTGTGTGTGTGTGTGTGTGTGTGTGTGTGTGTATACATGTGTGTCTGTGTCTGCATTAACCTGAGTGAACTAGTGAAAAGTTTTATGAATTGTTTGTGGTGTTCAAGTAAGAAAACACATCTGGGATGCCTAAGATGTAATATATAAATCACCACCCAAAGAAAATGAGGCCTTGTGTTTGGGATTTCTCAGAGGATGTATGTGTAAATACAGAGAAAGATTTTCCAGGAGCTTAAAGAAAGATGATGGAATGAGCCAGAGTTTTGTGGATTATAGCTGACTCAGGCTCTATGTGATTTTGGGGCTTCTGGGGTCTTTCATCACCATGACTTGTTTTTGGCAGGATGTGTGCTTGGCGCTACCGTCCATCAGTATCCCAGAAGGAGCATCTGTAAGAGTGGAACTTCCATGAAGATTGAGTGTCACTCTGTGGGTGTTCAGGCAACTACTGTGGTTTGGTATCTTCAATCCCCTCAAAGGACCTTTGAACTCATGGCAATTTCTACTGTGAGCTCTGCAGTCAAATACGAACACAATTTTACCCAGGACAAGTTTCCCATCAGTCATCCAAACTTAACCTTTTCATCTCTGACTGTTTTAAATGCATATCCCCAAGATGGGGGCTTCTACCTCTGTGGTGCTAGAGACACAGCGCTGGGCAGAAACATGACACCTCAGCAAGAATGCAAACGTCTTCCTTCCCCAGCGCACAGATGCTGTAGGAGCTGTTAGAGAGTAAAAACCACAGCTCATGTGGTTGAGACATCTGAGAGAGAGTGTGTGTGTGTGAGAGGGGGAAGAAATGGGGAGGGAAGGGCAGAGGAGAGAGAGCCTTTGAAATGATGCCCTCCATATTCAGGGTGTGGATTCTCACCTCACCTAAGGAAAGTCACTCTCAGGTGTGGTAGCAGGCCAGCCTGATCTAGGCAGTCCTGAAGAGCAGTGGCACTCAGCCTTCCTAATGCTGCGACTCTTTAATACAGTTCCTCGTGTGGTGGTGACCCCCAACCATCAAATTGTTTTCGTTGCTACTTCATAACTGTAATTTTGCTACTGTTATGAGTCATAATGTGAATATCTGCTATTTCTGATGATGTTAGGCTACTCTTGTGTAAGGGTCATTTGATCCCCCAAAGGGGTCACAACCCACAGGTTGAGAATAGCTGCCCCAAAGGCTCTTTTTTCCAAAGTGATTCTAGATTGTGGTAAATTTATGTTGTGTGACAAAACTTCCTGGGGAGATACAACACATAAATCTACTGACCCCAGCTAGGGATCCCACAACATGCCGAAGTATGGACACAATTTGGAGAAAGTGAGTTTTATTGGGGTTACCTGTAGGAATGTAGGTGAGAAGTTACTTAGAGTAGCAGAAATGATTTAGAGCCAGCTGTATCGCGAAAGCCCACCCCAGCCTAGGTGAAAGTTAGGAGACCGGAGCACACTGTGCAGCCTGCAGGCAGCTCAGCAGGTTGGAGAGCGCCCTTTCCAAGTGAGTCCTCTAACCCTCTTCCAGGCTCTCAGTGTCTGCTTTGAAGCGTCTCTCCTCTGAGCATCTTCTTTGCCGCTCAGCTTTCTTCCATCTGAGGGGGACTCTCAGATTTTATTGCTTACCCTGGAAGGGAAGGTCCCAGGGAATCTGGTCAGTTTCAGGAGCTTTCGGAAGCTAATTTGAGTTGTTTGCCTTCTTACTTAAGGGGCTTCCTGAAGGACAGAATGTTTTAATCTCGGAGAAAACTTTTGTACAATAGTTGGCAATTAAACTAACCATCACATATTCCTTGACCTTGACCAAAGTGGGGCTTAACAAGATAGAATGATGGGTTAGTTACTTTTGTCATTCCTGTGGCCAAATACATGACAAAGTAAAGGCTTATTTTCACTCAGAACATAGTCCATCCTAGCTGAGAATAAATGGAGGCAAGTGTTTAGGCATGATAGTAACATTGCAACCTTGTGTCAGGAGAGATGGTAAATGCTGATGTCCAGATAACTTCCTAATTTTTATTCAATTGAATATCCCCATTCCACGCCATGGTGCGCCCCCCCCCCCCCACATTCGGGGGGAGTTAACTCTCCTCAGACAAACCTTTCGGGAAACTGCCTCATAGACATCCGAGAGTAATGAAAATGAACCATCTCACTCCATCCCTTCTCACCCTGATACCCGCACACCGCTTTAAACCGTAGCTTTCCACCCTTGATCCACAGTGTCATGTTTTGTCTCACAATGCAAAATCAACTTAGTCCATCTTCAAGGGCTCCCTGCCTCTTAACGGCTCAAACCCTGATCAATCACTCACTGTCTCTCCTCAGACTCCAGGCAGTCTCTTTAGATGTGAACCACAACAAACCTCTCTTTCCTGAAGCTGCTTTCATCAGGTGTTTAGTCACAGCAACTACAGAAAAGTAATTAACACAGCTGAGAACTGCCAAAGGTTACATTTTTATATAGTTTATTGGGACAGACAGCAATTCACAAATAATGTAAAGCCAAACTTCACATTGTGTGGAAGCTGCCTACGGTGTATCATGTACTCTGTTACTCTGTGAAGTATTCTATGGGAAAACATTTATAAGCCATTCCCCTGGCCAAGAAAAAAAATTGATTATTTAGAGTATATTAGTCTAAATATTAGTCACTTTCAGTTTCTGACTTGTTAAACACCTGCCAACCTGGTCTTTTTTTTTTTTTTTTTTTTTTTTTTTGTCTATAACTGTTCACACTGATTCGAGTTAGTATTCATTTTTCTAAGAGCTCAGAGTGTTCAAGCCACTAATGTCTAATGTCTTCTCAAGTCATCATTGTGAACAAGCCAATTCTGCAGTGCGTGTGCACATGCTTATATTTCCACACCGACTCTGTTTTGCTGCTGCTGCTACTGCTCAGATAACCCACCAGGGTGCAGTCATTTCAGATTGCACTTGTCAGTTCTGGAATGAGGAACTCAGCTTTGCAGGTTTCCACTCTACCAGTTGCTTCAGCCTAGAGAAGAGAGCTAGGGACATACTTCTCAATACTCTAATACACACCTCACCAAAGACATGGATGGAAATAAAATGTAAGGCTGATATATGTGAGAAGCTGATAAGATGACTATTGCCTGGAGTCATTTAGTCCCCCTCCACACAATGAGCTGAAGGATATTTAAGTCCTTCTTCACAGATAGCTGCTGTGTTCGGAGACACAGTTTGCTGCTCACATGCATTGCTTTTGGGGAGTACGATAACAGCATTGAACATAACACAGTTAAATGTGTGTTCTTGTCTTCCCCAAAGGAGGGTCATAGAAATAAAGTTCTGATAACACGTTCCCTAAACATCTGATGGTATAAACACGCAGTTCTTTTAAGTGCAATACTTCCCATTCTTTTACTTTATTTTCTGGGTTATATTGTATTTAGAACGAAGTTCACCTTTGAGATATACTCTTAATTAACCTCTAAAACACACACACACACACACACACACACACACACACACACACACACACACACACACACACACACTGGAACACCGGACTGTGTTGTAATGAGATGTCATGGGGAATTTTACGAGAGGCTATGTCCATTAAGACCCTTGTTTCTGCCACAATTTTTTTTTTCTGTTGCTGTGATAAAATACTGACCAAAACCAACCTGGAGGATGGGAGAGGGTTTATTTGGTTAACACAGAGTCCATCTTTTAAGGAAGTCCAGACAGGAGCTCATGCAGGAACCTGAAGGCAGAAACTTAAGCAGAGACCATGGAGGAGTGCTGTTTACTGGTTTGCTCAGTTTGTTTTCTTAAACAATCTAGGACCACCTTCCCATGAATAGCACCATCCTCCAAAATCAGTTTAAAATGTCTTACATACATGTCCACATCCACAGGCCAGTCTGATGGAGGCAATTCCTCCATTGAGGTTTCTTCTTCTCAGGTAACTTCAATTTGTATCAAGTTCATAAAAATTAACCAGAACAATTTCTGTGGATGTGAAGAACATAACCTTATTCTGATTTCTTATAAATACCTAGCTGAAGCATATGAGGTTATGTGACATTGCCATTCAATGTCACATAAAAATAAATATTCTATGGCACTGGTTTATGGAGGTTTCACCCAATCACTATAGTACACCGACCTGAGGTGTCTGAGAGTTATCATTTGAATCACTACTTTGCAATTTTGAACTATAGATGCCACCTCTCCTGGAATATAGAAGGAATTCTATTTTGACAGACTGATATAAATTCCAAATATCCATGAATATGTCCTTTTATCAGTAATATACTCTCTAGTTCCATTTTAAAATTCAGTTAGGATTCTTTTTTAAAAAACAAAAATTGATGTGATTGATTTATTACAGAAAACTCTTGATCAAACCTACCCTGCCCCCAACCCGGAGGATCTGAAGTAGCTGATATTATACATATATGTGTCATTTTCATTTTAAGAAAAATCATAAGACAAACTATAAATGTTGTTATTGAATGTTTTGCAATAAGACGAGCCAAAAATTGTAAGTGGAAGTGGGGATACTGAAAGTTGAAAGAACATTTAAGAAAGATGGAAGAGCCATTGAAAATGTCTTGTTCAGGAAAGAAATTGTCATAATTAATGAATAGAAAGAGGCTATCAACAACACTGACTCAGATGATGATAGTGTTGATGAAAATATGAGAAAATGAGGGATTTTAAAAAAGATGTCTAGGAAACAGATCTAAAAATCTTGGCAATTGTATAGGCATCAGTAGCAATATACAGGTTTGGAGATGACTATTGCAGGGAGCTGGGTTATGGGGGTTATGGCCAGATGATCTGATTTATGTTGAGGTTCAGGGAGCTCTGATCCTGGGGAAATGCTGAAATCATTCCAGTGTACCTACCAAGGATCAGAAAATGGCTAGTGTCAGAGGAAGATATTTAGAATAGTCGGGAAAAACGAGCATGCATAAGATATCTGTAGACAGTTTATACGCTGAAGAGAGTAGAGAACTTGGGACAGATATGTACTCAGCAAACACACCCTGCCCAAAGGAAGGTTGAGAAAGCAAATAACTAAGAAAGTATCCATCAATGTGTGGTAGTGTACCTGATTGCTAGTGTCAGTTTTCTGGACTATGTGAAGATCACCACACTAATTACTGCCTCTTTTGTAATCTCACTGTGATACTTAACATGCCTTTGGTCCACTCAACACAGGGTGAATAAAATGAACAGATATGGATGAATTTACCCTTCTGAACACTAGGGGGCGATGTGGGATTTTTCTGTAAAGTACCTGTGGGGTTTTAAGAGCAGGCACAAACCACATTTGGAATTATTTGTCAGATTACTGGGATGCTCTTGGTGAGAGCGATTAAAAGACTGAGTTGAGATATATGAGCAACTATTCGAATAAAAAAATTATCGAGATTTAATAGTAGATTTTGTCATCCCCAGAGCATCTTCCATAGATGGAGAACCTGAAATCAATTGTTCTCGTCATCTGTGATCGGAAATAAGCAAGTGATCAGCACCAATTGTCTCTTTGATTAAACACTGCACTGACTTTGCAGTTAGTGGAGCACGAAGAAAGGTGGCCACGAGAAAGAGGGAGAAGAAAAACAACTACTGGGAGATGAAGTTTAGAGAGACCGAGAAAACCCCCTAGAAGCATTGCACTA
The DNA here is from genome assembly GCF_004664715.2 of Peromyscus leucopus. Classification (NCBI taxonomy): domain Eukaryota; kingdom Metazoa; phylum Chordata; class Mammalia; order Rodentia; family Cricetidae; genus Peromyscus; species Peromyscus leucopus. The sequence continues at coordinate 46,286,153 of NC_051065.1, read as the reverse complement.
TTAGCTGCTAAATTCAGTAGGTTTGCTGGGTAGAACAGACATAAAGGGTCAGTTTTCTTTACACATACAATGTCGTACTACACAATGACAAAAAGTTTAAAAGGAAAATTTCTTAAATATATGCAAAGAGAGACACCTCAGGGATATTCAGTAATTAATGAAGAGAGAGGCTTGGAGGAGTGTATGGTAAAATTTGGAGGAGAAAAGAGTGTGAGGAAGTGATGCAACTATAGTATAATCTCAAAAACAAAGGAAATCTTTAAACAAACAGAAACAAAATATAAAATTTAAAACAGCCAGGAACAATACATAAGAAGATAAGCAAGATTTTTAATACAGGAAGTTATTTTGATTATAGAGGAATACATTTCCAAAGTTTGAAACAAGTGAAAATCTACACTATGGTCAGAAATAAATGAGCCCAATACTGAGGATACCCACTCTCATCAATACCAGTTAAGTATTCAGAACAACACTAAGTGCAAAATTAGTGGAACTTTTCTCTAAAAATTTGGAAAGTCTGAAATTTAGGTAGGAAAGGGAAGAGCATAGAAAGGTAAGATAATATTGGAGAATTATAAGCAGTGTAATGTGCCCTACAGTTGTCAAATTATTTTGCAACATACGACAATGCAGGAAACATAGATAACAAATGGAAATAATAGTAGAATACCAAAAGAGGCATTTCTAGAGGAGTTTAATGTATGAGAGAAATGTCACTGCAGATCTTGAAGGGGTGGTGTACCATACAATGAATTATTCTAAAATGAGTGTTTTGCCCTACAAGGTATGATGAATTTAAACCTTTCTTCATGGGAATAAAACAAAATAAATTACAAACTTACTAAGTGCTTAAATGCAAACTCAGAATGTTAAGTGCCTTGGTAGATAATCTATTAGATATTCATGAGGTTGATTTTGGAGAATTTCTTATAAATAATACAAGCACTTAACTCAAAATGTTAAGTGTCTTAGCAGACAATGTAGTAGATGTTCACAAGGTTGATTTTGGAGAATTTCTTATAAACAATACAAGCATGTATATACCTCAAAGAATAGTGATTCCACTAAATTAAGAAATATAACAAAAATCATTGCAAAGAGAACATAAGTACAAATCATAAATAGGAAGATAAGCAAGAGAGTCAGTCAAGAAAGGATTAGTACCCTGGAGATACAAGCAACTTATGGGTAAATAATAGCTAATCAGCCAAAAACTAATGTGCATAAAGGAAGCGTTTCTGAGACATACAGGTAGCCTGTGAACATTAAAAATATACAATCTCCTTGTCAGATAAGACTATAAAATAAAATTATATTGTACCATGAGCCACAATTTTAGCTTAATAGACAAAATTAAAAACTCCTGAGCATCAGCTATAGCCCTGAATATGACTCATTGAAAACACTCATAAACTATTAGTAGACTTATTTGGCTTAATCATTTTAGAAAGGATTTTGCCATATTGTGTAAAGTTGATGTGGCTGTTTGTATATGCCCAAGGCCAGAGAAAATCCTGCCATACATACAGTTCTGGACATGTGTACAAGATATGTAGAATATTGTTTGTAGCAGCACAAAACCTACTGTGATAAAAGTATCAAATGGGTAATGAGTTCCAGAAAATGAGTATAATTGGGTGCTAAGTATGAATGGGAATGAATTTTCTACAGTCATGTTAATCAAAATAAAATAAATAAATATATAGAAAATATAAATAGGATAGCTTCTCTTAGATACATTTAAATGACATACAAGATTGCCTGAAATAATTCAATATTCACACACACATATATGTATATACTATCACACACATATTATACACTATAATGTAAATAAATAAATGACAGGCATAAATTTCAGTGGTTCAACTTTCTGGACATTAATGGAGTGTGGTGAAATCTAAGAACAGTACAGACTCAAGACTTCTCAGCCATCATCTATCTCTTCAGCTCTCTGGTTAAGGCAAGGCCGTTTGTCTTATTAGTGCTCTAACTGCATTGCATATTTGTCTAAAGAATTTTGTAAATTTCAATATTTAAATCTCCAAAGGAGCTGCTATTTGGTGTTGTGAGTGTGTCAAAAGCTATGGTGCTCATCAGGAAATATCCAGGTTCATTTCCCACAATGAAATGGAGAAAGCAAATAAAGTTTTAAAAAATCACATAAATGAATAATATATGGACAATTTTACTGAAAAAGCAAATTAGTAAGGCACAGGAGAAGAAAAACAAAAGCAGGCTGGAACTCAAATCATCTAAGACAGCTTCAGCGTCCCCTCCCACATCCTGTACAACGTTTCTGTCGCACGCATCCAACAAACTGTGCAGTCCATTGGGAGTGGTTACGTCATGAGAACACTGCCTAAGGTAATGAGGAAGCCTGCAGAGAAGGCAGCCGATCAAGGCTCTCTATGGGTCGAGCATGCACTTCAAACTTTTCTATTGTCTGGCCCTTTTATTCTGGACCGCAAGTAAGTCCCTGTTTTGAGCGGGTCGTATTCCAGTTTCAGCAGGTTCTCTTACAACTGCGAAAATAGACTTCCTTCTGGACTTACCTTCAGTTTTTATTTCCTTCCTCCACAGGCTCCGCGGACAATGAGGTCATCCAGAATCCTAGATATCTGGTCAAAGGAAAAGAACAGAAAGCCAAAATGGATTGCATCCCCATAAAAGGACATAGTTACGTTTACTGGTACTATAAGAAGCTGGGAGAAGAACTCAAGTTTTTGGTTTACTTCCAGAATGCGGACATCGTCGATAAAACAGATGTGATCGATAAACATATTTCAGCCAGATGCCCCACAGGCTCACCATGCACCATCGAGATCCAGTCGAGCGAGCCCACAGATTCGGCTGTGTACTTCTGTGCTAGCAGTCAATACACAGTGCTGGCTGCTGGCTTTTCTTAGAACACAAACTCATTATGGACCCTGCTCAGGAAATAAGTGCTACACTAGCTTGTTGAGAGCTAACAGATACACGATGTGAAACAGTAAGAGTCAGAAGGAAAATTTGTAAAAAAATGCATCTAGGTGAACTAAACAAACAAACAAACAGTAGACAAACAAATAGCAAAAAGGGGTGATGAGGACAGAAGGACAGGGAAGGGCAAGGAGAGGGTAAAGAGATCCAGTTTCCAGAATGTGCTGAGTATTAGGCAAGATTAGCCACGGTTCATTCATTGGTTTTATTTCCTCTTCCCACCTCTGATTAATGGCTTTCCACCAGACATAATTATACCTCTGTTCTTTCTTCTGATGAGGCTGCATGCTGCAGAATAAGAGAGGAACATGTCAGCTTGACTTTTACATGGACCCTGATGATTTGGTCCAGACTCACAGGGTTATGTAACTTCTTCTCAAAGCTGTTCCTTTCCCATAGAAATTTGCCTGAGAATTTCAGCAGCTCCTGTCCTTTGTAATCCCAAATCACGTAGTTTGTTTGTTTGTTTTTTCGAGACAGGGTTTCTCTATGTAGTTTTGGTGTCTGTCCTAGATCTCGCTATGTAGACCAGGCTGGTCTCGAACTCACAGAGATCCTCCTGGCACTTCGTCCCTAGTGCTGGAATTAAAGGCGTGTGCCACCACCGCCCTGCTAAACCATGTAGTTTTAAAAACAACATTATCAACAAACAAATATCTATCCTAAAACACTTCCCTGTGAAGTATGCATTTCTTTGAATTTTGATAATTTTTTACATACAAGTAACCACTGTGCACTGAGATGAATATTTCTGATTTGCACAAACTTGCCCAGCATTTCTTTGCTGAGGTCTTTCATATTAAAAATAAACCCTCAGTATTAATTTGCCATTTTATTATGTAGGAATTCCATATACTTCATTAATTTTTCTGAATGTATTTTATTTTATTGATACAGAAACTCATTATTTAGCTTGTTCTGGCTTGAATTCTCAATCCTCCTGTCTCAATTTTCTGAGTTCTGTGATTACAAACATCAGTTACTGCACCCAGCTTCTAAATTTATTTTAATAAACATGAATTATTTTATAATACCCATCAGAAACTTATTTAGTAAATCATTCCTGCAAGGAATTGACATCAGATTAATTCAGTATAGTCTTTACACTTCTCAATTGATACCTCCCCCTCAGCATATTACATAAAATCCTTCCAAGTTATAGAGTTGTGAATATGATCAAAATATGTTTAATACATGTGTAGAACTATCAAAATAAAACCCATTATTTCACACAGTGGATAAAATTAAAGCAAGTGCCTTCCATGACGTCAGTGACTGCAATCAAACCCGTGTGAGCTCGTGATAGCAGCTGTTTTTCACACGAATCAACTATTAGCTACTCTGCTTTAAGAGAGACAATATTCTTTCTAACCTGTCAGAAAACTTGTAAAACTTATGCAAGGTGCTCATCAAGAAGTGTATTTTACCCATGAAAACAAACTTCCAAGTTAGGAGTAAAGGGAACCCATATGGAGAAGCATGTGATGCAGTGTGAAGAATTTGGGTGTCTCATCTTGATTGATCCAGTCTGCACATTACGGTGGGCAGCATTCATGGTGCCTGCAGTCCTTTATCACAGAGAAGAGGCTAGGCAGTGGTTTCCAGAAGCACTACTTCCCATTGTTTTGTTGGGAACTTAATATAATCTAAAATAGCGTATTAATTTAATAATATGTAATCATGCAGATGAATAATTACCACAAAGGAGTGATGAGGTAGAGGTACCAGTTGAGAAGACTATAATAATAATAATAATAATAATAATAATAATAATAATAATAATAAACCTGATGTCAATTTTTTTGCTGAAATAATTTGTTAAATACATTTCTTATGATATCTAGTCTGGTAACATATGGGACAAAGAATTTAACAGTATACTCTTCTTCATGAATTAGTCCTTAGAGTTATCTTTGAAGTATGACACGTTTACAATGAATACAAAGATCTTTAATCCAGTGGAACTGTCCACACTTCTCTCAAGAAGACTAATGTGTATATTACCAAGCAGGTATGGTATGGTATGATTTCAAATCCAAGGCAGATTTGAAATCAGTAGCACATGCTACGGCAATGAAGTTTTTAAAGACAATGTCTCATTGTATAATCCTGGCTGCCCTAGAACTCCCTATGTAGACAAGGTTATCCTTAAACTCATAGAGACTCTCCTGCCTCTGCTTCCTGATGCTGAGATTGCAAGGATATATATATTTCAGTGATTCTGATTAGGAATATTTCTGCTGATTATAAAATTTCTTAAGACAACATTTCAATTTTTTGTTTTGGGAGTATGTGCTTTCATATCACAGTCCAGAAATGTTCCTCAGGAATCACATGTGTGAGGATGATGATGATGATGATGATGATGATGATGATGATGATGGTACAGGTAAAGAGAAATGTGTCTGACAGCAAATATACCATGTAGAAGGATGGATTGTGGAAATTTTCTTCATGTTCCCAAGACCAGGGTACAATTTTGGTGAATGCTTATTATATTTTAAGACTAAAAGTCAGTGCAAAGAAATGCTTACTGGGACAGTTGGACAACGCTAGGAATTATACAGCTGCACGTGCATTTGGGAGGATAATCAAGCTTCCTAATATTTCCTATGCATGGCTTTGAGTGTGAAGTATATTCTTTCCTAAGGCAGAAATGTTTAATCCATGATCACAGGGCCTCTAAGGGCTACACAGATAAAACTTAGTGAATGCTTGGATTTGAATTGAAAAATACAACTTTATTTTCACTGATACCTTAACTGAATATATCATTTCTCCCTACAATAAAAATAGTGAATAGAAAAATAACAGTTTTGGTTATATCTGTGACAAACTATAATGTAAATCACATTCATTTTCATTTGCATATATATTGCACACATTATAGGGATTTGAAAGTCAATTTCGTTTTTTTTAATATTGCATTACACAGAGTAAACATCATTTGCCTTCACCACTGTTTTGAAATCAGGTCAGTTTTCAGATTAATCAGCATATATTTTATTCACTTGATTTGAAGCTATCTATACATTAATGCATGATAAAATTTTTAAGTAATATTTTGATAACTGCATTTCAAAAGAGTTGGTTTCATTTGTAATATTATGAATTTCACTTTATACCTTTAGATGTGGTTCTCAAAAGGGGTCCTTGGGGGTTTGCCAGACTTGCAAAAATGAAGAGGCCCTTTTAAGGCCTGAGGCTCCCACCTCTGTGGTGTGGTCGAAAGACTAAAGCCTGGACTTAGATCCTGCAAGTAATGCAGCCCTTGTTAACAAGTGTTCTTTGCTCCCATTCCTTCTCTCCTTTTCTCCCCGGCCCCACTTTCTATCCCTTTCCTTGTAATCACGGTGTCTCTGACTTCCCCTTCTCGCCCAGCAGGTGTCACCAACAACTACAAAGAAGCCATTGCGTTCCAACCCAAAGATTTTTTATATGAAAGCATTATACCTTGTATTACAGATGACCTTGGATGACAAATTAACATTTGTTCAGCTGATTAGCTGCATTTGTTAAGCAATAATTAGCATTATTTCCGTTTACCTCTACTCATGAGAAGAACCTATTTTATACAATACATTTACACCTGTACAAATTCTAATTCAAATTCACTGCTGGGAAATATTTTAATTAGTAGGTAAAACCCCATGTCATTAAATGTTCTATTCCTCTTGACATGATATTAAGTTCTTAATGCTTTTTTGATTATAATACCAGATCCTAAAATTAATAATCACAAACATAAAAGTGGTGTTTGTTATGGGCTAAGAACTATTCTAAATTCTGTATATTGTTTTGAGATAGATACTCATTATTGCATATCACAGAAGAGAATATTAAATCAGAGAGAGGTCAAGTAATTTTACAAAGGATGCTTAGCTGATACATGGCAGAGCTGGGATTTGGGCCTCCCTATCCCCCAATGGTAGGCTCTAATCTATTGAGGGGAGCTGAGGACCTTCTCTGTTGCTAAGCTTCCAGAATTGGTCTCAACACATTTACCACATTAATTGCTTATGGCAAACACTGGTAATGGATAAAATGGCCTTTAAAAAGAAAAGAAAACAAAACAAAACAGAACAGAACAGAACATATGAGCTGCCTCTTATGTGTGGGTTTCTTCATTTCAGCAGTATTAGTGGGAACAAGAGGAGTCAAGCCCGAAAGGTGCATGTGTTCACCTTCCTAGCTCTAACCACAGCCACCAAATGTAACATTTAGAATGTGACCTTGGCCAGGAAATAAGGAGTAACAACTTATCCATTTGCTATTTGCATTTGGAAGGAATATACACAGGTTCCATGAAGGACTCATTTCTCTATCATGAAGTTGACCCACACCAACCAAATGGCTTTGTACCTCTGTGCTGGTAGTACTCCACAGTAGCATATGGAAATCCCTTCATGCACCCAATTCTCCAGTCCTTCTATCCTAACATATCCTCATTTATTTTATTTCTTCTACTAGCTATTATTCCCTACTCTCTCTGCTTAATTCTCATTAAATGCTCATAAGAACAGCTCCACAAGATCAACTTTTGTTCTTGAGATTTTCCTCTGTCATGCTACTTTTTCAAACACTGAGGGTTAGCAGAATAGTAAACATATTTCTCCACAGAGCTAATAATCTAGTCAGTACATAATTATAATGGAATTTAACAGGACTGAGTGTAATACAGTAGTAAATAAGACTCTAATTGGACTTGCTTGGGAGGTCAGGGCACATGCCCATTTTTTTTTTCTAGTTAGATCAGAAGAAGCAAAAGGAGGTCATGTTTGAACTTTGCCAGATTAACCTGGTCTTGAGCGGACTATGAAAGAGAAAAGGAATAACTTCCACAAAAGCCTATTAAAGAAAGCAACACTTGAGGAGCAATTATCAAAGATGAAGCTGTCATGTTATGTCCAATAGGATAAGTCTAAGAAAGTAAGCTGAATATGGATTTTTTTTAAATTGAGTTTTTGGATCTGTGAATATGAGTGTGATTTCTCTGTAGGCTTTCCTCAAAAGAGATGGGCTATCAACACAATCATTTTGAATTTTCTCTCTGTGCCATTGGTTATGTGCAAAGACCAAAATTTTAAAATGAAACAGGATTTGTCACCTTTAGTAATTCTCATTTGGGATATAAGGTTCTCAATGGTTTATGGGACACTAGGTGAAAACATTAGTAGGCTGTTAAGTATTTCAATGTGAAATGAAGATGCAGTGTAGCTGGAACACGGTTTAGATTCTACAGAAGTCAGTGTTTAAAGGATCACAGTCTGGGTCCAGAAACTCCACCAAAAATATAAAAATAGACAGCAGAGAAAAAAGTCCTTGATAGACAAACCATAGTTTTATTTAGGATAATTAAACCATATTTAATTTAGGATAATTAAAGTAATCCAAGGGCTGAGAGTAATCATACTGTAGAATACAAGTGCAAAGGAAGATGAACTAATGTTTGATATTTCTAAGAAAGTGAGAAGAAACATAAAGGGCCCTGAATTCATCAAAGATATGTCTTCAGAGCAGGTGGAAGTGTATGAAATCTTGTATGTTAGTTTATACTGATGAGTAAGACCTTTTAGTTGATGTTTCTTTAAGCTATATTCAGAAAGACATGAGCTATAGATCACACACACATACGCTCACACACATGCACATGCATACACACACTCACGTACATGCTCACACACTGTAAAGCTCAATGAGTGAACATGAATCAGCTTCCATGTAAAGAGGGTGTGATTAGATACACGACACCTTTCCTAACTAGCCACTTCATGAGACTCAGGTATACATATTTCAGATATTTCAAAGTTGAACATGATCAAATCAAAGTAGATTAAAAATTTACATGACCTCAGGAAAAAAATGGATCAAAAAGTACCAGATTGAAAGCAGGGGCTGTCTCTGACTCTGTTGCCTGCTTTTGGGGATTTTTCCTCCTGCTAGGTTGCCTCGTCCAGCCTTAAAATGAGAGGAGATGCCTAGTCTTATTGCAACTTGATACACCATGGCTGGCTGTTATACATGGGAAGCTTGCCCTTTTCTGAAGAGAAAGGAGGAGAAGTAAATTGGGGGCGGAGGAAGAGGAGAGGTTGGAGGTAGGGACTTAGAGGAGAAGAGGGAAGGAGAGAAAACTGATCAGCCTGGGAAAAATTAATTAATTAGTTAATTAAGAAAGGATTTTTTTTTACATTGAAAAACAGATAAAGCATTGTTTTCATTCATTTAAAAAGATTTTAAAATGACACTTCCTGGATAACCAGGGACTTGAGTCTGGACAGCCTAGAGATCTACAATAGAAAAACAAAGTAATAAAAGTTTTTCTAATGAAAATCTGCTATACTCATAGATGGTGCCTAGCCTAATCATCATCAAAGAGGCTTCCTCCAGGAACTGATGAGAGCAGATGCAGAGACCCACAGCCAAACATTAGACATAGAGAGAGCTCAAATTGGAGATTTTTATTGGATCCCTTCCCTCGGAGCTCAGAGAACCCCATGGGAGAAGAGGAGAAAGAATTATAGGAGCCAGAAGGGTTGAGGACACTCGGAGAACATGGTCCCTGAAATCAACTAAGTGGGGCTCATAGGAGTTCACAAAGACAGAAGCTGCAATCATAGATCCATCTGAATATATGTTGTGGCTGTTTAGTTTGTATATATATATATGAGTTGTTCATATTAGTAAAAAAATAAATTTATTCACTGTGTTAAAATTTTCCTTCTATACTGTGAAATGTGTCAGCAACATGTGTCTGTAACATGACAACTATGAATCTGAAAAGGGATGATGTCACAAGAAGGTCACTGGCAACATCTGAGCCTCTTTCTGCTAGTCAGTACAACCATGAACACGAGGCTTCTCTGCTGTATGGCCCTTTGTCTCCTGGGAGCAGGTGACTCCTGGGTTGGGGATTCCTGACAGTAGCTCCAAGCCTTGCTCCTTACCGGGATTCCTCCTGGGCCACTTGGGCTTTTTCATACTTTCTGTTTTCTTATCTTTTAGGATCTTTGGATGGACAAGTTATCCAGACTCCACAACATCTGTTCAAAGCGAAAGGACAGAAAGCAAAGATGAGCTGTAGCCCTGAAAGTGGACATCCTTTTGTTTATTGGTACCAACAGAAGCAGAACAAAGAGTTAAAGTTTTTGATTTATTTTCAACGCCAAGAAGTTCGTGAAAAATCAGACTTGGTCAAGGAGCGATTCTTAGCCGAGTGTCCTTCAAACTTACCCTGCAGCCTGGAAATCCAGGCCTCTGAGGCAGGAGACTCAGCACTGTACCTCTGTGCCAGCAGTCTGTCCACAGCACTGAAATGTGCATTCTCCTTAGTGCACAAACCCTCCATGGAGCCAACTCAGGAAGCAGGTGCTGCTCTGGGTTGGAAAGAAATGACAGAAATGAACTGGAGCCAGTGTCAATCACAGTGAGGCTAGAAGGTGTCTAACAGAAGAGTGACAGCCTGACAGTTCTGAAAGACAGTGGGGCCAGAACTGGGGAGAATGATCTTCATACAATGTGCTTCTCCTCTTTTCTCAGCTTTATCAATTTCTGTTGTTGTTCACTACCTGTCTCTTTTCATGTGGTATTCATGGTGAAAATAAGGTGGTCACCAAAGATCTCAAATTCACTTTCAGCATTCCACCATGCTGAAAAAGATCAGCCTGGCTCTTTAGGAGCATGGACATAAAGATATATATCCAGAAATGTGATTATTGAGAAATGAAGTATATATTTTATATACCTTCAGAATACGAGAGGACACTTGAGACTTACTGTTGGCTCCACTCTTAATGTAGAAGCTCAAAGCCTTTCTCCCAAAACTCATCTCTGCCTATAATGTTTCCCACTGGCCTAGGATGACCAGTCAAGCAGTGCCAAGCAGAGATTTCACAATCTCTTTCTCTCTCTCAAGACATTATCAGGTTTATCATAAAGTTGAAGAGGATGAATTCAGAAACATGGAGTCAGTACTTTAATAGAATAGGGTGGAAGAAAGAAGAGAAAAAGGTGCTGTGGTAGTTAGGGCCTTGGATCCAAGCAAGGAAGAAACAACAGGAATCCAAGTGTGAGGCCAGTTATAGACTAATATAAATTGAATTGCTTTGGTGGGACACCACGAAACAGTACTGTAAAGACTGTTGGTGTCCACAGTGGTCACTTCACAGCAAGGTTGCAGAAGAAGCCTGCAACACCGAATCATTTAGTGGCTTCATGTGACTCTTTTTCTCTTCCTTTGTCTGCCTCTTGCTTTTCTCCCTCAGCCTACTTTCCTTCTCATTAATCCAATTTTCATAGGACGAATAAAACAGTCACCGAAGACGACAAATTGTATTGGCCTCTTTCTACCAGGCTAATCAAACATGAACATAGTGCTTTGTTAGCTTAGGTTTAAAAAATCTCAAGACCAAATGGATTTGAATTTGCGAAGATCAAAGCACAATTGTGTCACAGAAAGCCCATTGTAGACACATACATATCTATTTTAACCCCACAAAAAGGTTATTTTATTAATGGTACAAATCTGATTCCCCTCCTCCCTAAGCTGAAAATGAGTGAGACACCCCATGTTTCTATGTACATATCCTACCTGTTTCTTCTCAAAGGTGCACAATACTCCCTCCATGTCATCTTTTCCAGGAAATAAACCTGTTTTCCTACAGCTCACTGACAGTGTTGAAACCTCTGAGCTGAAGATGTCACGAACTGTTACAATCTCCCAATAGCACTGTAGAGTCAGAAACATGAGGTTTGAGTCATGGACTATTGCATATGTGGCTTGTTCTATATATCTTGAAAGTTACTCTCTACCTCTGGTCCCACATAGCAGAGCACAGTATTTCTCCCAGTCCTCGTCTCTGCTCCTAACACAACCCAATGACTAGGTGAAGCTAGTCTAACATGACATTAAGTTTAGTAGATTGCACAGTCTTTGACTTTATCAGATAAAGATGCAGACAGTGATTTAAAAATGAATAAACAAAATCAATATTCAACAAAAAAGTAAAAGGGGAAAGATAGAAGTGTACTAATGTATACAGAAGAGGAAGCTCACTGTTGTGGTGGCTCAGGTCTATAATTGATGGACTACATAGCTGATTTTGACAGAGAGAGAGAGAGAGAGAGAGAGAGAGAGAACACTAAAATACTATATTATAAAGAATATTATTAATGAATTAATTGTTTAAACATATCTAACAGTAGTATATTTTAAATTTGATATTCTGTTTATTTTATAACTTCTTAAAACACAGATGTACTGTTATAACAGCAAAATCTATGTAATTCTTTTTAATTTAATTTTATTTTATTTTACAATATAATTTAGTTCTACATATCAGCCACGGATTCCCTTGTTCTCTCCACTCCTGGCCCACCTCCCATTCCCACCTCCTCCAGGGCAAAGCCTCCTCCAAGGATTGGGATCAGCCTGGTAGACTCAGTCCAGGCAGGTCCAGTCCCCTCCTCCCAGGCTGAGCCATGTGTCCCTGTATAAGTCCCAGGTTTCAAACAGCAACTCATGCAATGAGCACAAGACCCAGTCCCACTGCCTGGATGCCTCCCAAACAGATCAAGTCAATCAACTGTCTCACCTATTCAGAGGGCCTGATCCAGTTGGGGGCCCCTCAGCCATTGGTTCATAGTTCATGTGTTTCCATGTGTTTGGCTATTTGTCCCTGTGCTTTATCCAATCTTTGTTTCAACAATTCTTGCTCATATAAATCATCTTCTTTCTCGCTAATTGGACTCCCGGAGCTCCACCCGGGGCCTAGCCGTGGATCTCTGTATCCAGTTCCCTCAGTCATTGGATGGGGTTTCTAGCACGACAATTAGGGTGTTTGGCCATCCTATCACCAGTGAAACTTTAACAAACTGTATTTACTGATTAAAGAAAGGCTCTTTTGGTAGCATAAACTGCTTTGGTGGTAACACAAAGCAGTAACAGAAGGACTGTCTACCAAAGGATGATGTCACAGGAAGTTTAGTGATGAAGCATGAATACACCACATTCTCTGCTGCTCCAGTGTGGCCATGGGTGCATGGCTCATCTGCTCGGTAGCACTTTGCCTCCTTCGGGCAGGTGAGACCTAAGCTCATAAGATGAACTCTTGTTTACAGTTCACCAGCAACAGACCTGAATAATTTTCCTTGTTAGGGTTGATGCTAGCCTATTTTCATATGTTCTGTTTTATTTTCTTCTAGGCTTTTTTGATGCTGCAGTTACTCAGACTCCAAGACATCTGATCAAAATGAAAGGAAAGAAAGCAAAGATGACATGTATCCCTGAAAAGGGGCACACTGCTGTTTATTGGTACCAACAGAGGCAGAACAAAGAGTTACAGTTCCTGATTTACTTTCAGAACCAACAGCCTCTTGATCAAATAGACATGGTCAAGGAGAGATTCTCAGCTGAGTGTCACTCAAATTCATCCTGCAACCTGGAAATCAAAACTTCGGACGTGGGAGACTCTGCACTGTACTTCTGTGCCAGCAGTCAGTCCACAGTGCTGAAATGTTCATTTCCCTCAGTTCACAAACCCACCATGATGCGAACTTAAGAAGCAGGTGATGCTCTGGGCTGGAAGGAAGGAAGAGAAATTAACCGAAGCCTGTGAACAGACTTAACAGAATTCATACAGGATCAAGAGAGTTCAGAAGAGAGAGTTCACAAACAGCATGTTCACACCAAGTCAGGGATGGCTGCCCTTCAAGTTGCATTTCTCTCCTCATTTTGTCTGCTCTGTTCTTCTGACCCTGCACACTTCATTCCTGTGGTCTTCATGGGCAGAATCAGGTGATTACCAAGATCATAAAGTTGGTTGGCATCATTTTGCCACACTGATAAGTCTAGTTACTCCTGAGCCTATATTAAAATCATAAGAGGAAATGGGTTTGTAATGATTTAGTCATGTTTTTTTTTTTTCCTGGTGAACATTCGGCTCTACCCACATATGGAGTATCTTCAGATCATATAATACAATGTTGCTGCTTGGATTTCCCCGAGCTTAACTTGAATAAAATACTTCAGGTTTCTGTGTGCTTGTGTAGTCTGCCCCTTCTAAATGAAAGAAAATATTCAAAATCTACTTCTTTTCCAGAAAAGAAATAAACTACCCACAGCTCCCTTCCAGCATTGAAACCCTTATACATAACACATTATAACTTCATAGTACTACATGTCCTGGCATTTGAGTTCTGGAACCACAGGGATATCCATGACTGATGTATGTTCTAGTTCCCCAGGGAAGCACACAACCCTTCTCCCGTCCTTATCTTTCCCACTGGTGTTATCCAGTGACCAGATCAAGCCACTTTTAGCACTGACAGTGGCTTTACTGTATTCCACAACCCCTCTTGCTCTAGCCAAGACAGCATCAGTTTTATGATAATGGTGCAGACAGACACTTAAGAACAAATAAATAATGTCAATAATTTAATAGGAAACAGTAATGGGAGAGATTTTGGTGCGTTAATATATACAGAGGTGTACCTGTATATATACAGAAAGCTACCACGGTGATTCGAGCCTGTAATCACAATAATCGGGTGGTTGAGAGAGAGAATCACTAATGTATTAAGAAAATAGAAAGGAGACCTGGGAAGAAAAAGAGGTTCATTAGGAATGAAGTGGCAGGAATATAATCAACGTAATGTGTACACACATGCATATACGTATATAACGGTTATGTATGTAATGAGTTGTCAAAGAGTAAAACACAAACACATAGTGTAAGCATTATCTGGCAGTAGTATATTTTAATCCTGATATTCCTGTAATTTGATGACTTCATTGAATGGGAATGTAGTGTTAATAAATGGGAGTTTATGTTAATAAAATACACATAAACTGTTTTTGCATGATTAGTCAATGGGTTATGTTTATCAAGGTGAGGAAAAGCTTTTCTTCTGATACTAAGAACTTCCTCAGTGGTAGCATGAAGCAATAACAGAGTTGAGTCTACAGACAATCACGTCACAGGAAGGTTGCAGATGGACCGTGAAGACAGTGCACCCTCTTCCTCCCGTAGTGTGGCCATGGGTGCAAGGCTGCTCTTCTGTGTAGCAGTTTGTCTCCTTGAGGCTGGTGAGTACTGAGTTAAAAAAAAAAAAAAGCCCTGTCCTCACACTCCAAACTACAGACCTGAACCTCTTTTCTCATCAGAGTTCCTCCTGGCTGTTCTCATTTTCTATCTCCTCCTCTTCCAGGATCTTTTGATGCCAAAGTAACTCAGACTCCAGGATATCTGGTCAAGGAGAAAGGACAGAAAGCAAATATGAGCTGCACCCCTGAAAAAGGACATACTGCCTTTTTCTGGTATCAACAGAACGAAAAAAGAGAACTTAAATTTTTGATTAACTTTCGAAATGAAGAAATTATTGATCAAACAGACTTGGTCAAGAAGCGATTCTTAGCTAAGTGCCGCTCAAACTCACACTGCAGCCTGGAAATCCAGTCCTCAGAGGCAGGAGACTCAGCACTATACCTCTGTGCCAGCAGTGAATACACAGCGCTGAAATGTGCGTTCCCCTCAGTGCACAAACCCCCTGGTGGACAGACCTCAGGAAGTGTGTGAAGCCAGACTCTAGAAAAAAGTAACAGAAATTTACCAGCTCTGGTACTAAATGCAGCAGATTTCACACAAGGCTAAAGGGTGTTCAGAGGCACAGGAGCAACAGCCTGACATCTGTGAAACAGACCTCTAGGACAGGTCTGAGAGAGCTGCTCTTCTTACCACATTATTCTCCTGTATTTCCTGCCTCATGTTTGTCTGTACCACCTGCCACCACTCTCCTTTCACACAGTGCTCATGGCTAGAATAAGATATTCACTGAAGATCACAACTTCCCTTGGCATCCTATTATGCCTTTGATGTTGCTTAGAATCACTTTTTATTTTTGAATATGTATTTGAGGTTTAGGCTTTTAGAAAGAAAAAAAAAGTTAAGCGTGTGTGTGTGTGTGTGTGTGTGTGTGTGTGTGTGTGTGTGTGTCTGTGTGTACAAATGCACACATGTGCACATTTGAGTGCAGATGCCCATGGAGTCCAGAAGAGGGGGTCATATCTCCTAGAGCTTGAGTTACAGACAGCTCTGAGCCTCCTGATGTGAGTGCGGGGCTCTAAATTCATGTCCTCTCCTGAAGCCAGATGCCCTTAACTGCTGATCATCTCTTGATTCTCCTAACTTTGTGTTTATATTTCAAGAGAAAGAAACAAGTTTTGATGGTGTAGTCATTGTCGTCTTGAGGAGAACCCAGCTCTAGCACATCTGTTTGTGCTGGAAGTCATGTAGATGTTAGCTTATTATGGATGCAGTCCTGGCACTCCATCTCTCTTGTAAGTCTAAAGTGAGCAAAGCTCTGCTTCTGTGAGTTGTGCAGTCTCTCTCTTCTCATGACCCATAGCATCCTGTGACCTCCTCTGGAAAAGAAAACACATTTTCTCCAGTTTTCTGCCAGCATTGAAAACACTCACGTGGAGCAATTCATGCAGGTACCATGTGCCTTTATAATCACATTATTGTATTGCATTCCCAGAATCATGATTGTTGATACTTGGAGGGCTACTTTATTTACTTTGTTTTCTTTTATTTATTGGTGTGGCACCAGAGAGTGCTTGAAAATTACTGTATAATTTAAAATATCACTTTAAAGTACATCAGGGTCCCCCTTTCGCCTCATATCTCCTCATGAAATTATGTAGTTATCTAAATCAAGCCAGTTTTGCACTGTCTGTATATTAAGGGATACCAGCCTTTTGCCCTTCCCCGAGACATGACTGGTTTTATCATAAAATGCAGGTGAGAACTTAAGAAGCAATAAATAAAATCAAGTTTTTAATAGAAAAAAATGTACAAATAAAGAAAAAAGAATGAAGTATGGTGTCCAAAGCCTGTAATCCCTGTAATGGCATGTGGAGGACAGATCACAATCTAAAGTCTAGTATGGCTGACAGAAAGAGAGAGAGAGAGAGAGAGAGAGAGAGAGAGAGAGAGAGAGAGAGAGAGAAAGAGAAAGGAGAGAGAGAACAAAGAGTATCACCAATGAAGACTTTGTTAGCAGTATACTGTTTTATTTTTATATTTGTTGTATTCTTAAAATATGAATTATTATACATTTTAGAAGTCAACAAAGTATTTTTGCAAAGTATACTATATGCAGCTATATATGCCAACTTCATGTTAATGATCAGCTACATGACAATTATGAATCTGTTGGGAGCACATCACAGGAAAGCTACTAATAAGGTGTGAGACCCTCAACCTTTTCTCAGCTCTAAGGCATCATAGCTGCAAGGCTTAGCTGCTGCACAACCCGCTGTGTCCTGGGAGCAGGTGATTGTCCTGAGATTGCTAACTATCCATCCATGAATTTCTTTGCCATTATCCTTTTTTGGTTTGCATTCTCTCTACTGTTTTCTTCCCTTCCAGGTTGTTTTGACGCCAAAGTTATGCAGATTCCAACTCACCTGGCCCAGAGGAGAGAAAAGAGAGAAAAGATGAGCTATAGTCCTGAAAAAAGGACATTTTACTGTTTTCTAGTATCAGCAGGACCAGAACAAAGAATATCAGTTATTGGTGTACTTAGAGAATCAAGACATTCTTCAACAAACAGACATGGTTAATGAGTGATTGTTAGCTGGATGTCCCCCAGACTCACCCTGTAGCTTGCAAACACAGTGCTCAGAAGCAATGGACTCCACGCTGTATTCTGTGCCAGCATTTGGTCCAGAGAACTGAAACGTGCGTTCTCCTTTGTGCACAAACACTATGTGGAGTCAACTCAGGAAGCAGGTGATGCTCCTGATTGGAAGGAAGTAACAGAAATTAACTGGAGTTAATAAAAGGGGCTGAGAGTTTGGTTTCACACAAGTCTGAGAAGTCAAGGACTGATAGGCTGAGAATTTTGAAATAGTTCTTACCCCACACTCAGGATCTGGTCTAGGATAGTTGTTTTCATATCACAATTTTCTCCTTCCTTGTGTCCCTTATTATTTTACCTTTCTAACTACAAAATTTTCCTTTAATGCAATACTCATGGTGATGGTAAATTGTCATCAAGATCACAAATAAGCCACACACTACTCTGCCATGCTGATAAATATCAGGCTGTCCACAAAAAAAGAGACACGGAGACCAGTGAATGGAATAGAGCACCCAGAAATACATCCACCCATTTATAGCCTCCTGATCTTTGAAAAGACATGGCAAGTATGAACAGAAAAAGAGATGACCCTTTTAGTAAACAATGCTTAGAAAACTGAATATCACATGTAAACAAATGAAACAACCCATCTCTCTCTGCTCAAAACTCAATTCAAAATTAATCAAAGACCTCAATGTAAGACCAGGAATACTTAAAATACTAGAGGAAAAGAGAAATAAAACACTTCAAGATACAGACACAGGGAAGGCCTTTCTGAAAAGAATTCTAACAGCATAGGAAATAATCCCATGAATGTCATGGAATTTAGATTTTCTCACAGTAAAGGAAATAATCTCTAAAGAGAGAGCCTACATAACAGGAGAAAATCCTCTCTCCTGTGTATCTGAAGGAGATTTTTATTTATAATCTATGTAAAGTTTTGAAGGTTAAACATTGCCTCACATAAATTACCAAGTCAATAAATGCATAGAATACACATTTTCAAAAGAATAAATACAAATAGCTAATATAAATTGAAAAAGTGTTCAAAACCCTTCACCATCAGGGAAATGCAAACTAAAACCACATCGAGGTGTGATCAGATTGGCTATGGCCAAGAAGACAGATGTCAAGAGATACTTGCTGGTAAGGATGTGGGAGAAGAATCCTTTCATGTCACTGATGGGAACACAAACTGATATAGCCATACAATAATTGGTATGAACCCCACAGTTAAAACCAAAAGTATCATGATCCATTTACACCATACACCATGTGCATGAATCAGTTGGATTTAAACTAGCATGCCATAGAGATATTTGTGCACCTTTGTTTTTTTACTTCACTGTTCACAATGGCAAAATAGAGAAGTAGGTGGAGCTCCATCAATAGGTCAATGTGCTGCGTTTATACAGTAGAATTTTATTCATCTGTAAAGAATGAAAAAAAGTAAAGAAGAAAGAAATCATTATGGCAAGAAAAATTATCCAGGCTCAGAAAGAAAATATCAAATATCATGTTTTAACTTATAAACAGAAAAGTATCATGTATTCTCTCATACGCAGAATCTAGGATTAAAGTCTCTATAATGCATGAAAGCAGTAAAGGGACTGTGAGGGGGAGGAAAGAACCTAGAGTCCAGGAAAGCATGGGAGGGTACTGGAGTATGTGCAACAGGAAAGCAAGAGGGAGTGGAGAAAGGAGGGGGATGAGAAAAGGGAGGAAAGAAAACGACAGAGTAGTTTTTAAATACGTTTAATGATAGACATATATGAAAATGAAAAACTCATACTGAAACACTGATTTGTATACAAATTTTTTTCTAAAGATAAGCTTGTCTCTTTCTAAGTCTGGCTTAAAATCTCAAGAACACAAATGCTTCATCATAATCCAACTGTAACTTTCTCAGTGAGCTCCAAATTCTAGCCATGTGAATAAGACTTAAAATCACGTCAGTGTTACTCTATTGTGAATGAAATTCTGCCTCTTAGAGTTTCCATCTGAGCTCAGTAAGTGAAACACTTTTTTTTTTTTTTGCTCATGCTGTCTCTTCCTTCTAAATCATGTATAGTATCCCCTCAATATCCCCTTAT
Source organism: Peromyscus leucopus (assembly GCF_004664715.2). Lineage (NCBI taxonomy): Eukaryota > Metazoa > Chordata > Mammalia > Rodentia > Cricetidae > Peromyscus > Peromyscus leucopus. The sequence goes on along the minus strand of NC_051065.1, from coordinate 46,266,435 downwards.
TCCAGGAAAGAAACCAATTTTACTCCTGTCCCCTGCCAGCACTGAAACCCTTGAACAGAATGCTTCATGGAATGTTATAATCTCTTAATAGTATAGTATAGACAGAAACATGAGGGTCAAGATATGGGCTATCACAACATGTGTGTTTCATTTTATATAACTGAATATTAACAGAACACTACAAAATTGCTCTTTGTCTCCAGTTCCACCTAGAGGTGCACAAGCCTCTCCCATTCCTTCATCTTTTCCCCGACACTCTCCACTGACTGGATTGAGCCAGTCTATCAGTGACAGTAGGTTCAATATACTCCACAATGCCATCCTCTGTCCCAAGACATCACCAGTTTTAGGATAAAAAAAAACAAATGGTTTAAGAAATAATAAAGCCAACGATGTAATTAGAATAGAGAATGGAGAGAAAGTTAGAGATATATTAATGGAGAGAGAGAGAGAGAGAGAGAGAGAGAGAGAGAGAGAGAGAGAGAGAGAAATGGAATATTATTAAGAATAAGAAAGCAGGAAGGGGTCTTGTTGGGAAAAAGAAAGGGTTTTAATGTGAGAGGAAAAGGGGGAATAGGGTCACAATGGGAGAGAATATCATCATATCGCATTGTATATATGTAATAGAACAGGGAAAGAACAAAACAAAACAAAATCAATAAAGAACTTAAGCTTCCGAGGCTCCACCCTTTGCTGAGGAGCTACTGTTATGGCTGCCAGGTGAGGGAAAGTCTCTTTCCTTTGGTGGGTGGCCATTGAGAGGGTATCCATACCTTGGTGGATGACTTCATGCCCATACATGTACGGATCTCACTAACTGAGCTCAGTGATTATAATTAAATAATTAATGAAATTGGGAGGAATATGTGTTGGCAGGTCCTGGGGGATGTTGAAAGTGAAAGGGGGAAGACACATTGTCCACAAGCATAAAATTTTCAAAGTATAAATTAAAAATATTCTTTAAAAACAAATGGGTAAAAAGTAATTAAAAGAAAACATTAATGTAAGCATTACCTAGCAGTGATGAGATATTTCACCTCTAGTATTTGTTGATTTTAGGACTTCTCAATATATAGCTATACTGTTTATGTTAGGAAAATAGTTGTAAAATACTTTTCTGTGGATAAACCATCAACAAAATGTAGTTACTGAGTAGGGCAAGTTCTCTTTCTGTTACCATGAACATTTTGAGGATAACATGAAGCAGTAACATAACCATTGAGTCTGTCAAGGAAACATGCCGCAGGAAGATCGGTGACAAAACTGAACATATTTCATTCCTTCGATGCTCCAGTATGGCCATGGTGCATGGTCCCTCTGCTGGGTATCCTTTTTCTGCTGGGGACAGGCAAGACCTAAGCTTAAAGAAAACTTTCTGGTCCTGAAGTTGCTAGTCCAGAATCAACTTTATCTTTGTCAATATCCATACGAGGCTGTGTTCCACCTCTCATTTCTTTCTCTTGCAGGCTCTTTCGGTGCCAGTGTTGTCCAGACTCCAACAGGTCTTGTCCAAGAGAAAGGAGAAAAAAGCAAAGATGAGCTACAAAGTTCTGCAAAGGAGTACACTGCTGTTTATTGGTACCAACAAAGGCGGAACAAAGAGCCAAGTTTCTTGGTTTACTTTGAGAGTCAACAAGTTATTGAACAAATAGACTTGGTCAAAGAATGATTCTCAGTGGAGTGGCCCTGAAACTCACCCAGCCCCCTGGAAATCAAACCCTCTGAGGCAGAACTCAGTACTATACCTCTGCACCAGCGTCAGTCCACAGTGCACTCCCTCCAGTTCACAAACCCACCACGCAGGAAGCCACCTTAAGGAGCAGGTGACACACTGGGAAGGAAGTGCCAGAAATTAACTGGAGCCAGTGCAAGTCCCAGCAGGGGCTAGAGGGTGGTGAGAAGTGAAGGAATGGTGGCTGGGAGTGAAGCGTGGGAGGCTACTCTTCACATCCCATGTTTCTCTTTTGTCTGTCTCTTGACCACCCCCCTCCACTATCTTTCTTTTGTATCCAGTTTTTATGGTAGGAACTAAATGGTCACCAAAGACCATACATCACCATGGTGTCATTCTACCATGGAGATAAGCGTCAGTATGGATCTGTCTGAGTTAGAGTTTAAAAATCTCAAGAGAAAAAAGTGATATGTGCCAACTCAGCAATGGGTTTGTCAAGGGACACCCAATTCTGGCCACATGTCAAAGTATTTTAAAGTCGAATAATTGTTACTCTATCAGTGATTCAAATCTGCCACTTACATTTCATTCACCCCTGAGCTCAAAGTAAGTGGAACATTGTATTTTGTGTGTGTTTATCTAGTCCTTCCCTTCTAAATAATTCACATCATTATATTCTCTAATGTAACAATTTCAGCTTTGTGCCAACATTTAAAAACTTTGTGTAGACCTTGCCATACAGTGCTTCATATACTTTCACAACCATCTATAGTCCTGTATATCAACTCAGAATCATGATTTTTAAGAGATAGAGGATGTGTATTTATGTTATTTTATGTATTTTCCTAATCACTGGAGGGAGGGTCTTCTAAACTTCTAAAATTCCACTTGAAATTGTTTTAGACTTTCTCATTTTCCTTCCTATTTCATGAAATTATCCTGTGATAGAGACTGAGAGAGTCTAGCAGTGTCAGTAAACCATTCCATTCCAGATGCTCACTTTCTCTAAAGAGTCATTTAACTATAAAATGCAGATGAGAACTTAAGAAACAGTAAGTAAAATCAGATAGGTAGTGATAAAAGTAGCTTTTTAAGAGTTAGGATGATAAGGATGGAAGATGAGAAATTTGAGTCCAACCTAGGCTAAATAGAAAATCACACAGACACAGACACACAGACAGACACACAGACACACAGACACACACACACACAGACACACACACACACATACACATGAGAGAGAGAGAGAGAGAGAAAGAAAGAAAGAGAGAAGAGAATATGACCAAATGACTGATGATTATATTGTTAAGCAATGTTATGAAATTTTTATTTTGTTATTTGCTTTATAGCTCTTTACAGTTTGGATTTTTATGATGTCAGTATAAAATATGTATATTATCACCCAATCTATTTGATGGCTATCCTATTGACAGCATGAAGTAGTTCAGTAAATAACGAGACAATTATGAGTCTGCAAAGGGATCGTGTCACTGGGAGGCTGCTGCTGAGGAGAGAAAAAACCTCACCGTTTTCCTAACTGTACGCTTCCATGGGTGGTAGACTCCTGTACATGCACCAGTCTGTCTCCTGGAGGCAGGTAGGTCCTGAACACAGAAGGACAACCCTTGTCTGGAGACTGCCAACCATAGAGATAACCCTTTTTTGTCAGGATCCCTCCTGTGTTCACCACTTCTGTTTCCCCCTTTCCAGGTTCACTTGATGCAGACGTTCCTCAGACTCCAAGACATCTGGTCTAAGGGACAAGACAGAAAGAAAGATGAGCTGTAATCCTGAAAAAGGACACACTTTTTTTGCTGGTATCAACAGAAAGAACACAGAGTTAAATATGTTAATCAGTTTTCAGAGTCAACAAGTTTTGGAACAAATAGACTGGGTCAAGGAGGGAGTGTCCAGAGTGTCCCTCAAACTCCCCTGCAGACTGGAAATTCAGTCCTCTTGAGCAGGAGACTATGCCCTGTACCTCCAAACCAGCAGCCTGTCTACAGAGCTAAAATGTGCATTTTCCTCAGTGCGCAAACCAGTCCCAGACTCACCAGGAAGTAGGTGATAATGTGAGTTGGAAATGAATAACGGCAGCCAGTGTGAGCTATCGCCTGCTTCACAAAAACCCAGAGTATGTTCAGAAGTCAAGGACTGACAGACTAATAGCTTGAAAACAGCCGGTGTGGGAAGGCTGCTTTCCACACCACATATTTTTTTTCTTCTTTTGTCTGCAATGTGCTCTTCTCCATGCCCAGCATCTCTCTTCTTTCCTACAGTACTCACAGCAGGGATAAGACAGTGGCTAAAGATTACAGATTCTGTTGATATCATTTCACCAGCCTGATAAAGCTCAGACTGAGTCCTTCGCAGCCTGGATTTTAAATCTCTAAAGGCAGAGTCAATGTGTAATGATCTCACGGTGGACTTCTCAGGGAATATCCAACTCTGGTCACATTTGTATGTGTTTAAAGCCACAAAGAAGTTATTTGACTATGGATGCAACTCCCCCACGTAGATTTCCCCCTTAGATGCAAGGTGAGGGAAGCACTCCATGTTTCTCTGTGTGCACTCCTGTCCTGGTGCCTGGTTTTCCATATCCATTTCTTCCAGAAATGAAACCAATTACCTATCAATCTCCTGCCAACAGTAAAAACAGCTGTGCCAAAAATTTAATACAGTTCACCACATGCCTTTATAATCACTCTATATTATTACATTCCCAGAATTCTGGCTATTGATACTTTTTTTTTTTTTGGTCTTATGTATTTCTCCATGTATCACTAGATGTCTACTCAATATTACTGGCAGTGTTGAGTTACTATAATGCTTATCATATTATAAGGAACTCAATTTAAAATCGAGAACCCACATTGAAAAAAAAAAAAAAGCCAGACCCGGTGGTATATACTCACAGTCTCAGTGCTGGTGAGGTGAGGACAGGTGCACCTCGAGTACATGCTCTTTAGGCCTCTTAGCAGAATCAGTGAGCTCCTGATATAAGTGACACACTGTCTCGTTGCAACCTCCTTCCCCCTAAAAATAGTGGGGGTGCAAGACAGGTGTCGTGGTTTAGTATCTGAAGATGTTCCTTGCCACCAAGACTGAAAATCTAAGTTCCATTCCTGAAACCTTCATAGCAGGAGAAAAATGACTCTTGGAAGTTGGCCTCTGACTTTCTCACACATGCCATGGTGCATACATACCTCCAAGCCCAATACAAAATAAATATATAAATTCATGTAATTTAAAAATCTTTTTTAAAAATAAGATACAAGATTGAGAAAGATATTTGATATTGCCCTCTGCTCTGCACGTGCATGCATACTCACATGCATATGTACACATGAACACATACAAACATATATGTTTGTGTGTATATATATATATGCATATATACACACACAAACACACATACATATAAATAGTTACTGGGTATATTAGACTTCCTCCCTTATCCTTATAACTTTCCTTGACTTTATCCTGCAATCTAGATTGAGCCAGTTTAAGAAAGGCCATATATTAAGAGGTAACAATGTTTTGCTTTCTCCCAAGGCACCATTGTTTTGCAGATGATAACTTAAGAAATAATAAGTATGATAAAATTTGTGATCAGAAAAGTGATTTGGAAGCACAAATACTGAGATGAAAAAGAAGAACCTGGCCCTTTCCCATTCGGCTCGTGCAGTTGCAGCGGCGATCGCGGACACCGGGTCTCTCGTTTTCGTCACATAGACATCTCTACTGCAAAGATGGTCAACGTACCTAAAACCCGGAGGACTTTCTGTAAGAAATGTGTCAAGCAACAGCCTCACAAAGTGACCCAGTATAAGAAGGGCAAGGATTCCCTGTACGCCCAAGGAAAGCGGCGCTACGATCGGAAGCAGAGTGGTTACGGTGGGCAGACAAAGCCAATTTTCCGAAAGGCCAAAACCACAAAGAAGATTGTGCTCAGGCTTGAGTGTGTCGAGCTCAACTGCAGATCCAAGAGGATGCTAGCCATTAAGAGGTGCAAGCATTTTGAACTGAGAGGAGACAAGAAGAGAAAGGGCCAAGTGATCCAGTTCTAAAACTTGTGTTTTCTGAGAGGAAAATACTGAAGCAGTAGGAAAATTGTCTGTTAGAAAATAAAGTTATTGTTACTGATAAAAAAAGAAAAGAAAAGAAAAAGAAGAACCTGGCTACCATCACACATTCCTGCAATTCCAACAATCT